>NC_056729.1:406776379-406911379 GCF_019279795.1 Protopterus annectens | reverse complement strand
ATGTGAGATTAGAATGGTTCCACAAGTTTTTAGAGGAATCCACTCACCTTTCCAATACAGAAATTAACATCTTAGATACTTTGATGGAAATTTTTCTAAAGAACAACTACATCTTTTTTTAAGGACAGTATTTTCATCAGACCAAAGAAGTACCAATGGGGGCTGCGTGTGCCTCCATTTGTGCAAACATTGTCATGCTCCAGTGGGAGAAAAAAAAATCATATTTAATCTTTTTTCCACCCCCTTAGATGGTTTACATCCAATTTTTGGATGACATTTTTATTGCGTGGAAAAACCCATCAGTGACATTTACGGGCTTATTAATTACATCAACATCATAATGACTTTTTTGAAGTTTACTTTTAAGTTTGACCCTAACAAAATCAACTATTTAGATATTGAGATAATAAAATATATGTCCAACCAAAGATTTGTCAGCAATATTTGCAGAAAACCCATATATTCTAATGGGCTTTTGTATTATACAAGTTGTCCTGAATGCCATATCTTTGTTTAAGGGGCAATATGTCACATTAGCGAGAATGGTATATGACAAAGACACATTTGTTAAGGAATGTGACAACTTGACTCAGATGTTCCTCGCAAGAGGTTACCCCCATACTTTAACTCAGAAAACATTTAATGAAGTGGACCTGAAAAGGAAAGAAGGGGAGTTGCAACCCCTTTTATTGTCTGACATTGTCTTAACCAATCTAAATTTGAACAGGGATCCCAAGGATGTTGATCACTTTAGTATTAGGAAAATTTTGTAAAAGAACTGGGAAGTATTTTTATGTTTTGACAATATTAGTAATAAGATGGATGAGAGACCACACTTAGTTTTTAGAAGGGATAGAGCTATTAAGAACTATTTAGAACAGAGTGGTGTTCCATCTGTTAACCTCATGATCAAAAAACTGGGGACTTACAAATGCATTTTTTTGCTCCCAGTGCAAATATATATGGGAGAAGGCAGCAGTTATGGTTAACAACTTTTTAGTCAAGACACCTTTTCATTGTACTTAAAATTCCTTGGGGTTGATTTATGTGGCCCACTGTCAACAATGTAGTTGTCTCTATGTGGGCAAGACACAAAGGAAATTCAAAGATCAGATCTACAAACACTTGTATAATGTAAATATAAAAACTATGAACAATTCCCTGTATAAACATATTTCAAGCTACCCTACACCTATTTTTTTATTTTTTGGGCTGGACAAAGTCAAAAAAGATCCTTAGGGTGGTCCCTGGACTGATCTGATCGAATTGAGGGAAATGGTGTGGCAAATTAAACTAAATGCATGTGTTTTTCTCGGACTTCATGAAAGTTTATCAATAGTAAGCATTCTTAAGGTACATTCTTATTTGGTTTGAGGGTACTTTTCCGTTATCGGGGCAGCCGTAGTAATACGTGCTGGCATCCTTATCACGCAGCCGCAATGATCACAAAACTGCTTACTATAAAGCTGCTGTTTTGAAAGGCATACAGAAACATGGATGGATGTGCTGCAGGGTTTTATTAGTTTTATAATTTATAAATCTAACGGCTGCATTACAGAGTGTGATAATGCTGATGACCACTACCCTCTCCTGTTGCTTTTCTCTGATTTCACCCCCATGCTATGTTATCTACTCGTGAGGTCTAAGTTTCTATATTTTGTCATTACAAAGGCTACATGATATGTACATAAAATGTTCTGCTTGTGTACTACACTGAGATCTAAGGTTGCTTCTCGCCAAAGACCCAAACCCTGCAGCACAATCGTCCGTGTTTCTGTATGTCTTTCAAAACAACCGCTTTAGAGCAAGCAACTGTGTGATCATTGTTCATCAGTGGAAATTGTAAAACTATACAGTAACAAAAACATTCAGTTGTATTAAGGTAACTGGAACAAAAACAACTGCTGCCCCGATAATGGTAAACTGTGGTTTACATGACATTCAGCTGTATTCAGGTAACAGAAGACCATGGCTGTAAAACTTGTAAAACTTTCAGTTTTGTGTCGCTTTCTGGATATGGGCATTGACACTTATTAGGGCGAGCAGCTGTGCAATCATTGCTGCCGAGTGATAATGATGCCAGCGCACATTACTAGTGCTGCCCCGATAACGGAAAAGTACCGGTTTAAGATGTGATGTCATTAGTATAGTAAACCATGATGAAGCATATTTTTTAAAAGAAAGTAGTACTCAGCATAGACAATGTTATTTAGTATAAATTGATGTTTTCGTTTTTTAAATTTCTCGGTGACTCTTTAATATATGAATTGTTGTTATTGGTTCTTTATTATCCTGTGACTTTGTGAGGGAACTTTAAATTTGGTATGTGACATACTTTTTAATGATTTTGAATAAGTGAAATTGTTATATATTTACAAAAGCACTTAATCTTTTGGAAATCAGTAATAAACCTGTTTTCAACAGCTACACACTGTCACTGGTCCTTCCTTTGATGGGATTTTGTGGTTTTAAGAAGAATTTGTAAGCAAATATCTGCACACATTTACAGTAGGTTTGATAATAGATAAGCAGATAGCATATATAATGAATAAATAGAAAGGTAAATAAAAAAGCACTAAGGAAATGTTGAAACTGTAAAAAATAATAAGTGTGTGTGTGTAAAACAATATATGGTGAAGCCAAGCATGGTTGGGGATATACAGAGATTCACTGGAGTAATGTGAAAATGAATCTTCTTATGCTGCGATACAAGGTTTGTATTGTGATTGCTCTAATTTCCAGTGAAAGTGTATCCTACTTACTGTAGGGTAACAGTTGGGTTCTCTCTTACTGATAGTACAAGGTGTCTTATTTCATTGAGTAGATTTTTGTTGGTTGACCAAAAGCATCTATTTACTCTGTACAGAGCAGGGTATAGAGAGAGTTAGGATCAAGTGATGGATTTGGTCTTTAAGTAGTAATTTGTAGGTAAATATGATGTGTACTTTGGGTCATCCAATGAAGTTTGTTTAAATTCTCACAATAGTATGTTCTTGATGGAAGGTGAACACCAAATCAAGCAGTTCTGCAGCTTGCTGATGGCATCTTTGCAGAGGTGAACATTGTTGAAAGCAGTGTCATAAAATAGTTTAGGTATTTAATGAGAGATTACAATAGTTTGTTTGTGCTTTAGCAGTAGACAACTCGTGATTTAGCAGAGTGCACCAGTTTCTTGAATTGCTTGATAAATCAGGTTTGGGGAAAAAATTGTCAAGAGACACCCTGAGTGGCTTGTGGTTAAGAGGAGATGGTCAAAGAGGGGGTCTAAAAGTCTGGGGAATAGAGGATATTAGGGCTGGGAGGGAAGTAGAGGGAGGTCAGGTAGAGTAGTGGGTAAGGAATGGTTAAATTAGGATGGATAAGGGCTTTGGAAGAAGTGAGGTAGGCATAAGGAGGGGCTTACAGAGTTTTACTTGAGTGTAGCTGAATGGGGGATCAGATTTAGGCGTGAACATGCTGCATTTGCAGGATTATGTCCAAGATGACCTGTAGGTACTTCAGTGGACAGGTAGGCCTTAGATTAATAATAGTGTGCATGGAGGTGGGTAATGATTGAGGATTTTTTTCTCTAGCTCCTCTTCTTATTGGCGGAATCTTTCTGTTGGATCTCAGAGTATTTATGGGGAACCACTGCTCAGCACTTAGTTATATGGTTCAGCTACTTGACTGTGGACCCTAGTCTGACAAAGGAGTTATTTGTAGTGGTTAGTGGTTCCATACAGTTTTCGTGTTAGAGGAGGGTTGTGCCCCATTACTTAGGTTGCTGGGGTTGAAGTGTGAATGAGGAGAGCATGCTATCAGTTTGGTTGTTTGTTTAGCTTCAGTATTCTTAAATTGTATTTTGTAGATGTGGTGTTGGTGGTCTGGTTTGGTGTGTTTCAGTTCTTTGGTAAGGTTGATGCATGGCAGTCTCGCAAGGTGATTCTGTTAGCACAGTTATGTTAATGTCTGTTGGTGGTGCTGGTATAATGTCCCATGGCTATCTTGTGGCTGGTATGCTTCCTGCCAAGCTGTGAGTGATGCTTCATGGGCAGCAAGGCAAACTGAGCAAGGGACGCTCACCATGCATGTGAAATGAAGAGTTAACCATTATGTGTGTGTGTGTGTGTGGGGGTAACATAGAAGTGCAGATGATCGGTCCATGTTTGAATCCCTCACCACTTTGGCATATGAGGATATTATAATGTTTAATAAAAAAAGAAAAAAAAAGAGAATTTTAGATGAAGTTGTGACTGTTGGGCAGAAAGTGTGATCCATGTTGAGTCCCTTACTACTTTGGTGTGAGGGTACTGTGCAGCATACTTCTCAAATGTCCTAGATTTTCAAAGGCATTCACAGTTAGGTCTGCCCCTCTTAATCCCTACTAAAATTGGTAACATTTGGGGAAACAGTAGAGAGTTAAACTTAATAAATAATGACAGTAATTAGAGTCATGGAATTCTTTTACTTCAAAATGTTCGTTAATTCCCCTTATCTTATTCTATTAATGTCTCAGGTTAATAGTACTAATATTATAAAAGTGGCCTTGATTGCTCCTGATTATTTCTAGATTTGCCCCTGATTATTTCTAAATGTATCCCTGAGTTTGGTTGAGATTTGTCCCTGATTGCTTGAGAGCTATGCTGTGCATTTGTACAAAAAAAAAAAAAAAGAAAGAAACAAGGAAACAGAAGAAAGGAGACCAACAATGGGTAGCAGAGGGAGGCAGGAGTACAGAGTGGTAGCTGTGGCAAGTGTGAAGGAGCACAGGGAAGGAGGGTTTAGAAAGAAGACTGGGAGGGATATTTTCAGTTGAGGCGTAGGTAGTTAGGAGGCAGGGGCATGGTGGTAAGGTGGGTTGCTCGAAGTACTGAAAGCAGGAGGCTGTTGTGCAGCTAATTAAGCTTGAAGCCCTGCTGAAGTTCAAAAAAAAAAAAAAACAAGAACAAGAAGAGAGAAACATAATTGTGTGAACTGTTTGGCATAATGTAGGAAGGTGTTTACCTGGCAAATACAAGGTTCAGGGTTTGATTCTTCACCTAAAGAGAAAGTACAGCTTACTGGTCAATGGCGATCCAGGTTAGGTTAAGTAAGCTTGGTGTAGATGATCTTTGGCACAGGACTGACCAGGATTTTTTTTTTGCAAAGTTTTTAATGTTGTTCTTTCTTTTGCAGATGGCAGGAACACAGAGTTTGATGCAGACTTGGTCAGCCATTGTCTCTCAGGCAGAATAGTTATTTTCTGATTTGCCAGTGAGTCTCCTGCATCAAAAGAACCTGGTGTTTCCCATCAGAAGAGAAGAAGGCAGACAGAGAAGACAGGTCAGGAGCCCGAGGGAAGTGGGCATGGCAGTCGCCGTATAGCTGCACAGTGTAAGTTCCAGCTGCTGGAGCTGTGCACAGTGCAGTCACAGGTAATGAGAAATTGTTGGCAGTTTAGGTAGACATGTCAGACTTGGTGCAGTTTAGGACTAGCCCGGGGATAGGCAGACACAGGGAGTCACTTCAACAGCCCAGGGAAATGGTGAATGTCATAGAAGATCGGGAAAGTTTTAGTGAAAGTGGGCAGGTCCAGGGGCATACATTCAGTGGGGAAGATAGCTTAGGGTTGTCTTTAGGGAGTTTAGGGTCACCCATAGGTGGGATGAGTCACAACAGCAAGAGGTGGGTTCGGATTTTGGGATCTAATTGGGGGATTGGTTAGCTACACTTGCCATAGGTCATGTGAAAGGGGGGGGGGCTTTCTGATACCTCACATATCAACATCAGTTAAAGAAAATATCTGAAAGGGTGAGTACGTTGATATCTTTGAGTTAATTGATGCTGAGGGGGGGTTCAACACTTGCTGAAATCAGAACCAGCAAATAGCAAAGATCTTCTAGCAGCTTTAGCGGCTTTGAGGTGGAAGACAGTTAGTAAGCTGCAAGCTAGAACATGGGACAATTGGGTGTTAGGCTTTATGTACTACATGGTGGCTTGGTTCAAAAAGGATAACTCTCTGACATTACCACTTCTGGCTTATTTTCTCATGATCTGTGAGGCACAATGTCTACAGGTAGGGAATGCCTGGTTGTGGTATGATCAGCGGTTTGGTAAGTGAAAAGCAGTGGATCATTCGATGCATTGGGAAGTTAGGCACCCTGACATCCTGGTTACCCACTATGATGGATAACTTTGGGCTGCTAGCAGAGGGGGTAAGCTAGGAGGGGAAGGGGCTGAAGTGTGCTGGACCTTTAATGTGGGACATTGTTCATGAGCAGCATGCAGTTTCTCATACACTTGTTCAAAGACTGTGGGAGTACATCAGTTGTGCAGTGTAGCCACCAGGAAGGTAAGTTGGTCAATCCAGGTTCACTTCGGGCCGAAGTGGGAGGATTATCTTCTTTATTCCAGGGATTTCAAAGTTTTCAAAAACAGGGAATTTTCATGGGCAGAGGGGAAGACTGTCTTTCTGGGGATGGAGGGGATGACTGGGGGATACATTCACCTATTACAGTGCAGGCATTGGGGCACATGCTCAAAAAAATTCCTGATTTGACAGTTACAGAGGAATTAATTAAAGGATTTTCTCTGTGATTTTTTATTAAATTGAGGGTTAGAGGGGATGGATCAGTCTGTAAGAATTTGCATTCCATGTGGGGGAGGGAGGAGATTTTGAAGGATTTGTTGGATGGAGAGCGGTGTGCAGGCAGGTCACTGGGCCCATTTGGTCATCCTCCCTTTGGCAGTTTTAAGGTGTCACCATTAGGTTTGGTCCCTAAGAAGTCACCTGGTGAATTTCATTTAATTCACTTTTTGTCCTATCCTATTCTCATACAGGTGTGCATTTGGCAGATGCTTGGAGTGGGATTGCTGATAGTTTGTATGTTTTTAGTTTTCCCGGTTCTGGCAGTTAGCTCCAGAGGCAGCAGGTGAACTGGTGGTGTTGCCAGATGATGTGTGGCAGGCTGAACAGAAGTAACCAGATGGTTGGTGCAGTAGTCTTGGCCATTTTCTACAAGGAAGGTGTATGGTAGGACATTACATGATTTTGATAAATGTGTTTTGCACCTGCCTGAAGAAGAGGGAGGTAGTCATCGGAATTGTTATTGCAATACTTGGCTCAGGCTTGGGTGCAAGTTAAGGCTATTCAGTTGGTTAAGGTAGACCTGGCAGCTATCAATATATTTGTACAGGTGGCAGGAATGCATGATTTTACTAAATCCTGGACAGTGTCTCATATGTTGAAGGGATGCGATAGAGTTGCTAGCGTTAAGGTGGAGAGATGATGGCCAATGACAAGACGGATTGTGAAGGTTTTGTTGAGCTGTTTAGCCTTAGTTAATGGTGATTTTGTCATTATGGCTGTATCATGGAGCGTTTAGGGTGTCAGAGCTGTTAGGGTCACTGGTTTGTTGGAATGTGACAGTATTTTCTGTGTCAATACAGATTTGGTTGCATATATCCAAGAATGATGAGATGGGGAGGGGCATGCAGATAGTTCTGGAAAAGGACAGTAATGGCTTATTGTGTCCTGTGGGTTGGGCTACAAGGTAACTGTTGACTCAAGTTAGGAATCCTCAGGATTTGGTGTTTCAAGTCAAAAGAGGGTAAGGTGATAACAGGTAATCATTTTGTCTGCATGATGAGGAGGGCTTTTCAGTGTATTGATTTCTGGGAGAGAGGTTTTTGACTCACTCCCTTTGCATTGGAGGGGCTTCTGATTTAGCAAGAGAAGGTAGGTCAGTTGAGGTTATTAAGAGGGTAGGTTGTTGGTCTTCGAATGTCTTTTTGTCTTATATTAGGTAATTGGTTAATGTAGTCATTTTAGTAATTTAATATTTTTTCCATAGGAAAGGAGTTAGGCTGGATGGCAGTGAGCTGGGTTTACATTGCTTCTGGTAGAGAGTCATATGGCATAGGATCAGAGGCTCTGACTCAGATGGCATTAAATCATGGAGGAGTTTGCATACATACAGTCACAGACTGGGATTTTGTGAGTTTTAGTGGTTCTTTTGGCAGGTAATGATTTGGGAATAATTCCAAAGCAACAGTTGGTGTATAGGATTTTAGAGGAGTTAGGCACTTTAAAGACGATATTTCCAAGTATGCATATTGTATGGTCTGAAATAGTATCACATTTATTTTGAGGAAATGCTGCCAGTTTTATGGGTATAGAGCAGGTTCATTGGTTTGTTAATTTTGGGTTGGCAAGGCAATTGGTCAGTTTGGGTATTCATATGATAAATCATATAGACTTTGACGACAGGGACCCAATTTGGTTTAGTGATGATGGAATGCACCTGAGTGAGTTCAGACTGGATTTATTTAATGTACACTTAGCTTTGTTTTTAGAAAGTTTGGTGAAGGTATGTATTGCAATAAGTGAGGGGGAACAGCCTGTGTCAGGCTGGTGGGTGGAGAAGAGGGGCAGGCTTGTCTCTCTTCTGTTCCCCCTTGGTGTTGGGTGTTGGATTCAAGGAAGTTGGGGGATGAAAGAGAGTGGTGGGATGCTGCTTTGATAAGGGAGTGTAAGTGAGCAGTTGTGGTGACGCTGCTCAAATTGTTACATGGATGCTCGTGTTGTGATTAATAAATTAAGAATGTTGCTCAATAAAGTTGTGATTAAGAAAGCTTTAATAAAGGTCATTAAATAACATTTTGGTGTGGTGTGTGTTATTGAAGGGGATCGAGAAAATAATATACATGCTCCTCAAAGGATAAGTTGTTTATGGTGATTCCTTAGATACTTCCATTGTGTACCTGTTTCAGTAATGCAAGTTTTGCCTTTTAAGTTAGGAGTATTGTCCAAAGTAATGGTATCATGGTGATATTTTCCAAATAGCAATGCTTTAGTTTTTTTTTTTCTGTTAGTTCTAGCTCAAGTTGGTAAAGCCATAACTGGAAATTACTCAGGTAAAATTACATTTCAGAAATCAGAAGTGTTGTGTTATTTGCACAGTGCATACATACTAAGTTGTCCAAGTACTGGATGATTTGGAATTTGCTGGTGTTATCGAGCATTTTATTTGCAATGACTCAAACAAGTATCGGCCCTAAAATGGAGGTCTATGGGATTCCAGTGCTGGATGTAAAGCAAACATTTTGCCATACCACATACTTTAATCTGCTCTTGAGACAATGCTTAAACCATAACAGTACAGAGTTATTGCAACCTAGAGCCTGAAGTCATTGCAGTAACTGAGATGGCTAACAGCATCAAATACCTATTAGAAACTAAGAAATAAGGCCACAGTAATGAGGCTGTCTCAATTTTTTTTTCACAGTATTTAACTATATTTGTAAGTGCTGTTTTTTGTGTTAAATTTTACTTCAGCTGATAGGTTTGCAATTCTTAACTTTTGCATTGAGTACATACTGAATTTGTTATGGAGGATGCTTTCCCCGAGTGATCCCTAAACATGCTCCTTGAAAGCATACAGATTTATGTGGTTTACAAAATGTAATTAAAATGATTGCGCCCATCTCTTTTTTATGATTTATCAGACACAATGAGATCATAATGATTTCTGTGTAAATAAAAATTATCCCAGTGACAATAATTCTTTATGGGAGTGAATTATAGGTAAATTAACATCTATGTCTGGTACTTCAGCTGAGAATGCATTCATCTGATGGATCAGTGCTTCTTTCTAATGATAGTGTTGTAAATAATACATAACTGACATTATTCCCATAAAAGTACTTCTGAGGCATAGCATCAGTAAGTTTTAATTATTCTCATAAATATACTTCTCAGGCATAGTAAGTGTATAAATTAACAGATGTAACAACTCTGCTATGAGGAACAGCTCTTAAAAGATTTTAACAAGAAAATAAAGAAAACAAAATGTGTTACCAGGTCGGGCAGAAGCAGTAACATTAATGACATGTCACATTACCTGTGCCAGTCACATAACAATAGAAGTCATTTTACTTGGGAAGCTCTGTGCATAAGGCAAGAGGATATAGTTTTAACCTGCTGAATCCATTAAGAGATCTAACTTTTAAATCATTCGTGTTCCCTGATAGCTGTTCCTAATTTCTAAAAATCATTATTAAATCATACTTAACACTGTCAAGGATTACTTCTCAGATCAATAAAATATGTTATTTTTTTTAAAATATTCTCCAGGGAGCTTCTTAATAAGGATTAAGAACTATAGAGCATTCAGAAGACAAATTACTGGTCTAGGGACTTCAGAATCTTTGAAAACCTCGCTAGTAATTGCATGTACTAAAACAATGGCTAAGAATAGTGTGTTGCCATTAATATAAAGTAATAAGTGTTTTCTGGCTGTATTGCTGGAGTTTAGCATATAAATCATTAAAATCATTACTGTTTGAATTTTTCAAATGCTTAAGAAATTGCAGCAACTGTATTCTAATTCTATATCTTCCTAGGTGTTCGGAGAGTGCAACAGAAACATGTCTCAGCTACCATGATTTACCCTTAATGCTAATGTATTCTGTATGTATACCTAGTGTTTGTGCCTTAAATCTCACCTGATGTTACTCATATTGCTGATTTACTGTGTGAACATGTAGGCTATTAATGAAGTAGGTATGAAAAAAAATTCATAATATGAAATATTTTGAGCCCCCTAGTCTTATACTTCTCCAATACCTTTTTACATAGACTGTGCAGTTTTCAGCATTTTACATTTCAACATTAACTGCAATACTAAGATTATAAAAGATGTGGCATGCATGGAAGCAGTTCTTTTTATTTGTTTGCTTGCTTGACTATTTATCTTATCAATGTGAAAGCATAAGAGCCACTAAATACAAAGGTACAGTCTCAATAATAATTCACCCATTACGGACAGATTGAATCATTTCTTCAGTCTTACAGCTAGAAATGGAGACTGGGAGTTCTAAAGCCAAGTCTGTAGGATGTTGCTTGTTCACATTATTATAATGACTGCAGTACTATGATTACACCACAGGTAGAAAAAGGTGAATTTGATATCTAATATGTTTAACTGAAGCAAAATATGTTTTTCTTAACCTACCACAAAAAAACAGAAGCAAAGGTATGGAGCAAGAGGCTTCTCATGGATTTACATGACCCTTCTCCCAAAAAGCCCTGTGACACAAGTACCATTATATCAAGTGGAAGCTAGTAATGAAACAATGACATTGAGAACTGGCCAATAATGTACCTATTTCACTGTTACCCTATAGTTTTCAGCAATGTTTCAAATGAAAAAAAAAATAATTTGGAGCATTTTTGCAAAGTATGGAGGATCAATTATATAGGTACAGTAGCCAGTTGTCGATGTCATTGTTTAATTAGCATAGCAGTGGCTAGCATATTTGGAACTGCTAGCTCCAGCTTGACTCTGAGCCGCATTCCTTCCCAATGGCCTCATCTCCGTTGGCAACAGTGGTGAAAACCAAGGATTTCTCAGTCCCCTTCCCTGTCATTAGATGATACCTGGAGGAGTGGGATGAAACTGCGCATGAGAGATAAACTGATGATGATCAAGCTGAATGGTGCCAGTGAATAATTATAATGGAGGCCATTCAGAAGCTCGACTTTTCAAATAGCAGAACTTCAAATGATTGAGCCCATATGATCGATATTTTGAAAAGTCAAACTTCAGAAAACAACAAAAATCTACATTCTTGCAGGGGGCAAGCCTACCTGCCCACCCCACACCCACTGCATATCATATATACCAACTCTGAGATTACAGTACAGTGGAGAGAAGGGTAAATTCCCTGATCCCCACTGTACCTCAATCTCCATTCAAAAGCTTCAACTTTTTGAAAAGTCGATTATATGGGGTTCAACTTTCTGAAGAGTCGAGCTTCTGAAAGGGACCCATATACTGTATCTATCTATCTATCTATCTATCTATCTATCTATCTATCTATCTATCTATCTATCATATATATGTTAGTGCATGTGTGTGTGTGTGTGTGTGTGTGTGTGTGTGTGTGTGTGTGTGTGTGTGTGTGTGTGTGTGTGTGTGTGTGTGTGTGTGTGTGTGTGTGTGTGTGTATATATAAACAAATGATAAACCTAGGAGCAATTCTAAACTAGCCAGTCAATCTAAGCCGCATGTGTTTGTTGTGTAACATGAAACCTGAATTCCCAGAGGAAACCTAGGCAAACACAGATGGAGAATACAGAGTTCAATGAAGCAGAATCTGAAATTTTGCTGTATATCAGGTGGCCAGAGCAGTGTATCTATATTCAGACATCAGCATAGGATGTATATCAGGGTATAGAGTACTGAAAAATACATGTTGGGGAAAGCTGGGGGGGGGCAGTTGTTGTCAGCCTAGGTGAAGCTGTAACAGCATACTACAGTCACATCTGTAATAGATAATATGGTAAAGGGCTGTTCAAATCACTATTAAAATGAGTGAAGTAGTAAGAAAGTCTCTGACCGTGTGTGCACAGGAAAGGTCAACATTTCTAACTGCTGATGTATTTAGTATGCATAGCATGAGGTGGACATGATGCTGATTCTCAGTAGGCTGAATATGGGAAGCAAGCAGTTCCCTGGTTACAGAATGTAAGTAGACAGGGGACTCAAGTAATCAGTAAAAAGTATGGCAGCCAACGGGGCACTACTGCCTTTAAGGCCAGGAAACATGTATGCATCATGACTAGTCTGCTAAGATGGAGAGAAGAACAAATCACAGAAAGGGGGGAAAGATGTACTGATCATTGCTAGTTTGCTTAGATGAGGGGGGAGAACAAATTACTGAAAGGGTCTAAGGGAGTTTTGAGTAGCATTTACTTTTAGGACTGGGTGGCTAGGGTGCCCACAATTTATTTGCTGGTACAAAGTGTGGAGCTGGGGGCACTCACAGCATTGTAATGAAAGTATAACAGAAAAAAATCAAATGTACATGCTACCATTTATAAAGTATGTCAATGACTTAAAGTAGCTGTTTTAAGGTAGTTTGGGTAGATAAATGTGTGAAAAAATGTGTGTGATATGTGTGGCCTTGATTCCAAAGCAAGTGTTGGGATCCATTTTAAGACACTACCTCACCCCGAGGATATATAGTTATCAGAGTGTACCATGAGAACTTCCTTCAACACCACACTAAGCATTGTTTTATTCAGCAGCTGATGTTTATTCCTAAAGAAAAGAGCAATACAATTATTTTTCTTTTCTTAGCTGATGCCACTAGACAGCAAGGGTTCTACAAATGTGTCATAATGACACATAAGTTACTATGGTGGAGGTGCAGGTGGGACACTAGCCACGAAGGCAGCTACAAATATGCCCTAATGGCAACTAAACTATTATGGGGTGGGAGGGAACCATGGAAGGGAAGAAAAGGGACAGGTATGGGGATTGTGGTGTGTGGTGTGTGTGTGTGTGTGTGTGTGTGTGTGTGTGTGTGTGTGTGTGTGTGTGTGTGTGTGTGTGTGTGTGTGTGTGTGTGTGGTGTGTGCGTGTGTGCGTGTGTGTGTGTGTGCGTGTGTGTGTGTGTGTGTGTGTGTGTGTGTGTGTGTGTGTGTGTGTGTGTGTGTGTGCTTGAGTTTGATGAGTACTTGTGTAAGTGGGATAGTGACTGAGTAGGGGAATGCCAATGCCTACATGAACAGCAGTTTGCTATCACAATGTGAAGAGCAGCAATGATCTGCATATCATGGCATTAACTATGTTTTAGAGACATGAGGTCATACCTCATCATTGCTAGCATGTCTTTGAATCACAAATTATCTCAGTGTGGGAGCAAAGCCTTTTAGTATGAGCCATACAATTTACACTTGGCCCTTTAATGAATCCCTGGGTGTGTCTTGTTAATTAATCACACACAGAAGCATATGATACATATCTGGAAAAAATGCTAAAATAAATCAAAAGATGTAAGCGTATTCAGTGTGCCTTATGTAAACAGAGAAGTCTGGCAGTTTGCTATGGTATACAGACTATTAAATGCAGGTAAGGAAGATGACAACAGATATATCAGAGAATATGATGATCAGAATCCCTGGAAAAGAGGTGTGAATGTCTTTAAAAGTACAGTCCTAGACTATGGAAAGGCAGACTTCAATGTCTTGGGAAGTATAGTAGACTGAGAACTAATGTGGAATGAAAAAAAGAAATGATGACAGGTAAATATCTCTCTCATGCATCAGTGCAGGATTGGTGAGAGTAATGAGTTTCTAAAGGAGAAGGCCTGTGTGGTCTGGCTTATGTCTAGAGTACAGAGTTTTAAGAGAGAAGTAAATGAAATATTGGAAGATGAGGTGAGCAGAAGAAATTGTATGCGGAGGCTTTGGGAACAGTAATAACTGCCATCCAGTATGCCAATGAATGTTTGAAGAATGTTTTAGCTACTGGAGTAAAGTGTTGGAAAAGTAATACTTCAGGAACATTTGCGAATATAAAAAGTCTTAGCCAAGCAGTGAATTGCAGGACCCAGAGGAACAGCAATGCCGCATGAGCCTGAATATTGGACAGAAGGATGCAAACTTCTTCAATGCATCAGTATTTACAAAGAAGAGATTGTATGATATTGACAAAGTAAAACAGCACAGATCTGAATGATGGCATATGGGCAAAAGAGAAATTAGCCAGAGAAGAATATAGAAAGAATACATTGCATTTTAAAGCTAAGGTACTGAGACCAGAAAAGTTGTAGCCACAGTTACTGAAATATATGATTGTATTTAACAATGACTAAACTAATTCACTAAGCTGGAAACATAATTTGCATATGTTGAAAAGCATTAAATTTTGTCTTAATTATTTATATGCTTTGGTAACCAGGCTGGCTTTACTGGGTATAGCCCACTTAACAGTAGGGACTCAAAGAGCAAAGCTTCCTTCAAAAAAAAAAAAAAAAGAAAAAAAAAAACAATTAAAGTTAAATAGCAATAAATACAGTCACCAGAAACAGATGCAAAGAGAGAAAAGCACATCTAGTACAAATAATAAACAGAGATATTGATATATACTTCTGTGATATAAATATAGGGTAGATACATCAGTAAAAAATATCAAGCTGTTTCTGGGTGGTATCTCCTGACTGTCTAATATATAAACAAGAAGATAATGACCACATTCATTTTTTTTTTCTGACAGTCATTGAAAATCATAAAAAACAGCATACACAAAAACAAATATTGAGATAGTTATACACATAGTAATAACGAACCTAGATATTACATGTAACTACTGCACCTGACTATCAGGGTGTACAATGGTCATAAATGAAATCTGAGAGGCGCTGAGAATCTCATGTGAAAACATTATGCAATACTGAATTTATAGAAGTAAGAAGCTTTGCTGTAACCAATCTTAATTTTGAGGAGTTAAAATTTCATTATGAAAAGTTGAAGCTAAAGAAGGCCTCATAGTGGAACTATTCATTGAAAGTCAGAAGACTGGAAACATAGGAACAACACTGCCCAAGCAGTCATGAGGATGATACCATACCTTGCCATATACACCTTTAAGTAGACACGTTTAAACGTCTGAGTCCCTTTTCAAGCATTTAATAGTGCTCTCCTCCCAAACTGATGGGTTTAGATTAGTTGAGTTGCCTATGTCTGTAGACATGAGGTCTACTATGATACATTCCTTGGCTTTGCATATAAAGCTGATGAGGCTGATGAGCCTATACTTACCTGGGTCTGTAGAGGACACACCCTTGTGTACAGGAGTCACTGTGGCTGTTCGCCAAGGCATCCATGACAAATCATGTGGATAGGCTGAAGCTGTACAATTTAAGCAGAAGCTCAAATAGTGCATAACTTGCAATGATGAGAATGCACCATTTATGGCATCTAGCCCCATGAAAGTGTTATTTTTAGCCAGTGACAGGGATTGTAAGACTTGTTCCATGTTAATTTCAGGGTAAACTACAATTCTAGTGATACTGGGAGCAACAATGTGTGTCTGAGTTAAAGGTTGCGCTAAATTTGCCTGACAGATATGATATATTGGCTATATCCTTAGGATTGGAGTATGTGACATTATAGATGAGCTTGACTGGTGTATTTTTGAACACTATCCTTAACTTCCAAATATAACCTGAATAAAGAGTTGTGGTTTCATTTGGTATCTGTAGTGACCTTAAACCTGTAGTCTTTTTAAGTTTTCTAACTGCACACGTATGTTGCTTACTGTCATATTTCAGTGTAGTCCTCATATAAGGGGATGTGCATTTCTTACTTTTCTTTATTTTCCTTCTTTTTTATACACCAGCGAAGTTTATTCCTAATGTTAACAGTACATTTAGACAGCATGCATACTGACGTGTCTGGGGAGTGGTTTATGTGCTGGAAAAAGTCAGAGGGGAATGCAGAAACCCTTTCAGCTGTGTCTGTTTACATGCTATTGTTAGGATTTTTGCATAAGTCTTCTACAAGCTGAAGTACGTTTGCCCTGAGGATGCTCAGAAAAACAGTGTAATTTGTTAGTGGGTGGTACTAGAAGATCTGGCAAAGTAAATGACTAGCATATGGTCAGATTTAACTGGGGGGGGTGAGGAAATGTGGAGGTGGGGTACAGTTGAGGCACTATGTGTTTAAAGAACAGATCCAGGAAATTAGATCCTCTAGTGGGTAGTTTAACAATTTGTTCCAGTGGATTGGTATTAACAAATTCTACTAAACACTGTGCATATCCATTTTTAGAGGTGTAAGTATGTCAAGTTAAAGCTTGTTTAATTAAAGTTCCCATATAAGAACATATTTGGTTTCATGTTTAACAACTTGATGGTGGGAAGGCAATTTCTATGATTTATGGTGGACATTGATGGGGATCAGTATCTAGCAATGATATAATAGTTGGATTTGTTAACTGTGAGTTGGTTCTCCAAGTTAGGTTTGTGGGTAGCTTGACGTTAGGTAATGGTGTTTCTAACAAATACTCCCCCACAGTTACCCAAGGGCCTGAAGGATGATAGGCACTAAACCCTGGTATTCAGAGAGTGCAACCACTGCATTGAAACCATACCTCAGTAACTGCACAAATATGAATATGTTTTAGTTCTGGGAAGCCCACAAGTTTGGGCAATTTCTATTTAAACTATTAGCACTTAGTACTGACACCATGATATTGTCCAGTGCAATATACTTACACATATGCTGGAAATGATAACCAGCTGTGCAGAGCAGAAAAGTCTAGCGGGATTGTTGTAAAGATAATTCTACCATATAGGCAAGAAGACTTATGGCTAGCTGTACATTCAGCCTAAAGACAAAAAATGCTGGTGCATAAAGGCACAAGCTCTAAGGTTCTGAGTCATTTTCATGTGAGAACATTTATTGGGGACACATGGTTAAAGTGAAATTAGCTGCAGAGACATATGGCTGCCACAAATTCACTGCATGCCCTCAGCTTCAATAACAGGAATGGGAACAGGAAACATGAGTAACCATTTAAAATGTCAGGACCTGCTAGACCAAGTCCTGAAATATGGACAGAATGGCTGAAAGGATGGACTTGCGTATATTAAGTCCGAGATGCCATTTATTGGAATATTCACTTTTCCTCCAAGGTATGGCAATCTTGCAGTTGATATATGCACAAGTCTTGGGGTCTGGGAGTGCAGGAAGGTCTTACTCTCCCTACAAAAAGAAGTTTAAAGGAGAAGAGGGATTTTAGAAATCCGCTCTTCTCCTGTGTTTTTTGTCTTTTTTTTCAGCTTCTCCTGTGTTTTTTGTCTTTTTTTCAGCTTGTTAGCATTCAACATTTTAAGTGCCAACATTTAAATAGGGAGCCAAAAAAGTGATGTGTGTTGTGCTTGGAGTGCAATACTTTATGTAATGACAACATGTGGAAGTGTGCTAAAGTATGGAGGAAATCCTGCATGCTGCTGGGACTCATGGCACATCCTCAAAATGTTGTAAACTCGAACAACGATGACTAAGCCTAAATGATCAATCATTTAAACATTCATATAAAAACATGAAAACATTTTTTTTTGCACAGGGGAAAGCCCCCCCCCCCCCCAGGTTACATATTTTTCATCAAGCTGCTGTTTTGTGAAACATGGTTAAAGCTGGTGCAGCTGATCAAAAATTAGCTGATTGATCATTATCAGCATTTCCTGAGTGAGATTGTGAATCAGCAGGGATTGGGAAATATGCCTTTTCCCCACTGTAATGTGATCTTGGAGGGGATAGAAGGTACAGGATATCACGACTGCTGCAAAAAAAATTAAAAAAAAGATGTTTTCAGGGGGATTGCTACTTTTATGATCAATCATTTGTTGTACGAATAATGTCATAAAATCTGCTACTGCAGTCACACCTAAGCCCCAGTATGTGCATTAGACAATGTTCCCTAGACATTGCGAAATTGCGAAGGGGTTAACAGTACACACACACACACACACACACACACACACACACACACACACACACACACACACACACACACACACACACACACACCTGACACATTAATAAAGGCATTCCTCATTGTACACTGCATGTTCACAGCCACTGAAATGCCCTCTGGGCATTCTGCTACTGATACCTGTTATACTGTCTGCTGTCTCTAGGTGCCTTGGAGGCCATGGACATTACTTCCTCATGCACTTGACTATTGAAGCCTTGGGCATGGTGCTGCATGCTTCTCTATGCCATATGTCTCTGCAACTGTGATTCAATTTAGCCGTGTGTCTACAACAATATATATCTGCAGGAAAATATCTAGCAACTTGAAAGCCTGAACCCCAGAATGGGTATAAATGCTACTGATGAATGAGTCTTCACTATGTATGTCAAGGAAGTAAACATGTAATGAAAATTCCAAATTGAAACAGTAGTAGACAAGGCTCCTACAGAGTCAGACTTTAATTTTGCATGGCATATATATTAACACAGGGAATTGGTTGTGTGAAGAACAGTAGTGTATCCAGGTGTTGTTATCAACAACACAGTAATGTGACATCTTCAGTCATCAACCTAGAACGTGACTCAGGCAAATTCATATCTACGCTGTTTCTAGACCTCTCAAAGGCCTTCAACACCATCTGTCAAACCTTACTCTTATCCCAACTGTCCACCCTACATTTCTCTCCCACCACAATAGCCTAGTTTTCCAGCTACCTGTCTGACCGTCAACAACCTGTCCAGTGGAAAACATCAGCCTCTCCCTTCCGACCTATACCCATCAAGGTTCTGTTCTTGGTCCTCTACTCTTTAACATATTTATCAACAACTTCTACCACTCCATCCCAGAAGCCTCACTCATCCTATACGCAGATGACTCTACTATCATCTGCTCAACCTTCTCCCCTTCCGAGCTCCTATCAAAAACCCAACTAGCCTTCTCCAAAACAGAAACCTTTATACAATCCAACCATCTGGCTCAAAATGCAAATAAAACTAAACTAATGATTTTTTCTCCAACAAAAATTCCAATATCGACAAAACCTCAATCAATATTTCCTGAGGGAAGGTTGAGGGAGAGAAAGGAGTAAAGTTGGAGCTGAATTTATCAGCCAGGAGGTTTGCTATTTCTTCTGGCTCAGTATACGTGGCTCCAGTTACAGTGATCTCTGCACACAATTGTGTAATGCCTTTGAGGTTGCAGACATAGCTAAAGAATGCTTTGTGGTTGTCCTAGGCCTGAGAGGCCAAACTTACCTCAAATGTGGCTTTGGTAGACTTTATTTGTCCTCTGAATTGTTTGTTTAGTTTGATGAGAGGGCTTTTATCCTGCTGGGTGTTGCACCTCCTAATTTTAGCCATGATTTTCTTCCTCCTGCCGATTAATTTTGTGATTCCATCAGGGTGGCTTGTATTTTGAGTTAATTGTGTACTTCTTCCTGGTGGGTACAGCTGCCTCTATGCAGATATTAACATGCTTGTACAGGGTTTCTGTGAACAGTTCTACATAGGCAGAAGTGTTCACAGGGTTTATGGGGCTTGGAATTTTGCCAGGTTCTCACTTAATAGCAGGAGGTTAGCCTTAGAAAACTTCCTGAATATTCCAAGTTTAGTTGGGGGTCCAGGTTTTATTTTGTACTTCAAAGGAGACCATTTTGTGTTCTGACCTTACAAGGGAAGGCATTACAGAAGGGGGTGTGCAGCTGTCTCCCATATTTGTGAGGACCAGATCCAGTATGGTTGCGCCCTTGGTTGATGTATTGACTTTCTGGTGCTGAGAGTTTGTGTTTACAAAATCCAGGAATCTCTGTGCATGTACTTTTGGTGTCTTATGGGATTCCCAGTTAATAGTGGGGTAATTAAAGTCACCCATGAATATGGTATTGGGTTGGATGGTTAGTGTTTCTAATAAGTTTAAACACATGTGAAAAAAGACAAAAGGAAAAACTGTTGCAAAACATGAAGATGCCAAACAGGAACAAAAGGATGAGCCACTCCACAGTAAAAAATGCACCTATTCAGGCCAAATTCAATAAAACCAATTCTGGACTTTATTGAAGAAAATAAAACAAATGATAAGCACTTTCGTCCTGACCACTTCAGAACTTCATCAGATAATGAATTAATTTACACAAACCATTTATATAGTACAGAGGTAACTAGGTAAAACAATCATTAAAAGTTAATAAGTTATTTAAAATGACGCACCCCCTTAAAGAAAAATCATGTAAAAACCATGAACTGGTTAAAATGCATAAATACATGTGGATAATTCAAATTGCATTTTAAAAACATAATAAAATATATAATTTAATAGTACAAAAGAAATATAATTTAAAAAAAAAACAGTTATCTTTCTAAAGCTTTTAGTTTCAACAGAGAGCTAATGGAAATGTGTTCATTTAGGCCTGGCCAACTTGATGCATTGAGACACAGTTGCCAGTAAACCTCTCTTCTTTCTAACAAAAGTGACCAGGCACCACCCCGAGGTTCTGTTTTAACATTGTTCATAGGGTAGTACTAAGCTAACTGCCCTTGCGAGCCATTTTAAGCCTAGTCAATTATCCCTTGTGAGACTCAAACTCTGCACCTTGCATTTGTAAGGCAAACACTTTAACCATTAGGCCACCCTCCCATTTGTCAATGACAATGAAGTGAAAAGAGTGACCAGTATTTCCATAATATGTTTACTAAGTGCATTTGTATCTTTTTTTGATTTTATATCATACAAATGTTCGTAAATTCGGTTCTTTAATTCACGGTCAGTTTTTCCAATGTAAAAACAGCTACAACAGTTACATAGGGCACAATAAATAATCCTTTTAGATCCACAGTTAAATTTTTGATGTAATTTCACTTCAAAGTTGTTTATCAGAAAAATGACCCCTTCCTTAATGTGTTTGCAATATTTACACATGCCACACTTTTTCATGTGCCCAACATTATTCACTCCCTTTGGTTTCGTCTCAAAAATGTTTTTTTAAGTTTCTGCCTTTCTTGAATACTATGGTGGGGTGTGAATCAATGAAAGGTCTAATGGCTTTCTCTTGGTTTAGAATGGTCCAATTCTTTTCCAAGATTTTTCTTAATGCAAAACTGTCATTGGTATATATAGTAATAAAAGATGTCTTATAGTCCCTTTTAAGTTCTTGATTCTGCACACTTATAGACTGGGTAAAATTATTGGTATTGGTGATACTGTTATCAGTGTCTGTTATTAAGGGGATAAAATGCCCTCTCTCCCTTTTATTTACTACATCTAACATAATGTCAGTAATAAACTTGCACGGGTAGCCTCTTCTTGAAAACATGGCTATCAAATTGTCACATTCGCTAAGGAAATCATCCATATCAGATACCATCCGGGCTGCCCTCACAAATTGTCCCTTTACAATAGCTTTTTTCTGTTTCATTGGATGTGTACTTGAAAAATGAAGTAAGGAGTTGGAATAAGTTTCCTTTCTGTATACTTTTGAAACAAATTTGTTGTTGGTGTGATCTTTAATGAGAAGAACATCTAGGAAAGGCACCTGGTCCACACTGTAGTTGTGTGTGAATTTCAAGAAAGTGGTGGTGGAATTCATGTATGATATTAAATCTTCTATATGTTCTGGGGGTCCATCCCACAAAATAAAGATATTGTCCAAAACACGGGTGTAGCATTTTACATACTTAAACATTGGACAGTTGAAAAAAAATTCTTTTCCCACTGGGTTACAAAAATGTTTACGTATAGACCCCCACATGAGGAACCCATTGCTATACCCTCCTGTTGCAAATAGATTTCATGATTAAAGAGAATAAAGTTGTTTTTCAATACAAGTTCAAGTAGATGTGCATATACGTGAACTTTGTTGTGCTCAATGCCTTTTTCATATAAGTATTCTAAAAAACATTTTAAACCTGTATTATGTGGAATGACAGAGTATAAGTCTTTGATATCGATGGTTAAAAGGACATAATGGGTTTGAAATGGAGTGTTGTTGATGAAATGTAAGAAATTCCATGAGTCCTTACATATGTGGGTTTCAAAAAAGGTCAGTTCTTTAAGCCTAGTGTCTAAAAGTTTTACAAGAGGGTGGGTGACAGAACCTTTTGCATCCACAATGGGTCTCATGGGTGGTTGGTCAAAGTTCTTATGAAGTTTTGGTAACCCAAACATCACTGACATTTTGGAATATGACACAGTGAGATAATTTAACTCATCAATGGCAATAGACCCCTCAATAAACAAATCCTGTAAATCATTTCTAATTCTATTGTAAGCTGTGTGTAATTCATTAAGGGATGATTTAGAATATGCCTTCCCATTCAGAATGTCCAACATCTTGTTAGCATAATCAACCTGGTTCATAAGAACTACACCTCCACCCTTGTCGGGTTTCATTATTCTAACCAAATCAAGAATGCTTTTAATGTCTTGTAGTATGGTCTCCACATCATTGTCCATCTGTCTTTTCTGATTAAATCCTTAAAAAATTACGGATATCTAGTTTGCATATTCTTTCAAATAGTTGAATTATGGGGTGAAGGGGAGGATTAAAGGTGCTGGACATGGCTAAAGGGTTGATAACACTTTCTAGTGATGATTTCTGAAAAAAGGACCCTAAAATTCAACTTACGTGTGTATAATTTTAAGTCAAGTAGGGTGTTAGAAATTTCCATAGGTTGTGAAGGTACATAGGTGAAACCTTTTGAAAATAAATCACAGTGCTTAACACCAAAAACCACATCAGAAAAATTATACACTTTAAAATCACCATCACAATTGGTGATGATGTTACAGTGGGGTAGTAAATAATCAGAGGACACCTCTAAAATGTCTAAAGAATCATTAATTAATTCCTGTTAGGCCAAGTATGATTCTGTGCCCCCCTCCCCCTCTGATTGAACCCCCCCATGTTCCATTGGGTGTTGGGGGAATAAGTGTTCCCCTGCTGAGTTCCCCACTGTTGATATGAAACTGCAGTTTTGTTCTTTATTCTCTCCGACCGTCTTAGGGTTGGAAATTCTCATGGGTCTAAAATATAGTTTTGGTCATTGTTAACTGTAACACACTTGGTTTCAGTGTTGTTGGAAAAATCATTACCAGCAGGAGTGTAACCATGGTCAGGGAATTTATTGCCCCATTCCTCAGAGGGAGGTGGATTGTGGTAAGCAAATCCCTTCCCGTAGTCATTTTTATCCCTGTTGAGTTTTTTTACCTTACGTGCTGTTATAGAGGTAGATAACCGCTCAATACTATGAAAGATACATGCATGTTCATATTTAAATTCATTATACTGTGTGTGTTCACTAATTATTTTATCAAGCTCAGAAACATTACTTATTAAATCATTTATCAAAACATCATTACTTTTCACAATAACTTTCATATATTCAACACCATGAGAATCAAAAAGAGTCAAAAGTTCTTTATGCAGGTTAGAGCCTGCTATCAAACCATTAGGGTAACGCTATATTCTAAGTCCCTTAGGGACAATATGCTCTTTTATACATTCTAAAAAATATGCATTATCAAGCTGCAAGCGCTTGATCTTAGAAAGTTTATAATCAAATTCTTCTAGGAGAACTTGAATATTATTCACAGAAACAGTACCTGATAAACAACTTTGAAATGAAATTACATCAAAAATTTAACTGTGGATCCGAAAGGATTATTTATTGTGCCCTATGTAACTGTTGTAGCTGTTTTTACATTGGAAAAACTGACCGTAAATTAAAGAACCAAATTTACGAACATTTGTATGATATAAAATAAAAAAAAAAAATACAAATGCACTTAGTAAACACATTATGGAAATACTGGTCACTCTTTTCACTTCACTGTCATTGACAATATTAAAACAGAACCTCAAGGTGGTGCCTGGTCACTTTTGTTAGAAAAGAGAGAGGTTTACTGGCAACTGCGTCTCAATGCATCAGGTTGGCCAGGCCTACATAAACACATTTCCATTAGCTCTCTGTTGAAACTAAAAGCTTTAGAAAGATAACAGTGTTTTTTTTTTAATTTATATTTCTTCTGTACTATTACATTATATATTTTATTATGTTTCCAAAATACAATTAAAATTTTCCACATTTATTTATGCATTTTAACCAGTTTTCATATATAAAGCATGGTTTTTACATGATTTTTCTTTAAGGGGGTGTGTCATTTTAAATAACGTATTAACTTTTAATGATTGTTTTACCCAGTTTCCTCTGTACTATATAAATGGTCTGTATAAATTAATTCTTTATCTGATGAAGTTCTGAAGTGGTCAGGATGAAAGCGTTTATCATTTGTTTTATTTTCTTCAATAAAGTCCAGAATTGGTTTTATTGAATTTGGTCTGAATAGGTGCATTTTTTACTGTGGAGTGGCTCATCCTTTTGTTCCTGTTTGGCATCTTCATGTTTTACAAAAGTTTAAATACATGGTATGGGTTTCCTGGGTCATAGAGGGGGACCTATAGCTTGCAAGGATGTGGTATTGGATTTTTCCTATGGCGATTTGAACATGGAGCAGCTCAAGTGCATTGTCCTGTTTGACCAGCCTTGAAGTATATTTAGTTTTGATGTAAATAGAGACACCTCCACCTTTAGTCCCTGCCTGTGAAGTAGCTGGCCTGAATGTGTGGAAGGCATTATAACCTTGCACTGTTGTGTTTTCCGCAGCTTTAAACCATGTCTCATTGACAGCACAGACATCAGCATTCTCTAGGGTAAAGAGAGCTTCTAGAGAGTGAAGTTTTTTGTTTAGACTCCTAGCATTGAGCAGTAATGCCTTTATATTTTCTAGGTTTTGATTTGCTATGTCAGAAGTACTTTCAGTCTGGCATTGCCTAAAAAAAGCACTATGGGAGAAAACAATGTTTTAGTTAATATTCAAAATCCTAGATAGGAGAGGTGCAGACCATCCCTGGTAAAGCATCGTGGTCTGTTGACCATTTCCTTCCATGCTGACAAATATTGTACCCCCTTAGAATGACACCAGAAACTAAGTCAGTTATTAAAGTCAATCATCTTTTGTTTGTATTGCGGTATCATCCTTGTAGAAGGTAAAATTAATTCTGCTTCATAGTTTACTTTGCTTAACTCTGGCCAGTGGAAGACATTTTTCACGTGCAGCCAAGTTTTGCATGTAGAGTACAAATAAGCCAACACTATGAACATAACAGACTGCCAGATAAATGAAACCTCAAAAATGCGCAGTCAATGAGAATAAAATTATTCATCTTTTGCATAAAAGGTACTAGTCATTATACTATCAGTTTTTGTTAACAACCGGACTTCAGGGATTCATATGGATGCATCATCGCATCATATCAGAGTGATACCATCTTAAACACGAACATAAACATGCAGTAGACAACAAATTGTCTGTGTATTGTCTTCAAGAAATGTGATCACTGTATACATACCTCACAAGTTCAGGCTGTATGAAAGACAGTACTTCAGAGCCTGGTACATAATCTCAGCAGCTATTTTATTTGTTGGCTTAGGTACTTACATGTAATTGTTTATTTTATTTTACTTGTGCACATGAAAACAGACAGTTCAGTTTTTGCTTTGCTGCCTTACAGACCTTGTTTTCCCAGTTATTCCAGATTTAGTTTTCCATTGGAATGCTTTCTGTGTAGAGTTTGCACATTATTCTGTGTCTACATAAGCTTCTGCGTGGTAGTCTCATTCCCTTCTACATCTAAAAAATGTGTTATAGGTGAACTGACATTTCTCCAGACTACCTGAATATGTGTTTGCTGTACTCTATATGAAATACCAGTGTGTGTGTGTGTGTGTGTGTGAGTGTGTGTGTCTATGTCTATTTGTTTCTCCTTATGTGTGTCTGTATGTTAGGTGGGTGGGTGCGTGTGTGTGTGTGTGCATGTGTGTGTCTGTGTTGTGTGAGAGTCAATGAATATCTGTGTCCTGCAATGGGTTGGTGCCATATGAAGGATTAGTTTTTCCACCTTGCACCCACATAACAACATCTGGCTCTTCCATGACCATTGGACTGGATTAAGTGGGTAATCAGAAGCTGAATAAATAAATAATTTTTGTTTTCACATAGTGAATTAATCATCTGTTTTGATGTGCATAAGCCAAATTAACCATAATTTCAATCCATCTGTCATGCAGACATGAAAACATCAAAAAATAAAGAAATAATAAAGAAAAGACATTTTAAACATATGTGAATAGAAACGCATAGTAAGTTTTGCATTCATTTTCTTTTCAGCTGAGGTAACATAACAGAGTGAAGATTTATTGCTAGCAGGCTTGCAATGCCTCTGACCCTCAAAAAGGAAAAAGTCTAGAAAAATACACAAGCCCTTAGCTTAATTACTTGGGTACTGAGATAGCATTATGTCAGTACGGGCTTGTATCCCAGCAAGTGCCATCATTTATTTTAATTTTCAGCCAATGATTCACATTATTGCCAAAAACATCACACTTGGAATGAACTGTTCTGGTTTGTTTAAAGTATTTCAATAACACAATGGCAACCTTTGGATTTTTAACTGTTCATGTAGAGTTTAACACCAATGTTGTCCATGGTTCCTAATGAAGGAAATTATGCATTTTTATTGAAAACTAGTATCTTATATGATGTATGTAGCTAATATCTTGTTACAGGTACACTGACCAACTAGAAAGAAAAAAAAATCTGGCTTGAAAGACAGTCAGAAGGAGAACACAGAAATCAGCTGCAGTACAAGATAGTGAAAAGGAGATGGAGAAAAAAGGACACAAATATCATTATCCATGGAAAAATATGTTAAAACACTTTTATTTTAAAACACTTTATATGGTAGTGACACAGTAGAAAAATGTTTAGTATTGCTGCATCCAGATTCTTAAACATTCAGTTTGTTTCACAAATGGGGTTTCTTCTGTGCGGGTCTATGCACATCTGTTATGTTTCGACATGTTCTTTGCTGGTGTGCCAGATTCTTTTCATACACCTAAGATATGTCATTAGGTAAATTGGCCCTCTGAAATCCCTACACATGTATGTACATGCTACAACCATGTGTATACATCCTGGGGTGGATCTGTGTCCTGTCCAGCACTGTTTCCCTGTCTTATGCCCATTGCTTGCCAAGGTAGGCTGCAATTCTCCTGTGACAATGAAAAGGATAAACGTTTGTATCATGAAACAAATGAATGAATATTGTCAGTGTTTAAAGCTGCCCCTTATGAAGGGAGTACAATGTGTCTAACTACTGTGGAAAACTGAGAGGGAAGATAAATAGGTACAAAAAGTAAAGAGAGAAAAATGAAAAAGGTGGGAAGAACAGAAGCTTTTTGTGGAAACATAGCAGAAACATGTCACCAAAGTCTGACAAGAGATGATAAAAGAAAAGCAAGACAAGTCAGAAAATGACATAAAGAAGAAGACGAAGCCTAAAAGGGCCAGTGTGGGCAATCATGTTTTTCCATTGTTTGTTTGTTTTTCCCTTAACTGGTTCTTAAGTGTGAACAGAAAATGAGGCAGAAGAAAAGGAAGAAAAATGGATACACACAGTATTTTACCTGCAGTTCTCTGCACCAAGCACAATGTCCCTTAAGAGCACACATGGAGCACACTACAGATCTGGTGCTGGACTCTGTCTCTCCAGGCCCCAAACAAGACTCTATCTACACTGACCTCTTTGGAGCTCTGAGTCCCTGTTCTAAGTAGCTGACACACACACTTAAATATTTGATTTTCATACACACACACACACACACACACACACACACACACACACAAAAACACACCTGGAAAAGGCTGGCACAGATTTATCAGCTGTGCCCCCTTTGCCCAGACTATAAGGTAATTACACTGCCACCAGTCAGTTACTCTAAGGCTCTTACAAGGGTACCCGATTATACTGAGTAAAATGAATACAGATATAAATTGTATAGTTTGACCAATGCAACAAGGCTTTGGGAGTGGCCACAGTGTCACTAAAATAAGCATAAGAGCAAAAGGTTCTCCCGTTCGATTCTCAGCTGGGCTTGGGAGTGCCTTCTGTGTGGAGTCTGCATGTCCTCCCCATGGTTGGGTAGAGTTCAAAAGACATGCGTGCATAAATGGGCATGCCTTCGTTGAAGGTTGGGCATCGAGCTGGCACCTCGGCGTTTCGTAAAAATCTACTGCCAATCATTAGCAGACCGGAGTTCCGCTGTGGGGACCCCTTACATGGAAAAGCCGAAAGACCAACAACAACAACAACTTAAATACATAAGTGCATAAATAAAAGTATTCTCTAAAAGACCAACCACAATGAAAAGCATAGAAATATTTAATAATAAATAATAAAGCAGAAAACATGAGAATATTGAATATCTAGTTACAATAAACACCAAAGCTTCAATCACAGGAGAAATAAAAAATAACACAGTTGGATAGATTCACACAGATGCAGAAAAACAATACTTATCTAATCTTACTATATTTCCTGATTGTCTAAAGAATTACTATACCTTAGTTAGTTACTTACTACAGCAAGGCAAGATGAAGTGTGTTGAGTTGCTTACTACAGCAAGGCAAGATGAGGTGTGTGGTTGTGTCAGACATCTGTGAGAGATCTTTCCTGTCAGGTTCCAGAAGACAAAGTGCTGCTGCAAGAGTGCTGTCATATCTCTCACTGATATCTAAAGAATCATTTCAGTGCTGACTATAGAATGACATCACATCTGTTGATCACCTGGCTCTGGTACAATACACACCCAGAGCTTTGCTAAGATCTGCTGCAGCATCTGAAAGCTATAAATCAATTTCAAGAACTTCCACCCTTCCAGGGTAACAATGTTTGTTCACCCTAAAGAAATACAGTAATACAGTAAGATTTCTAGTCCTGGTTTTCCCTGACATTTCTGTCTCTGGCTGCAATCAGACTTGTAAATTAAAATGTGTATGGCCTAAATCAACCCATTTAATTTTTAACCTATTTTTTCAAAACTAGCTGGACTGAGATTAACCTCTTCCCTTCCAGAATTCTCTGTTGAAACATATACATTTAATCAGTTGTAATAATCCTGTCTGGCATACATGTATATCTCTTTTCTCTCCAGCAGGACCCACTGTTGATGCATTTTTAACGCAAGCAACTTTACAAATACATTTTAAACAAGCCTCTGTACAAATCAGTGTGATAGTCAAATGACATACAATTCTTTACAAAACTCCAGCTTGTTATGCTGTTATATGTTATACATGCATTCTCTACTCTCCCTGGCACATATGGCACTACCTCATATCATCACATCTGCAAACAGAAAAAATGTGCTGCAAGTAAATATATATAAACAGTACATATGATAATCTACCACATTCCAAGTATCAGAAAACTGTGACCCATATTAAAATCAAACTAATCTAGACTGCTGAAGAAGTTTCTGTCTGTGGCTGATTCTTAGATGTGCTTTTTAAAATCGTTTTTGGAAGAAGGTAAGCAGCAAAGTGATGCAGAAAAAAGTGTATAATAAAAAAATAAAACAGGCATACATCATGTAGTAAGTGCATGCTATGGCCCACATCATTCAGAAAATTAATTAGATGAAATTTAAAAAGTGGCTTTTCTTGTTATCAAATATTTTATTGGGTGTTAGTTTAGGAAACTAAATAAATACTTGTAAGACCTTTACAAGAATGGTGTTAATTTAGGAACCTAAATAAATACCCACCAGACCATTACAGAAATGTATAGAATACAGAAGAAGATTTTGCCTCCACCCTACAAAATGTAATTTCTGTGACACAGTCTGATAGTGGTGTTTACAGAGGCAGATTACTATATTCTCACATGTGTATGGCCATGTTAGCTGTATATGTAAGTAGAAAAACAGAAACTAAATAATAAATGCTTGTGGTAAAAAAAAGGGGGGTTGTCATAGTAAATTAAATGATTGTACAAAAGAAATCTTTATAGAAATGGACAGAAACCAAACCAAAGACTATCCCCCATCCAGGTATTATGTGATGAGTACATTTCAGGCAAGGTACCATCAGTGTCAGCTTGTTTAGGTGCATAAAAAAGAATACATATGAATAAAAGATTTGATTACTTCTGCGTTTTTGGGAATGAGTTCCCTAACTAAATAAGCACACAAGCAAAGTCCTTGAAAATATGCAGGAATAGGGCTCTGTTGCCTCCTCCTTAGTGCATTGCTACTGACAATGTATAACCACTGCACTTTACATAGGATCTCAAGTACTCTAGTATGCCATGCTCATGAGGTGGCATAGTGGAGTAGAGAAAGAGAAAAATGGAAATAAGAGAAATACAACTACAGAGAGGGGAAAAATAAAATGACATATGAAAAAAGCTACACTAGTAGTTAAATATTTTAGGGAAAGAGGAAGTTTTTCCTTAGCAAATCAAATATGTACCCATAAAGGCTCCTTGCTCAAAACAGACAAAAGCAGTAGTCTGCAAGGTGTACCACCAGCTCTTCCAGAACAGGGTCACTGACATCATTTAAACAGAAGGTCTAAAATAGCAACAGCAAGCATCAAATGTTTATATTGCAGATCTCATTTTCTACCATAATTAGGAAAAGCAATGCCAAACTCTAATGGCTCACCTGCCACTCAGCTAAGAGTCTGTTTGGCAGAAGTACATTAAATATAGGAAACTGCTGGGATAACTAGAGTTTGTGCTTAAAGGATGACCACAAGGTCCACTGTAATGAGGCATCCACGTGAAAAACAATAATGGATCAGTAAGACACAAAAGAATTAGCAAAAAGAGATGAAAAACTCAGGTAGCAGTGAACCTTTATTTTTTTTCCCTATAAATGTATAGTTTGAACCAGTAGTCCTAATTAGCTGAAAAAGAAGAGGTACTACAAGGTCATCAAGAAAAAAAAAAAAAAAACAGTTCAAGGAGCAATTCAGAGGTGGTCAGATTAAGTGACATATGGAATGCTGTAATAGAAAAGTTTGTATTTAATGCTGCTGTAGCAAACAGTAACAAACGGAGCAGACTGTAAAAGTCACCAGCTGCAGTACATAAAACTTAAGCAGTATTAAAGAATCACAGGATGCCAGAAAAGTCATTGTTTATAATAGAATAATCACTGAAAGCTTTGTGTTCTGAAATGGTATACCCCTTTCACACAAGTGCAGGTGCTGATAAATACAGGAAGACTGATATTCTGCAGTATACGCTTCATACTGCTCAGCCTGCAGACATTCAAAATATGTACAAAGGCCCTTAAACGTTGGTGCTCCTGCTTTTGATAGGAATGTGGGATTCTACTCAGAAACGCAAATTAAAAAAAAAAGACAGAGTGATAAAAATATGTAAAAATATAAGCATTTTATCAAGGAAACAGTGTAGAATCTGTAGACTTTAATGAGTTGCATTGCAAAATTCTACCACACAAGGTCATTTATTTTTGCTTTAAAAAGTGAGATGCAAGATGTGTGACTCTAAATTATTGTTGCCACTAGTATGTTAGTCATGTAGTTTGAATTTCTGTATACTAGACAGCTTCAAAAATCACATGTGATGAGGATGGATTAAGAAAATTGCGTGAAGGTCTGAATTAAGCCTACAAACAGGAACATGCCTCCAAAAATAAGGGCATACTGTGCTGGGGTAATTCAGGCCTGAAAACGGGTGCAGCAAGCAAATTCCATGTTGTACTCACAAACTCTTAGTGCTACCTGCCTTGGACACCTCTCACTTAAAAATGGATACTCCTCTTAAAATGCTGCCCCCCCCAGCACTAAATAAATAAATATGTGACATATTCAGCTGTTCTCCTTAAAACTATTAAAAACATTCTTTTTAGCTTAGCAATATTGCACCTGATGTTAAATGCATTCATTTAAACAGTTGTAGACACAATATGACCTGAAAAAAACCCATGTTTATATGATGCTCTGGAAAAAAAATGTACTCAGTAGAGTACAAAGAGTATGCCTGGTGACACTCTTTCCTGAAAATAGTAAGATTCATCCAAAATAGGGACAGTTGAGAGCCCTGAATGAACAGGAGGATAATAGTCAGCCCAAAATCTGCTCCATATGATTTTTTCACACTGCTTGCAACTGCTGGAAAATTTATTCTGGAAATATCCATGATGACAGAATGCATAAGCACTATATTGGTCCTTGTGGTACACAAAATAAACATTCGTCTGTACATTGCATCAAGGCACTGAAGCTTCAACCAGACAAAAAAAAAAAAAAAAAAAAATTGGTCAAAACTTCAGCTTAGAAAACAAAAAAGGATTTTTTTTCAGGAGCAAGACCATCCCACTCAAAGACCCCAGTACCCCCTTACTTACATAAACTAGCTTCATGGTTGGTAGCTGACGAGAAAACAAATCAAATTACGTTTTGTGTACAATCAGAAAGTGCACTGGCAGTGATGTCATATTGCAAATGTCATCACAGACATGCACATCATGCAGTAAAAAAAAAAAACAAGTTCAAACTCATATACATTATACACAGCCAAGTGTAGATACACATCTGGGTAGCCATATCACCAGCTTATTCATATAGTTCCACGTTTTCTGTGTGATATCACTCTTTATTTAGAAGGCAGATGGCCATAATATCATAACAACTAGCTTTATAGCTAGTGGCTATCAGTCAAGGGGAATGTAGTGTACATCCATATGGAGGCAACTGTGTGGTTCACCATCCTACTTTACAGGTGACAGTCTTCACCTTTTCTTCAGGGGTATGCATTGTGAATAAGAAACTTGCCACCACTTTAACGTCAAAGGATCATAAGATAACAGGATATACAAGGCAACTGAGTCATAAGGCCATTTGCATCTTGCTAATACTTATGCTGATGCTGTACCCCACCCCATTCTTAAGAAGGACAAATCAGGTCAGTCCTAGAATAAATGTATGGGTACCCACCTAATCAGACAGGTTTAATTTGAAGGGTGCTAGCATATCACTTTGTTTAACTTGTAGAGGAAGTTTATTCAAGATGTGCGGTAAGTGCTGGGTAATGAATGTATCTCTCCGGCAGGTTTTATTCATGGGCTGGTGGAGATTTAGTTATTTATTTCTGTTATAAGTGGAACTATTAGACTTGAGTAGATACAGAAAATCAAGGAAGATGAGGTCACTTCTGATATGGAATACAAGGCATAGATCGCCACGCAAGAACCTATAAGTAACTGAGTAAATGGTAAAACTTCAAGCTTTTCCTGATAGAAAAGTGATTTTACGACAACGATCTTCTTGGTTAGGAATCTTTAGGACTTTTCCATTTGTTTAATATGTCTAGAAATGTACACCATAAAGGGAGCATTGTATTTAATAATAGGTCTAATTAGTTGTATAGAGATGGATGATAATTTCTTTTTGACCTGGATGATATGCTTTCAAATGAGAGGGAATTATCACAACAGATTTCAAGATGCCTGACTACATCATCATTTTGCTGTAGGGGGCTGGTTATACTGTATGTTGAGGGAGACAGCTGCTCATCAAATGTGACAAAATGACACTTTTTCACATTTAATTTTAATTCTTCTTCTTCTTATTCTGTATGATGGTTAGTTCCTGCTGCAGTGAATGGCTATCAATGAAAGGTTTGACAAAAACATCCAGTTTACAGTCATCTGCAAACTTAGTTTAACAAAAGACCCTGATTCCAAGACTGCAGGTCAGAAAAACAGATGCTGAAATTGAGGGGGTCCAAGTACCTAGCCCTGGGGCATAGCAATGCTTACATTCACACTTTTTGAGGAGGCACCCTACACCTTAACAATGCAGGTTCTATCTTTTATCCAAATGGCTATCTATCTCATCAAGTATAGATCTACTTTGGCCATATCTAAATAAGCTGTATGAACAGCAGGAAAACTGTCAACAGCCTGTATGAACTTCTCAAGGGAGTTAACTAAATTAAGTAGGCAGGATCTCCATTTGACAAAGCAAAACTGATGCGGGTCTAGCCTGATAAGCTTTTTAATATCATAGTTTATGCAGTCAATTATTATGTATTCCATAGCTTTGCAAATCAGACTTGTCAATCTTATGGATCAGTAGTTTCCAAGGTCACTGGTAAAGCTGCCCTTGTGTAGCAGCAGCATCACTGTATTTTGGGTCTATATCACATTGTCGAAGTTTTACAACTTCGAATGCTAAATGGTTGAACTCATATGTTTGAAGTTGTAAAACTTTGAAAACTTAAAAAAAAAAAAAATAAAAATAATAAAAAAGTACCTGATGGTTGCACGTAGGGGGTCAAGCCCCCCTGCACCCCCCACACCCCCCACACCCCCACTCTTTAAATATACCAACTCCAAGATCACACTACAGTGTAGTAAAGGCAAATCTTCCCTTTCCGCACTGTATTGCATTGTAGTGCAGTGTCAGAGTTGGTATATTTAAAGAGTGGGGGGGGGTGCAGGGGAGCATGGTCCCTCCTTACAACTGCTAGGTAATTTATTTATTATTTTTATTTTTATTTTTTTAAGTTTTCAAAGTTTTACAAGCTCAGGCTCAATGCCAAGAAATGTATAGCTATCCCCTTTGGGAAAAAACATGTACCCGTGAATTACCACAAAGTTGACAGTACACTAAACACCGAAACTGCAATAAAAGACTTAGGGACACAGGTGGATAGTGGTCTCACTTTCGATAACCACATCGCCACAACAGTCAGAAAATACTTCTATGTGGCACACCTCATCACTAAGGGCTTTTCATCCAGAAAAAAGGAGGTTATTGTTCCACTGTACTCACCCCTCATTAGACCCATTATAGAATACAATGCCCCATTTGGGATGTACCTCTCAAAACAACTGCAACAACTGGAAAGGCCACAGAAATATCTCACTAAAAGAATCACAGGCCTAAAGCAGATGCCTATGCTGACCGTCTAAAAACTCCAGCTATACTCTGTCACATATCTTCTACTCAGAGGCGATCTCTGCTTAACATACAATGACATGTCAAACCCAGGGCTGTTGGACATGCTACACTTAAAGAAATCCCTATCCCTCAGAGCCACATGCTCCAGGGATCTAAACTTTGTCATTACAATAAACAAAACATGCTGGAGGGATAGATTCCTGACCCAGATACTCCTCAGACTGTGGAATAGACTGCCCATACATGTCAAGCAGAGCACCTTTTTGGCCCTCTTCAAAAGGAACCTTGACGATTGGATGGGAGATAGGAAATTCACCCCAGGGAGCACATCAGTCGCCCTGCTAGACAGAGGTCCAGGGAAGTAAATATTGTGGGAAGAAAGAGCCAGGGAATTGTAATGACTAGGCTTGTATAGGCCCTAGGGCCGATAGCCTAGTACCAACCTATGAACCTATGAACAACTTCAAACATATATGTTTGACTATATAGCATTCGAAGTTGTAAAACAACGTGATATGGACCCTGTATTTCACCATACACTGGCAACAAATCCTGTAGCTAAGCTCAAGTTAAACAATTTAAGGGAGGGCTCTGCAGGGGCATGGTTGTTGCTATTTTTTAGGCATCCAAATAAATTCTCAGGCCCTATGCAGGCAGTAATTTTGGTTTTAGAGAGCATCTTTAATATATGTCCCTTTGTGAGGTGTAAGGAATTTGGGAATATGTGATAGTAAGACAGTGATTTTGGGCTAAAGTTTATATTAAATTTGAATGATAATATAGTTGCTGTCTGCTGGGTCTAATTGGTTGATAACATTTTGGAAAATTTCAACTTACAATTATCCTTGGCTTCATAAGCTAATTCATGTTCATGATTTGCCTTACTAGTAATTTTTGGTTTCTTACTAGTAATATTTTGATGTAACCTACTATGGGGAATTTCAGATATGTTCTATGATTTAATAAGTCTTTTTATTTTTTCTTGTAATAGTCTTTATCTAAGCCGGTGGACCACCAGGACTGTTTATTCTTAAATTTCCCATTGTATTTGGTTCTAATAGGGCTGTCCAGGCTGAGGCACTTTATCTGTTGAGGAATACAATTCCTTTGAATACATAGCAACTCTGTCTGTGTTGGGATTGGTGATGCTACCTCTTTACAGAGAGTATGTTCCATATTAACACTCAAGAAGCATAATGAAGTGAGACTGGTTCTTCTTAGTGCCCAACGTCTAAATAAGACGATGTGCAGCCTTCAACCTTTTCTCAATATAGAAGGTGTGTGCATCTGCACCATCGTTAAAACTAGTTTAAGTAACCATCTCTGTGAAAAGTGCAAATATATCATGAATATTGAGACTAAACTCTCAGCAATAGCCCCACTTTGTAAGAACACACACACATGCACACACACACATGCAAACAAATATCAGGCTAACAACCACTGGGGCCTTTATAAGCCTAGCCAAGCATCCCAATTATATTCTAAATATTTATGTGGCTTAGACATTATTTTAAGAGGTATATGTAAGTTAGGGCAAGGTTTACAGGCTGCCTCTGTCATTAGAGACACAGGTGCTAGACCCAGGTTTATTTCCAATTTTCTGTCCCCTGGTCCAGGTTTCTCTGGAATAGGTTTATGGAAAAGCTCTGCTTCACATGTATAAAATGCCTTTTCCAGAGAAGAGAAATTTTCTGACACACATGCCCTTGCTTATAAGCTGAGAAACATGGAAGGATTTCCTTCCTACATTAGACACATTGTGATCAAAACCACAATAGTTGAAAAACCACATAAATATACAAACAAACAAAAATTCAAAGAGGGAATAATAAAATAAAAGGTTTTAAATCAGGGAAGGAAAACAGTAACTTTAATTAGATGATACTGCTCCCATCACCACCTGGAAATACCACATAGTGCTATCCCTCTATCTGTCTTATCTTTATTAATCTTTGTTCTTTCAGATGATCTAACTTGTAAAACTACATGACCAATTTTGGTCTTCCAGAAGTGACTCACCATTTAAAGCTACATGACTTGTATACCTCATATACAATGTAAAAAAATAGTATTCCTGTATGGCTGAAACATGCATGTTTATATTGTATTCTGTTATTATATTTTGCTAGTATATTTTTGTTAAGCTTATTTACATATTGTTAGCAATGTACTACTTAAACCAAGTTTACTGCTTGTACCTTAATAATGCTCTTTTTGTTGGGGAGCTTTTCTCCTCGGGTAGATGCTGAAAATGTTTTTTTTTTCAACCCAGTTGGACACTACCCTGTTAACAAATGTAAATAAATAAATAATAAATGAATAACTGTAGTCTAACTACCATTATACAACGACCCCCCATTAATATTCAAAAACGTGCACTCTGATTGGTCAGAGTGCACGTTGTAAATCAGAGTTATAGTAATGGAAAAAGGTCCGGTCGCCCGGACTTTTTCCATTACTATAACTCTTTTTTTACAGCAACGGAGAATGCAAGATCTCCGTTGCTTCACTGTCTCGCTATGTTAAAGGAGTTTAACATAGCGAGACAGCTTTAAAAAAAGCAACAGAGATTCTCCGTTGCTTTTTTTAAAGCTGTCTCGCTATGTTAAACCCATTTAACATAGCGAAACAGTTTGTAAAAAGCAACGGAGATCTTGCTTTCTCCATTGCTTTTGCCCACAGCTCTGATGTACTGCGTAGGCATACGCATGTGCAGTACACCAGAACTGCCGCAGAATACCAGACAGCTGCGGAAGTGCAGCAAGGCGGCATTATACAATGCTATTATTTAAGAAAAGTAATTTTTTTTTTCTTAAATAATGTCATTGTATAATAGCAATAACCCACTTCTGGGTGTGGGTAATGCTGGATTTACCCACGGTTGGCTTTGTTTGGCCACTCGGGCTTTGCCCTCATGACCAAACCACACCAACCGTGGGTAAATCCAGCATTACCAACACCCACGCGTGGGTTATTGCTATACTGACTTTCCTACAACCATTCAGCAGCTACAAGTGTCACTAAGCCAACATGCAAAAGTTTGAGCTCACACATTGTGGAAAAATTCAACTCTATTCCCATTTCTCTAAATTACTGTTTCAGGTTGGTTTAAAGTCCATCAAGTTTATACATACAGTACATCTCAACTGTCCTTGATTTTTAGCTCAACATTTTGCTCTGTCCCTCCTAATCCTTTCTAAAACTAGTGATTTTGGAAGAAAATGTGGTGGATTATATTTAAATGTGGTGGATTATATTTAATACATAATGACAATAATTAACATTTTTTATTTAAGAAAATGCACGTTAATTCACATTCTGTTTTTTTTTTTGTTTGCTGCTCAAGTTAATGATGTTAATATTTTAAAAAGCATCACTGAATGTTCCTGATTATTCCTAGATTTGATCTAATTATGGCAGAAAGAGGTTGAAAGCTATGAGTCCATACTCTAAAAAAGAGGAAAATGCAGTAACTGTGGTTTGGAATTCCCTGCATATTAGAAGCTTTCAAATCTAAACAGCATTTTTTTCTTTTTAAAACAAAGATGCTTAGGATACGTATATTTTCCAAATAAGGTAATGCAGCTTTTAACATGACGTAATTTGCATGCATGTCTAAAACAGTTAAATTATAGCATACATAGCAGTTTCATTACTGAAAGAATAATTATAAATTCTACATATCTTTTCATAATTTATATCTTTTCTACCTCTTTACTGAAAAGAACAGTTATAGGCTATACGCAACTATTTATGGTCATAAAAATAACCACAAAAAGAAGGCGCCAGTGATAAACTTCTCAGGTGTTTAATAAAAAACAAATGTCCAAATCAGATACAGTCTCTGCACCAAGAATGGCTGTAAAAATGCTGAAATACACTGTAAAATATCCTTCCCAGGTTGTCAGAAAAAACACAGCACAACACCATAACATTTTCTGCCAAAATTATCAGAACAAGCACAGCATAGCACCAGGAATTTTGTAGTATAAACGTAAAACAGCAACACACCAATATAACTCCTCTAGCGCCTCGGCTTTTCAGCCTTTACAGAGTATACTTCTCCCTGCTCCTGCTCTAATATACTACAGTTTTCAGGCAATTATTCAATTAAATGCATTTAACCACTTATTCTATTAAAGGAAACATTTCCAGTGACATTCCCAATTTAACCCCGTCAGGATTAAAGTATTAAACTTTAAATCAAAATGGATTCCATTTTCCATATTTTGTTCTTAATATCTAAATCATGAAATTGACCTGCCCTAAAATTGTGGCTTATACGCCTTGTAAATTTCCACAATGAAATTCCTTAAAATGTGATGCCACAAGGTTTTCTTCCCTACTTTTTCTTATGTCTCTTACATGCTCTTTTAATCTTTCCCTAAAACTTCTCTTACTCTCTCCTATATACACCTTTCCCAGGGGCATCTCAATCTATATACAATTCCCATACTATCACATGTATATGTGCCTATACAGGAAAAGTTTTTTTCATTTATTCTGTTAAAACCTTGTATGACATATTAACAGGAACTGCACTTCCCACAATGGAAAGGGCCCTGCATCTCATCTGTACCTCTGAGCTTCTTTTGTCTAAAGAAGGCTGAAACCTCCCATGTACAACAAACCCCCAGATTTACTATTCCTCTGTGCAGGACTAGCTTAGTCCTGCATGGAGGCGGCCATTTAGGAGTAGGATGGCAGCGCGCCATGCATAGTAATGAGGCATGCTACCTGCACTCCTAATCTTACACAGAGCATGTAAAAGTGCAGGGGGTGTGTCTGAGAGCAGAGCTCTCAGAATATACATGCCCCTGAAATGAAGAACAGCAGAAAAGGGTAAGAAATGAGTGAGATTGCTCATAGATGTCCACATATCCCTACCAACATCCCCCCTCATGTACAACAGCAAGTAATCACCAATAAAATGAACAAACCCTTTATTTAGTTTTTAAATCCGAGTAAAGCTATTCGTAGGTGCGCGGGTGTGCCCATCACTTAGCTATGGGTAATGCAGCTTAAATAGCTGAAGAGGATAACAAGGAAGATATATGCAAATGAAGCATTATAGCAATAGTGTAGTGGGCAGAGCATTCACCTTATGAGCAGGCATTCCCAATTCGAGTCCCACTGCAGCACTTTCCATGGCAAAGCATGTTATGACTAATATTTATGTTGCATAACCCACTAAATAACATATTTTTATGAACTGGAGTACTGCAGTAAATGCACATGTGAGGTGTCACTGTCATAATGAAAAAGCACTAGTAAGCAGGTTTAAGCACTAATAAGCAGTAGTAAGCATATTTAAGCACTGGTAAGTGAGTTTAACCCCGTTTGCATGGGGGTAAGCAATGCGCACACAGGTTAAGCAATTTTAAAACTAACTCTCTGTAAGCATATGTAAGTGGAGATTAGCAGTGCTTATCGTCACTCAAAGTCATGCAAACCCATTTACAAATGTCAAAAGTGCCTTAATCACTTTGTATCCAATGGCCCTTGTTCTGCCCATCAACAAAATAAACAGACATGCAGGTCACAAACCCAGGACCCTATACACCATAGTCACAGTAGTTAACCACCAAGCCATCACAGAAGCACAAAAGAATGAGGTATCAGCAAACAAGACTTCACCACAGTAAAATCAAACTGAGCCTGTAAAAGGAATCAGTATACAGAGATATGTGCCTCAACCCACTACATAACATAAATATGTGAACTAGAGTACAGCAGTAAGCCCAGAAGTCAGGTGTAATTGTAACAGAGTGTAGAAGTCCTCAATAAAACACAAGAACCCCATACAGTATACGTACACATGAATCACAGATACCAGGCATACATATAAGATGTAATGAATAATAACTCAATGCCAAAAAGGAATTATAATGCAAAGTCTTATGTAAGCAACGCTAATCATTGCACAGGCCAGCTTAGGAGGTGTAAGCAATGTATAGGCCAGCTAACTCAATGTGCCCAGTTTTATATCCCTTTAAATAACGCCAACCCTAGGTAAGCAAGTTTGCTCATAGCCTAGCCTTTTAAAAACTGGTCAGTCACAGAAAAGTGTGGGAAATTGGCCCTACTTAAACCCAAGAGGTGGGAATACATCTTATAACTGGCTGTAGCTTCCCCTTGCAGGCACAATGGCAGTAAGGGGAGAAGGTGTGCACTTTCAGGTGCAGCGCTGGTAAATCCAGGAGTTCAAGGTCATGGCAGGACTCCTTGTCAAAGACCATGATCAGAGACTGCTGCAGGGTGAGTACCAGGGCTCCCAATATAAGGCAGAGACCTGGGACTGTCTTGCCCATGACCTCACCAGTGCCACTAGCATACTCCAAATTGATGCGCAGGTCAGGCATCACTATGCCGACATTAATCAGTGTAAGGGAGACTTCTTGAAGGAGTGGATCCAAGAGGCTAGAGCGCAGGGGATGTTCCAGTTGTGTGTAAGTATCACCCCACTATGTGTGCAATAATTGCCAGCTCAGGTATATCATGGATAGGTATGGCTAAATATTCCTCTTATGTCCCCCACAGCTGCAATAGAGCGGGCCGCGAACCAGGAGGCCCATGTCAGTCACCTGGCGAGGTTGCGGCGCAAGGCAGGTCAGTAATACTCATGCATTTACTGTCATAGGAAATAAAATTAAAAGTAGTAGTAAATTAATTGCCTGTATAAAACCTGTATTGCTCAAGGCAAGTACTGCATACACTAGAGAATATGACAAGAAGAGTCTCATATAGTTTGTATGTCAATAAAAGTGTAATAGCCTAACAATAGAGGTCTAACTGCTGGACTGCATGTGTATACTCTGGTATCATTTGGTAATGTAGATTAGCAATCATGTAATAGTACTGTTGTATTAAGCACTGTTACCCACACTGTGCACTATAACTAGAATGTGTAGGAATGCCTGTATATGACAGGTGTAATCCCCAGAAGTCATTTAGTACAACTGAGAGACACATAGACAGAAAACTGGGAAAATGCAGACAACAAGCTGGTATGAGTCACAACTTTAAGTTCTTGGTACTACAGAAATTAAATGAAAGTTTAAGGGAAGGGGATTTGAGTAATGAGACTGCACTTGCTGAGTTAAAATGGAAGCATATGTGCCGCCTGGTTTGAATAGTGCTGTTGCTTTAAAGCCTCTCCTAAAGAAGAGAGGCTTAGTTCACTGATAAGTGGACATCTTTTTGTTTGCTGAACTATACAGATGAAGCCAGAATGTCCAGTATATGGGCTCATATCTGCTGCCTGTGCCCCTGTCCCCCTGCTAAGTTTGTGGATGATCCCAGATGTTTAGCCAGCAAACAGAGAATACAAGTGATTGTCAAACATCTATGAGAACAAACCTGTCACTGTAGCAACCCCCGAAACTGTTAGTAGAGTAATATTACAAGTATGTCCTATCTACACTTCCATGTTGTCAAGCTGTGACCAGAGTGTGTACAGTAACAGAGTAAGATGTATGTCCATAATACTAATGTGTAATCTGGAAGTTTGTGTGGCAACAGTCAGGTAGTGCTAACAAACATTGCCCCCACAGGTACTTCGGATATGAACACTGTGCTGAGAAATGAAGACCATTATAACCTGTACTGGTACTGTTCACTCTGGTATTGTAGGGAATTGTGAGTGTTGCAATTTCTCTGAATAATAAAGTATCACTGATCACTGTCACCCACACTGTGCTACATAATATAACTGTGTAGGAAAGCATGTATATGTGTGTGTCAGGTCACTAAAGGTGGATGAGTGCAATATTCTAGATATGTCCCATCATATCAGCATGTGGTCAACACATGGCCAGAGTCTGTGCAGAAAGAGTTGGATAGCTATGTGCACAACATCAACCCAGAAATTGGGAGTATGTGTATCCCAGGTAAGAGGTGTATACTGCAGGTAAAACCAGTTCGGTGTAACGATGACGACAGCCATATCACTGTCCAAACTAAGGCTATAGGGTAGTGTAGTAAGACTTGTAAGGTACAGATAACAGCACTGACAAGGAAAGTAATGTGGACTACAGGAATATACTAGTTGTTAATTGACATCTTTCTCCCCCACCCCTCACCATATCTCCAACAATAATCAACTTACCCACCTCAACTGGTATGTAATGACGACTATGTTCTGATACTGCCAAATTGTTTGATAAATATTTTAATGGTTCCCATGCATGTACTATATTGAATTATTCTGACACTGGTGGCATGGTGCCATCACTGTACGTGCATGCTGGTCTTATTACCACTGTGGTCCCATATATGCATGTGTTCTGTTTGCTATGCAACTGTTCCGTATCTGGTGTCTGGGTTCATGGGCATATCTATGCATGCTGTTATACCTAACCCTGAAATGTGTTGACTATTGCTAACCCACATATGACGATGAAATCTAAACACTATAGCACGCTTGGGAAGGCCGGTCCCAGTGGACCCACCTGTCCCACCTCAGCTGGCCATGGTACCGGGCACCAGCATGTCTGGGGCCCAACCCAGGACCTCCCTGTCCATTGGTCCTGCACCACCTTCAGGTGGAACCACCTCAGGGGTTGGGGCTCACCCCCCCCCCTGGGAGCGGGTGTGGACAGGCACCTGTTACCCATCGCGAGTTTGGGGTCGTGGTGCGTAGAGAGATCAAACATCAGTTTGGTGATCTGCTACACCAGCTCAAGTGCAGTGCGTTGAGACTAGAGGGTCAGCATGGCTCGGCAACTCAGCTCCCAGCACAGCCACCTTCGGTGCTGTGAAGGTGCAGTGGTGATTGCCCATGGGTGGGGACCTCAGTCCCACTGTTTCCACTAGGGGGCTCATGGGCTTCCGATTTCCCAACACCCCTCCCCATCAAGGTGTTTACCCCCCGCGTGTGTCATATACCGCCCCTGTATGTGTCTTGTTTGTCTTATCTGTTAACCTACCCAACCTACCTCCTCAAATATACCTACTACCCCTCTCCAACATCCCACTCTTACCTGAAAAAAAAAAGAGCAATCTGTTCCCACAAAAAAATCTTGCCCCATACATAGCTGTTCATTTCGCACACATGTCCACTGGATACATGTAACCCGGTCTAATTGGCATCACAACTTGTTATTGTTGTCCTCACCCCCTCCCAGGCATTTGAGTGTCCACATCTACCTCCAAATTCAGTGTATATGCACAGCTGTTGCTGTAGAAGAAATGGGCAGCAATGGACCTTCCATACACCCTTCCTGCACATCCCTGGATATTTTCCCTACTGTCCATCCCTCTTTGTGCCCCTTTTTTCACCACTTTCCTATCAACCTCTTTTTCTTTTCTTTTAAAGAAATTAGCACGGGGGTAAGTGGGAGTAAGCACTTTTAAGCAGCAGTAAGTGTGTTTAAACCTGTTTGCATGGGGGTAAGCAATACCTACACAGGTTAAGCAATTTAGAAGCTAAGTATAAGAAACTGTAGCAGGAAGTTAGCAGTGCCTACCTCTGCGCAAACCTGAACAAAACTGTTTACAACTGCTCAAAAGTGCCTTAATCACTCTGTATCCAACTGCCCTTGTTCTCCCCAGCCAGAAGATAAACAGCATCTGCATGACTCAAACCCAGGACCTTGCACACCATAGACAAAATAAATTACCACTAAGCCATATCAGATATACATAACCCTGATGTATTCACAAACATATCCTCCAGACCAGTCATTCAACAGTACAGAGATTGTATTCCAACATGTAGATGTATGTGTGTGTGTGTGTGTGTGTGTGTGTGTGTGTGTGTGTGTGTGTGTGTGTGTGTGTGTGTGTGTGTGTAAATATATTAATATCTAAACAGATATAACATATCTATATATGTAGATATATATATATATATATATATATATATATATATATATATATATATATATATATATATATATATATATATATACATATATATATATATATATGTGTGCATATATACATGCAAATGCCTACATCTATAGCTATATATGTCTACATCTATATGTCTAAACATATACAGCATATTATATATATGTCAGCAGATATATATCTATGTAGGTATATACGGACATAGTTATATATATGTAAGCAGATATATATGTGTATATATGTGTATATATCTATATATATATATATATATATATATATATATATATATATATATATATATAATATATATATATTGGTATATACGGACATACATCCATAGATAACAATGGGGAAATAACAAAAACATATATGTCCACATGCACCATTAATGGGGTTGAGAGGCCCCAAACAATATACATCTTGTACGAATAGGTATACCCCCCCCACAGCCAAACACGTATCCCCTGAAATACACTACCAATTGTTGCAGATCCCATAATCAGGACCATACACAACATGGGCATCCCTAGGATACATATACACAGACACATATATGCAGATACAGATATACATCTGTATATATATATATATATATATATATATATATATATATATATATATATATATATATATATATATATATATATATATATACATATATATAAATATATATGTAACTACACATACACATGCAGAGATTTGTATAGTAAGTTACATATGTAATACGTGCACACAATATGGAATAGCCACTATTCCTACAGTTACCACCTTACCAGCTGGAGACTGTATGAGACACCCATACAAATGACAATCATTGCCTGCAACATATACCCACAGAGAAATCAAAGGATATAACACCACACACAGGTTTTCATAAATGGGAAAGCTTTATTTGTGTACTATTACAGTTGTATATGCCATGTTATATAGCCGTTTAGACATGGGCATCCATATAAACTGAGTAATGCAACTGTAAAGCAGTTATACTAATACAGTAGTCTGGAAAAGTTGACAAATGTTGCTGTCCAGACCAAGGCCATCGAGTAGTACAATAGTAAAGACAGACTGGGCCACAGGATATCAAACAATCAACAGTAAGTAATGCAGGTGTATAGTTCAGCAGCCTCTATCTACACTCTTTAGACAATCCCTAGGGGGTAAAGACCTCAGTTGACACAATGGGATATAACTGTTACATAACAAGGCACAACTGACACCATCATGAGCACACTAACAAACAGAACAGTCTGTACAGCAGGTGCCAGTAGGCCTGCAGTTAACCAAGGTGGATTGTATGGTAATGTACATCCATATAACTGAAGGCAGCTCACCCCTGATGGTCTTCAAGACTTTGAACTTTCTGTAGTGCTCCCATATACATATATGTATATATATATATATATATATATATATATATATATATATATATATATATATATATATATATATAGATATATGTATATGTATATATAGATATATGTATATATAGCTATATATGTTTGCACATCCTATGTGTACAGATATGCCTAGTTATGTTGGTATATATGTCAATATCAATAACTATATGTGCATACATATCTATTCTGATATACCTACTGCTGTCAATATATATGTAGATAGCCATACGTATATGTACATATGTATCTCTATCTGTATATGTGTAGACATGTATTGCTCTGTATATGTATATATTTGGGTGTTTATTTGTATATCTATGTACATATACATATCCATCTATGTATGTCGATATGTATATGTGTATGTCTATACAGATATCTGGATAAGTATGTGTACATATATCATCACCATATGCCCTGAACATGGAGTGTAGCTGTACCTCAGCCCCTGAAGTCCCAACTTCATAGTGCAAGGGGATGTCAGGTATGTATAGCAGGTATATTTGTAGAGTATTGCTACTGTTATAGGGATTGTCTTCACAGACATGGTGTGTGTGGGAGTTCACATCTGCTTTTAACATGTGCGCCATTGGCTACTGACAGACATCCTAAGGACATCATAGTACAGTACCACTGCTAGCACGTAATGCTCCTTTGGACTACAGCAGAGATAATGGCCAATATATGTGGACAGTCTGACACACTCTGGACAGTCGAGGTATACACATAACCCCTTAGTGCAAGACATGTGGACCATTCCTGACAATGTGGATGTTAACAGCCATGTAGATGGGTATAACATGTAACTACTGGTATGCATGTGCCCCCATAGGTTATGCATTCACACATCCCTGTCTGTCCTGCCACATCATAATCGCTGGTACAAAGGTGCCATGGCCACATACTAGCCACTAGATATTGACATAAATCTGTACAGCATCCCACTGCTCTGTCTGACATACATGACTGTTATGGTGGCCCAGCAGCAGTACATCTGGCAAGTATCTGGACATTACATCTCACTGGGCAAATACACTAACCTGCTAGGCATGTAGCAAAGCACTGTGCAGGCTACAGGCAGGCTGGCTCAACATTGGCCTACATTTCCTATGGGGGAATGTATATGTACCTGCATATACAGCAGGCTCTACAGGCATGCCTCAGCACAGAGTAACATACACCTGTGTGAAAGTGCATAACCACAACCAATGTGAACACAGCCACAGCTACATATAGCATGCTAGCATATTATTACAGTATATGGACTATCTGTTCAAGACCAACCTCATATGTGCCACTCACACACTAACCCTACATACACTGGGCCGCTACACAGTGTGGTCCACTGCCTGTCTGTGGTATGAGACATGTGCGTGAATGGGCCTACAAACATGTACGCCAATAGTGTAACATACAGTGGAGCAGCATGTAACATCAGATAGAACAGGACCAAGAACAATGACATCTACCACAGTCTGTACACAGGCCAAGGTACATATTAACAATACACACACTGCCGACAATCACCAAATGTACACAGACCTCAGTACTGTACACACAACCACAGAATGTCCAGGTTATGCCATCAAATATAACCCCTACTATACATTACATGTGTAGCACTCTCACATCTCACTGGCTTGTTATTAGATATGATGTCACTCATTATGGTGTACAGTAGATATGCACCCCTTATGTACAAAGGTTGACAGGGTTGTGGCTGGAGGCACATACACAGGGCCAATATTGACATGTTGCAGTGATACCCTCATACATTTACTGTTGTAACAGGGTTTGTTGCACTATATGTCCTATGAGGGATATGAAGTCAGTAACTCAGCCTGCTGTCACCATCTACAAATTGCAATCCTCACACTACCTTCTGCGATTCACAGATAGGTGCTCTGTGGGTAACACCTGAAACAAAAGGCACCACACACTGGCCAGTCTGCAAATGGGTGTTCCCTCATAAACATAGCACTGACATGGCAGGTATGAAAACATGTAGGACAGCCATATTCACACACACCCTGTTAAACCAACATTTCTCCAAATGCAGTATAGCAGCACTTACAGTCTGTAGTCGGGTCAGGCATATCCATCTCCTGTGTGTTGGCCTGTTTCCACAGTGTATGTTGTTAGAGGTAAACCCCAATCCATCTGAGATACTGTCTGCCAAACAACAGATCAAGTTTCTGCTCACAGTGGGAGGGTGGCCTAATAGTTAAGGTGTTTGCCTTACAAACACAAGGTGCAGCGTTTGAGCCTCACAAGGGATAATTGGCTAGGCTTACAATGGCTCGCAAGGGCAGTTAGCTTAGTACTAAACTATGAACTATGAACCAACATTATGTTCCTAGATATTGGTGTGTTTTTCCATGCAATTGGCTATGGGAATGTTACCACAGCTGTTCCACATGTAATCAGCTAGAGGAGGGCTGCAGTTCGTGCAAAGGCCATCAGCTGATTCTGAGCATCACTTAAAATACACATGCTGCTGCCTAAGCAAAGTGGTGTAAGTCTCCACATCCACCAGAGAGGGAGTGAGAGAGGCAGACAGAGGCACAGAAAAGCCAGGGAGGAGTGGGAGAGTAAAACATAAGCATGTTTGTGTCAAACACCTACCAGTCCAGGGTATCAAACCCCTGATGACTATGTAGTGTTATCACATGTTCATGCACTTACTGGATGCGCCACATAGGTTACATGTTGGGGAAGCCCTGAGAATGTATATGTGATGGTGAGTGACATCTGCAACAGGGATATGGTAGGTATGTGGTAGGTGTAGTACACGTGCCTGCCCACATGAACAGGTGTCAACATTAACACAGCCACACTCTCACAGGGATGCACACACACATTGCCACACTTGGCAGGTTCAGGAATACAACTCATTACTAGTGGGATTGCCACAACACAGTACTGTGCAGGTATCACATGCACCACAGGGGTCATACAGAGGTTATATGTGCAAAGGGTATGTGGAGGTGTCTGACATCAGACAGCATGCTTCAGTATGCCAATGGGGGTTGTAGTGAGTATGAATGTGGTCATACACATCTTACACCACACACACAGGCATGGGTGCAAGTACTGACATGCATGTGTGCAATGCTTTATGGGTGTGTTGTGGTTGATGGTGCCAGATGGCTATACAAGGCTAGGTGATGGGTATACCTTGGCATCCGGCCACATGACAATGGTCTGCATTGTGGCTCAGGGGTGTAGTGTCTGGAGTTGCCCATACAGGTGGGTATTGTATTCACCATCCAGTCACCTGGGTGACTATTGCATGTGGCCAACGCTGTGCATTGCTTGCCATGTATGTGTTCCTTAGTCCATGATATGGACAGTGTCTGGGATGTGCACACCTCCCACATGCATGTACAATGACATGTGGAACTGTACCTGGGGTGTCTGGCCCATGTTGTGTACACAGATCATTATCATCAGATTTGCCAGTCCTGGCCTCATGTGGTGGGAACTGTTAATGGACAACAGGTTGACCCTGCACCTACATTGATAGCATGATACCGGTATTCTCTGGTGTCAGTGGCATCTGTCAATACAGGGCTTGTGTTTCAGGCATGGTGTGTCCTTTGTGGGTCACATTTGATGGCACCACAGGTGTTGCAGGTGTTCAGTGGGGAACATGGGGGAGGTGAACTGTCGGCATGTACATGCCTATTGGACTGATGAACAGGGTTCCATGCCCTCTGTAGCTCACTGCAGTCACACCATGGTTAACTATCAGTGGACAATATGCAGGGTACTACCAACATAGTGGCTGTTGCCTAGGTAAGTGTGTGTGTGCATGAGACATGGGTTGAGAGTGTTCCCTGGGTAATACACTGGTCGCTTGCATTGTTCAGCTGGCATTGATGTCACATTTAGGGGTATGGATTTGCACCCCAGCCTCTCGGCTATTTCACATCTGTTATCCCTGTATGGTGGACATTGTGATATATACTTGGCCCACCATATAAGAAGTTTGCAAAACATGTTGAGTCCAGTTGTTACACACTCACAACCACTGCCACACAGGATACGAATGACAAACACACGCACACACAAAAACACACACCTGTTATGTCTGAGATTAGAGCTCCTACCTAACTAGTATATTATACTACAGCACTATGCCATTATAGGATGCACCATGGAGATTAGTGGAGTACTCCTTCCCCAAAAGTTTATTTCACAGTGAATGACATAAGCAGGACTGCCAAAGTAGGCCATTTGAATTGTACTGAGCGTGACTAGCCTAAAATGCATGGCTCCCTGCACAGACATAGAAACATACACATAACACCCACAACTGACATGTGTGTATAGAACCCCTACCAGAGTTCTATATCACACTACAGCATGACGCTGTTATAGGATGCACCATGGGGATTGCTGGTGCTCCCTTTCCCCAAATGTGCATTTAACAGTGAATGACATCAGCAGGATTGCCAAAGTAGGGCATTTGAATTGTACTGAGTGTGACTAGCCTAAAATGTATTGCTCCCTACACAGACCTAGAAACACACACAAAACATCCACAACTGCCATGTGTGGGAATAGAACCCCTACCAGAGTTTTATATCACACTACAACAGTACACAATTATGGCACTCGCTTCAGAGACTACTGGGCTCCAGCCTTTCCAGAGGTGTATTCCTAGGTGGATGACATCAGCAGCCTTGACAAAGTAGGGCATTCGAATTGTAGGGAGTGTGAGTAGCCTAAAAGGAATTGCTCTCTACAGAGACAGGCACAGACACACAAACATACACACAGTTGCCAAGTCTGGGATTAGAACTCCTATCTATTTTATCACATTTCAGCAGTACACAGTCATGGCACGCACAATAGAGATTACTGGGTTGCAACCTTCCCAGAGGTGTATTTCTAGGTGGATGACATCAACAGCCTTACCAAAGTAGAGCATTTGAATTCTAGGGAATGTGACTACCCTAAAAAGCATTGCCCTCTACACAGACAGAAACACACACACACACACACACACACACACACACACACACACACACACACATTTGCCATGTCTGGGATTGGAACTCCTACTTAACTAGTTTATCACACTACAACAGTATACAGTTAAAGGACACGCCATGGCAATTACTGGGCTACAACTCTCCCAAAGGTGTCTTTCACAGTGAATGACCTCAGCAGGCTTGTCATAGTAGGGCTATGGGGAGGGCAGTGTGTGTGCATGGGCCATAACCCATTCATCTAGAGGTTGACACACCACATGCGGGCACACACAGGGTCATATTTCACAGGTACGTGTATAGAGCTGCTAGATGATTACTTCCTTATACAGTCATGTTGTACAGCTAGCACTTGCACCACATAGTCTGTAATGTTGACAGATACCGGTGGCTAGTATTTACAGTGAGTGACATCTGAACCTCATGTGGTTGTGGCCCTTTGGCTGTGTGCTGGGTGGGACAGGCCTGGATGGATCCTTGTCACAGTCACCCTCTTCCACACATCTATGTACGTCTACCTTTATCTTATTATAGTGTGTTGCCCTTAGATATATGTCTGTATTCCTATCCACTGTGTGTGCAAAGCATGAGTGGTGCATACTGAGGAGTGTCTACACTAACATCTGCGACTGCCAGATATGTCTGGTCCACTGGTGTTTGCAGACATGGCCTTCATTTGTTTATGTGTGTGAGCATACCCAGTATGACCTTTCAGTATGTTGTTGACTGACATTGCCTTCATTTCTCTAAGTGTGTGATCATGCTCAGTATGCCCATCTGTAGTGAATGTGTGGATCGAGTCCAGGTAGTTTGCACTGCAGTGCAGACCTTTGTGTTGTACACCTACAGGTAGCATACTATTTCTGCAGGGTATCTGTCGATCATTTGGCATTGACTGTTACTATATTTCTACATAGGATGGGGGGGCACACCTGACTATTTCTACATTTCTACACAGGATTGGGGGGGCACACCTGACTGTCACTACATTTCTACATAGGATGGGAGGACACACCTGACACTTGTACACATTTGCTATGACTGTACTGGTATGTCAGGTACTCCATTTCATTCTGTATTCTTACCTATCATGCTGACTAGATGTATACCAGTGTACTACAGATCTTAGCTTTGATTTACCTACATATTTGTTTCTGACTTCCTACCCTTCAGAACTAATGTCCCACTGCCTGACCTGCTGAAGTCTGTCTGTGTAGGCCTGCAGGGGAGGTTACCCATAGGCATCATTCAGAGGCCAAAGCACAGATTTTGTTTGTGTTTGTCTAAACCTGTCCTGCTGGCTGTGACTGTTGTTGGGTATGTGAACCCCCCTGACTGGCATGTGTGAGTCACTTACCTTTTGGGTATCCCAGTATTGAGGGTGGTGCTGCAGGGCTGCCTATGTCAGATGCACATAATACACTCCCTACATATGGTTGAGCACAGGTAGTGTAATGTTTGGCATCCCTTTTACTGTATGTGAGTGTCAGAGAGAGGTGTTATTCCCTGGGAATCTCCCATGTCAGTGTATGTGCTATACGTTGCCTCTTTGCCAAGGCCAGGTCATACTGGGCATGCCTCCTTCTGCCTACTGGGGCAGGCTCAGGTTGTTCCTCCTCCAAGTCACTCTGTGCCGGGGGGGGGCTGTGTGGCCCTGCCCTGTGCTATTCCTGCTGCAGCTGTTTCCACAAGATCATATTGTGTAGCATGGCACATACGATGACAATTTGGGTACATGTAGCTGGTGAGTACTGCAAGGCCCCACCGGATGGGTCCAGGCACTGGACCCGTGACTTGAGCATCCCAAACACATGCTCTACTATAATTCTGGTCTGTGTGTGTGCCTCATTATGGAGTTCTTGTTCAGGTGTGTGTGCATTTCTGATGGGTGTCATTAGCCATGCCTCCAGTGCATATCCAGCATCCCCCACTAGGTGACCGTGAGAGATGTCCCCATTGGCAAATCTCTAGTACAGCTGTGTCAGATGCCAGATGTGGGAATCGTGATAGCTTCCAGGGCAGCCAGCACACACATTCATTATTATGCCCTGTACATCACACATGACCTGGCAGTAAATGAAGGGGAAGCCCTTGCGGTTGATGTAGACCCTACCCCGCTCACCGGTTGTGCTTTGATGCGTATGTGCGTGCAGTATATAGCACCCAGTACCTCAGGGTATTCTGCAATTTGGTGGAACAGTTGCATACTGCTGGCCAACGCCTCACAGGTGTTGGGAAAATATATGTGCTCACCGACATCTGCTGACATGGCATCCAGGAACTGGTGGAGTACCCTGGATACTGATGCCTGTGAGATACTCGTCATATCTGGCCTTTGGAAGGTACCGGTAGCTAGTATTCTTAGGCTTACACATACTTTGATATCCACTGGGATGGGTTCTCCTCTGTTAGTTCTGTGTGTCAGGCATGGCCGGGACAGCTCAACAATTTGCTGTAGGAGGTCCCTGTCCACTCTATAGCGCTCCACTATTTCCAGCTGATGTAGCCCCTGGTAGGTTACCCTGGGTCTGTACACTCTTCTCCAGCTCCTCACTGTGGGTTGGTTGACAGAATTTACATTCTCACCACCCTCAGCCTCTTCCACAAGTTGTTGTATGATAGCTATTGCAGCCCCTATCATTTTGTTGTTTTGAGTGTTAAAAGTTCCCCGCTTGTTTACACTGGTGGTGCAGAGTGTGGGAAAAAAACAGAGGGGAAGGTGTTTGCATAGTTTATAGTAGTGTTCTGGGCTGGGCTGGTCTGCTGCCTGTGTAATTTCACCTGCCACCTATGCTAGTTCTCCTATATTACCTTCCTACTGCTGTTTTCCCTTCCCATTGCCATGCTGTTTAAGCCCAGGGGTGCGCCACACAAACACAGTGCTCAAATGTGCACAGAGCTGCTATTTCCTGGTTTAACTTTTTTTTTCCTTTAAAACCCAGTGCGCGGCACTCACACCTGCTTAGGCAATGTAAAGAGTGCTAGGCAGAGTCAGACACACCGCCTTGCTTAGCTGTGCTTAGCTAGGAGTACACCTGAGCCACATGGCTCCAATCTGCTTACAGTATGCCACCCCCATGATGTCAGCTAACTCCTAGGCTTGCACCAAGCTATTCTTACTCTTACACTGTTGGGACATGACTAGCATACTGGGGAAAACTGGGATTCACTATCATTCCCCTCATTTGCATAGGATTGCCTGCTAATGCATAGTTACATGTCTCACACTGAGCCTCCCCCCTTAGCAACCACTACTCACTGGCCTTGTTGTCTTCTGCCTGCCATTGACTTTCATGGCAGAATAATGATTTTAGTTAGAATGCTTATTTTAGGTATATTTTAGTATTTCCCCTGATCCCATTTGCATGCTGCTGCCCTATGTTTAAGCAGCCGAGATCGGCAAAAAAATAAATAAAAGTGATTTTTTAAATTTTTATAGGCTGTTTGCAATGCCAGTGTCCTTATACTTGGTCATTGGCATGCTTCCTGACTGATATGCAGCCTTTATTTGGAGCTGTCACAGCTCCGTTTTGGATTTCTGCAGATTGCACTAGTCTTGCATGGCTGGTTTCAAGCTTCCTGGATCGCAAATTCACCTCATTTGCATGGATTTCTCCTGCAAATGGGGTGATTTGCATACAAGGGCTTAGTCTGTGAAGGACTAGTGCAGGAGCACTCATGCATGCCCCTGCAGGCTGTTCCTGGATCGCACGGCAGACATAGTGCCTGCTAGAGCTCCTGCACTAATCCTGCATGCCATGCAAGGCATGCAGAATACACGGGAAAATGTTTAATACTTCTTCCTCTCGAATAAGAAAACATGGGAAATTAATTTACATTGATTTTAAGATGTTTACTTTTTTCTAAAAAGCCCCAATGATATCTAACCAATTTAAAATTTCAGAGAAGACAGTAAATTTAGTCACAAAAATTAATTTCTATTTCCTGATTTTTTACTAATCTATATGAATTATTCCTAACCTTTTTACCCATATTTTATTCTTTCACCTTAACCTTGCTTTCTTCCACTAACATTTCATCATAACCCTTATTCACAAACATTTTAGCTGCCTTGTTTATTTCTCTGTCACATTCGTTCTTCTCACTACACAACCTCTTTATTCTCAGAAATTCTCCATATGGAATGGATCTAATAGTGTGTGTGTGTGCATGTGTGTGTGTGTGTGTGTGTGTGTGTGTGTGTGTGTGTGTGTGTGTGTGTGTGTGTGACAACTTTCACCATGTAGTATATGACTGCTTTCCTCAAACTTTCTATGTATTCCTGTTTGAATTCTCTCATTGTTAATACCTGTTGTTATGTCCAAGAAATCTACTTTCATACCTTTCTGAATCCCATCAAATCTTATATTATAATGGTTATTCTGTATTTCCTGAACAAATATTCCTACATTCTCCCACCCTACCTCACATATAAAAATCAAGTCATCAATAAATCTATAATATTGTAATACATGATTTTTAAAAAAGATGTTATAATAAATGTATTTATTTTCAAACATTCCCATAAAGAGGTTAGCATACATTGGGGCAAAACCAGCCCTATTACAGTCCCCCGAAGTTGCTTAAACAATTCTCCATTAAACTCAAAGATATTGTGACTTAGACAGAAATGAATCAATTCTAAAATGAAATGTGTCTTAGGAGTATCTTTTAAAAAGAAAAGCAAGGCTTCTAATCCATGTGCATGTTCAATATTTGTATATAAACTGACTACATACATAACTAGAAAGAACATAACCTTTTTCCACTAAATTTTCCTTATTTTATCTAAAAAATCAAAAGAATCTTTGATATATGAAGACAGCTTTTCTACCTCTGTCCTCAAATACATGTGAAGAAAAAGGGCCAAGTTATGAGTAAAGTAGCCACACACTGATACTATAGGGCATCCTGGTGGATCCACCACACTCTTATGTATTTTGGGAACCCAAAAGAAACATGCCATGGTTATTATCCTTAACTGCAAATCTTTTGTATACATCCTCATAAGAAAAATATTTTAATCTCAGTCCCTTGATCAATAGTTCCTTATACATGGCTACTGCTTCTAAATAACTATCCATCCCCACTAGTGCATGCACATTTCCATTTCTCAAATGGGTATAACACATATTTAAATATTGGGTATAATGGAGTACCACTAACTTGCCCCCTTTATCAGATGGCTTGAAAATCAGTTCCCCTATTCTGCCTCAGTTTTTTGCAAACTTAACCACTCTGTCTTATTTAAATTGTATTTGATATCCTGTCTGTTTTCATTCACATATTCACATTATTTTTCCACAGAAAACTGTAATGTATTAGAAAACTGTTGAATACTATCGTCCTTACATACAGGTATAAATTCACTTTTATATGTTACATTCTCCATATTTAACTTACAATATGCATCCATTTCAAAGTCCGAAACACATGATTGAAAACTAATGTCACTTAAATCAGATTCACTTCCTGTACTATCCTTATGAAATGAATCCAAATTTTGTGAAAAATACGCTCTTAAATACATTTTCCTAACACATTTAAATATTTCACATTTCCGTTCATAACCCCTTGGTAAAGCCATGGGAATGAATTTCAGACCTTTATTTAACACTGCCAAATCTATTGTGGACATATATAGTTTGACAAATTTACCACATAATTATCTTGACTACTGTCATTTGTTCTAATACCACTTGCCTTTTTTAATTGTCCGGGAATTGGGGTAATGCTCCCCATAACTGTCATGTCCATAGTCATGATTCCTAGATCTTTTCTTGTTGTTCCTGCCTGGTTCACGAAAAGTTCTTGACAACCAGGATTTGCCACCTCTGGTAACCCAGGAAAATGTTTTTTCTTCCTCACTGTCTCCATTTACAAACAAGGATTTGCTCCCCACTGAAGAAACAGCTGGTGTTCCTTCTTCTTCCTTCCTGTTGAAACCTCACTCATTGACATCGTCTCTGCTGATTGGTGGAGATTACGAACGCCTGGTCACATTCATAATCTGTAATGTCTCTCTGTAACTTATCTTTTTTTCTTTCTATCAGTTCTTTTTCATATCCAGACAGTTTATCATTTACCCCGGCTAGGAAATTCTCAAGAGTGGCATTGCTAGATTTCTGCACAATCTTTTGACGCATCTCCTTCGTTTCTGTAATCAGCCCTCTCCTCTTAAGGTTGTCCCTCTCTTTCAAAATATTAACCCACTCAAGGCTACATTTGTGGGCAGCAGCAACCCACCTTGCATGGACATTTTTGTCTTCTTCATTCTCTAAATTGAAAGGAGATGATGGACTCATTACAGCTCTGAGACCCCGATGTGTAATGTGGAGTTCTATATATCTTTGCAAGCTTAATTAATTAAAAAAACTGAAGTCGCTTTGTAAATAAGCTTCTCCACCTTATCAAAAAGCTGTTGCAATTCAGGAGTAGCTGCTGCCTCTCTGTTCCTCCCCACTATGGAAAAAAATTATTGATGCAATGACTCCTACTTTCTCCCCAAAAATTAAGGGAAGAAGATGCTGCATCATTTTGGCCCTGGATATTGGCACCATTCGGCTCCGGGTTCTTATTTTGGCTCACTGGTACCCCATCCAAAGCAGGGACCAGATATTTATCCAATGTTCTTTGTGATGCCTCTTGTGAGGTCTCCCTAAAAATTCTCAGCAGAGACTTGAAAGAATCACTGGCCATGTAGATAGCTTAACCACCAGTTCTCAAGTAAAAAATAACCACAAAAAGAAGGAGCCAATGATTACCTTCTCAGATGTTTAATAAAAACCAAACGGCCAAATCAGATACAGTCTGTGCACCAAGAATGGCTGTAAAAATGCTGAAATACACCGTAAAATATCCTTCCCAGGTTGTCAGAACGAACACAGCATAACCCGCTATTTATGGTCATAGTTAGTATTAATCATTTTAAGCTAGTTGATATGTTTCACATTTTGGACATAAGCAGACACCTTGCAAAATCTATTGAGGTAAGTGTCTGTTTTAAATATAATATAGTCATGAATTATTGCAATATTTTACTGGTTTCCAGTTCCCAGCATCTGACATGTGGGCTTTCATGTCTAGATTAAATCAGTTTTTAACCCTAGACATTTTATGATTATGGACTGTGTCTACTGCCATGGTATAGTTACTCTGTGATTTACTATGATTGGTGAATGGTCTGTGCAGCGTGTTACATGTTACATGTATGAGTTCTGGAGTTGATTTTTTTGGGGAGCAATCTTCAGAATCTATGGAGAACTGTGCTAGTAGCCCCCTCTCTGATTAAGTCAGACCATAATCTAGTAACCTTTTCCCTCAAGCCATCTAGGCCTCCTGAAATCAACATATCCATGTTCAAAGACTTCAAGCACACAAATCTCCTCAAAGTCTATGATCAGGTCTTAACATTAATTTATATCAACATCACACCAGACACTGCCTTGGCAGACAGATTTGCAAAGAGGTTTTATACCCATATAAATAAATGTATAGAATTGGTAGGGCAATCTAAATTCAAATATAATGGGGACTTTAAAAACAAACTACACTGGTGATCCATTGACATCTGCTATTGCTGCACATGAGCTCAGGTTGGCATCTGAAGACAAGGACAATTACAAGTCCATCTTTAGTTACATTAGAAAACTAAGAAACTACACTCAACAATGCACAGAACTAAAATGGCAAAACCAACTTGGGCAGCATGGACATTGCTGATGTACAAGCAAATAAATTTAGTGCAAACAAAGTTTCACTTCTGACATAACTAGCAAATGCACTACCATCCCTGTATCTTTCATTCCCCCATAATCATTAAGGAACATGTACTGAAAATGCTGTCCAAAACTTAGAAAACTTCCTCCATGGGACCAGATAATATACCATCTGTTTGTTAAATAGTAGTAAACATGCCTTGGTAGAACCTCTCTACTAGTTATTTAACCTGAACCTGTTGTAGGCTCAGTCCCTGAAGTATAATGTACATCACTGTTGATGTCACTCCATAAAGGTGGCCCTACTACTGGCCCCAGAAAATATAGGCCCATCAGTCTGATGAATCTCCTTTGTAAGGCCATAGAGCACTTTATAACAGACTTGATTAATATAGACATTAAAAATCCATCAGGCTAGGTCTGGAGCAATTTGATTTGGTAAAAGGTGGATCGTGTCTAATGATCATCTTAGACCTATTCAAAAAAGTAACATAAGATGTTGACAGTGGTCATACTGAGCACACAGTCTACCTTGATTTAGCCAAGGCATTTGACAACAATCCCAGTATTACCTTATTCAACAAACTGAATGTGTCACAAATAGACCCCTACATCATAAGATGAATAATAAATTGGCTAGAAGACAGAACCCACATGGTGTGGGTCGTAGGAGCAGGGTCAGGGGAAATGAAGGTGACCAGTGGTGTCTTGCATGGCTAGTGCTCAGATTGCTTTTGTTTGGTATTTACTTCTCTGACATACAGACTTAAAACCAAGACCTAAGGCTAACCAAGTTTACAGATGACTACAAACTGTGAGTAACTATCAAATCCTAGTTTGGCAAAGAATCCCTCCAGCAGAAACTTACTCTTATAAATGCCTGGTAGATTGAAAATGGGTATAAATTAAATGTTAAACAATACACCATTGTAACATTTGGCTGACAGGCCATCCATCCAACATATAGCATTGACAATACTTCACTTCAAAGTAAAAATGTAGTTAGAGGCCTGAGAACCTTGGCTGATAATTTCCTATCCTTTGACCACTATGTAGTAAAGGTTGTCAGGAAATCCTTTTGCTCGATGCAGCTGACTACTAAGGGAATATCATCCAGATCCAAAGATGTTACGTCTGCTTGGACTCAGCACATATCAGGCCGTTTATAGAATAAAATGACCCATTTGGGATGTAACTCACCAATCATATGAAACAGTTGGGAAAGATCCCAGAAATTCATAACAAGAAAATCGGAGGTTTGAAATCCCTAAGCTACAAGAAAAGAGAAGAAGCAGTGTCCTTCTTTTCTGTGTCTTACAAGCTCTTCAGGGGAGACCTATGCCTTGACTTACCTTCCAAGCAATAAAGGACCCAGTAGTCGAGGATCTCTTGTACCTTCACAAACAGACAGTTCCACAAATGCAATACAAATACAAGAACAAGCGATCTAAATCTGCTTGGATAGATGAATAAAACACGAATGAGGTACAATTCTATTTCTTTATCCTTTGTTGACTGGGTTAGTCTCACTAGGCTAAAAGCCTCTTTTCTGGAGAGACCCCTATATGGCATTTATACTACTAGCAAAAATTAGGCCAGAGCATTGGAGAAATTCCCCTACTCTTGGTAGTCAGGGGAAGGATTTGTGTGTTACACATCTTGACTTCTTGTTTCCTGTCCAGGCGCAGAGGCTGCCAGGAGGAACAGGAAGAAAATATGGCTGATTCAGCTTTGGCTGAAAATGAAGTGAAGGTTGATGAAAATGTAAATGTAGTTAAAATGGTAGAATCGCTACCAGAAGTTTTTTTCTGATGCTGTGGGTGCAGAAAAAACAGTGATATTGGAAGAAAAGGAGGTTGTAGCTGTAACAGAGATGGACTCAGAGGAAAACTTTTTAGAGGAGATTTTTTGAAGGAGAGACAGTTACCTCTAGAAATGCATAATTACAACCCTCCAATCGGGAGGGTTGAGGGATGATTATTTGGAAGAAATGGTAAACCAGAATGAACCAGAAAGTGGAGCAGCAATTTCATGGAGTGAAATCATGGAAAAAATAGAAGAAGAAAAAGGAGAAGAAGAGAATGTGCCAGAAAAAGTTCAAGAGATAAAACTTATGCACAAACTGTGGTAGAAGGAGCAAAAAAGAAATAAAAGAAACAACAAAAAAAAAGAAGTATACAGTACGTGAGAGCTATAAAAAAAAGAAAGTTTGGACAGGTATAAGATTCGGGACTCTGTCATAGAAACTCTGGGTGTCAAAGCAAAAGAGGTAAGGGCATTCATTTTAAATAATAAAGAGACTTTTTATGACTTGACATTTGAGACTGGGCAGGCCATGGAAATTTCTTGGATGCATACGAACAAAAGAAAAATATTTATCCATGGTCAGAATATGTCGTGCAAGCTTTTTACAGACAAACAAAAAAAAGAATAATGATCCAGTTTAGAACTGAAGTTGAAGCAAAAGAACTGAAAGAACATTTGTTAATTATATTTAAAGAAGTAATGGACACTACAAAAATATATGATGAAAGATGGATGGATTGGGGGATGGGAATGTGGAGTAATACTGAAAATGGAAAATGATAACGTTATGCACGCACCTAGTATTATTGATGTTCATAGGTTCATAGGTTTATAGGTGTGTACTAGGATAATGGTTCTGGAGCCTTTACAAGCCTAGCCCATATAAGTGCCCTGGCATCGTGCCACCCAACCTTAGTACCCAGTGCCTCTGTTGAGTAGAGCCACTGGAGTTATCAATGGGGTGAATTTTCTGTTTCCCATCCACTCATCAAGATTTCTCTTGAAGAGGGTCAGCGAGGTGCTCTGCTTGACATGTATGGGAATTCTATTCCATAGCATGAGCAGTCTCTGGGTTATGAACCTTTCCCTCCAGCATGTTCTGTTAATTGTGGTAATGAGGTTGAGGTCTCTGTAGTGTGTGGTGCGGAGGGATTCTGATTTCTTTAGATGTAGCATTTCTTACTGAGCTGGGTCAGACATGGCTTTGAATGTCAAGCAGAGATCTCCTCTAAGTATGCGATATGAGAGAGAATAGTTGGAGTTTTTTTAGTCTGTCCATATAGGACAAGTGTTTAAGACCTAAGATCCTCTTTGTGAGGTACTTTTGCGGCCTCTCCAGGTGTTGCAGGTGTCTAGTGAGGTACATGCCAAATGGAGCATTGTACTTGATGATTGGCCTAATGAAGGAAGAGTAGAGGGAGGCAATGACCTCTTTCTTCCTGGATGCAAAACCATTAGTAATGAGATGTGCCACATAGAAGGACTTTCTGACCACAGTGGCAATGTGGTAATCAAAAGAGAGGTTGCTGTCAACCTGTGTTCCCTGATCTTTTATAATGCCTTCTGTGTTCAGTGGACTACCATCAATGTGGTAATTCATGGGAACTGGGTTTTTCACAAAAGGGATGATGACACATGTTTTGGCATTGAGCTTAAGGCCATGGTTCTGACACCAGTAGTTGGTCTCAGTGGGGCCATTCTGTAGGATGTCAACATCACTTGGGGAGTTTATAATAGCTCCCAAGTTGCAATCTTCTGTGAACTTTGTCAGCCAGAGTCCCATCATGTTGGCCTGGACTTCAGAGAAGTAGATACCAAACAGGAGAGGACCCAGGGCCAAACCCTGTATGACTCCACTCATGACTAGTCGGCAGCCTGACTTGGAGTCAGTTACTTTCACACTGTGGGCTCTATCTGTAAGACAGTTTTCAACCCACCTAGTGATATAGGGGTTGATGCTTAGCTTAGTGAGTTTTTCTATGATTCCTGAGTGGAGAATGGTATCAAAAACCTTGGCCAGATTAAGGTAGGCTGTATGAACCACCTTGCTTTCATCCACAGCTCTGGTGACTGACTCAAAGAAGTCAACCAAGTTGAGCAGGCATGTTCTACCCTTCACAAAACCAAACTGTGTGGGATCCAGAGCTTGGAGATTCCCTATATCCTTGTTTATTAGGTCCATGATGAAGCATTCCATAGCTTTGCATATCAGGCTCATCAGGCTAATGGGGCGATAGTTCCCAGTGTTAGTAGTCACTCCTCCTTTGTGAAAAGGGATGACTGTAACAATGCGCCATTTGGTAGGGACAAAGCCTGAGGTGAGGCTGTGATTGAACAGGGCACACAGGTGAGGTACCAGTTCACTCTGTAGTTCATATAGAACCCAGCCTAGGAGATTGTCAGGTCCCATAGAAGCTGTATTCATGGCTTTGGACAGTGCTGTTTTAACCTGTACAGCAGTAATATTGGGTGCCTGGCAATCTACTGGTATTGTGACTGGTCCTTGGGGGGGAGGGGGTAAAGTTGGCACTGAATCTGTTGGCCAGTAGACTGGCAATATCTGTTGGCTCAGTATAAGATGTACCATTGTGCAGTAGCTCAGAGCAAATCTGGGTATTGTCATGGAGATTCTTTACATAACTATAGAAGGCCTTGTGGTTGTCTTTACTATCTTCTGCAATTCTGTTTTCATAGCTAGCTTTAGAGGATTTGATGAGGGATCTCAACTTTTTGTTGAGGCTGATAAGGGAGTTTTTCCATTCTTGGAAATTCACCTTATTCCACATTAGTTTCCTCCTTCTGTTATAAAGTTTGTTTATGGAAGGGGACAACCAGATTGGCTTCCTTTTTTTGAAGGAGAGCGGCTTGGTTCTATTGGGTATGGCGAGATCCATGCATTTGTGTAAGTGTTCATAGAGTGCATTGTTGTATGATTCGGCAGTCATACAACTATTCTCCATTTGCATGGGTGCAGTGAAGTTATCCACCTCTGTTTTTAGGAGCCCAAAGTTAGCTTTGGAGAAGTTTTTCATGGTGGTTACCTTTGTGGAGGAGGGGGGGGGGGCTGTGGATTTCCAAGGTGATTAGTTTGTGGTCGGATATAACCAGGGAAGAGCTGACTATTGGTGTAGAGCAATGGTAGCACATGTTAGTAATGACCAGGTCAAGGATGTTACTACCTCTAGTGGGGGTAAGAATGAGCTGGTCCAGGGCATTGGAATTAATGAACTTCAGGAAACGTTTGGCAAGTGTATTGGTACATGAGTAGTTTTCCCAGTTAATGGAGGGGTAGTTGAAGTCTCCTAGTAAGAGAGTGTTAGGTTGGACCCTAATATTCTCCAGGGTGCTTAGGAATGTGGATTGTGAGTCTTGGGACACTGTTGGGGACCTATAGCAGGCTACAACCTGAATCGCTGTCTTACCCAGTGTTAGCTGCACCTGAAGTATCTCTGATGCATTATGTTGGGCTACCAGTATGGAGGTGTGCGCATCCTTTATGAATATGGAAACACCACTGCCTTTGGAGCTTCGGTCCAATTCTGGGGCCGAAAGGTGTGGAATGAGTTATAGCCTGGTAGCACAGGGGTGCTTTCTGCTGCCGTGAACCATGTCTCTGTTACAGCAAAAATGTCGATGTTCTCCACTTTAAGGAGTGATTCGAGCTAGTGCATTTTGAGATTTAGACTTCTAGCATTGAGCAGCATGACCCTCAGATTGCATTTGTTTGTAGCTGTTATGGTGGCAATTTGGTCTTTGGAACACCGCCTAAAAGAGGCACTATAGGGGTGGCCTAAGCCTTGGCCAGTATCTGGAAGCCCAGAGGTGACAGATGCAGGCCATCTCTGGCAAGGCATTGAGGTCTGTCAATCATGTTATCCCAGGCAGACAGATACTGGACCCTTTAGAATGACACCAGAAACTTAGCCAATTGTTGCTGCTCAGAGCTAGGGTCATACCTGCCTGGGGCACATAATCCGAGAGCTCCTCCATTTTTCTTTTCATGTAGTCTAGGGAGGTGCATCTCAGGTCATTCACACCCACATGGACAGTGACAGAGTCATACTTGTACTTGTTGTGGAGTGACTTGAGTGCGTGTGTTATGTGTCGGATTCTGGCACCTCATAGACAGCTGACTGTTACCTTCTCCTTATTCAGCCTAGTGGGTGGGATATCAATGTGCCTCACTATCGAGTCACCTATGAATAGTGTATTGGGAAAGCTGTTTTGCCTTAGGGGCTTAGGTTGAGGGGCACACTGTGTAGGTGAGCTATGTGTAACGTGCATAGTTATAATGTGTAAAATACTTTTGTTCAATTTTCTATGACATCACCTATAAGTATCCATATGACCCACCATGTATTACTCATGCAACTGCCTGCATCTGAAATGTAATTTCAGACATATAAAATGCCTATTGTATAGAAATGCAGTTCCATGACTAAGTAAAGTCACAGACATACAGGCATCTCTGAAGTATATCTACATTCATTCTTAAGTTTGTATACCTGTACTTACCATGTTAAAATGTTCTCATTTGGCAATGACAGTTGATTAGAAAAGTTTAACAGTGTATCATTTTTTTCTCATAGGTTTGATTCCCAGGCACTATTACTCAATCTTACTAGTGTTTAAGTCCCAACAGTCTAAAAAGTCACACATCTTGCCATTTTTTCCCCAAACAACCATGACCATAACAAAATCCATAAGGCATTTCAGTGTTTAACATTGGTACGTGTCAATACTTTGAGCATCATACATGGCCAAACTTCACTGTCATTTTTAACTCCTTCTCTGCTTCTTGATGTATTTAGTGCCACAATGCCATTGCTATGCTTCCAATTGCACAAATGCAGGTGACAAGGCTGTGCATCTTTGCGCAAAAATCAGACCCATATTTCTAGCTTGAATTCTGCATACATGGCTATGATGGTATGGCTAGTGTTAAATTTAAAGCACAAATGTGAAGTCTTGAGTCCAGGATTTTTTGGCACTCTTTGTGAACCACTATGGATGGAGGCTACTGCGGTGTGAATATACCAGGTCTCGGTATAAGGCTGAGGAATGGAATAGCTTGGCCAAGGTTGCCTCCAGTGCAACCAACATCCCACACACTTGGGAGCAGTGTCACTACCACTACAGTGACATGAAGAAGAGCAAGAGGGACCTCATAAACCAATGGGAGGATGAATTTAGGACTGCAAACACCACTCAGTTTTGTAACTATACTGACCCATCACCTGTTTATGATATGGCATTAATTAGCCAGCCAACTCAGTTAATCATCATACTTTCTAATATCTCTTTTTTTTCTCTGCTTTGCAGCTGCAACAGAAATATCAGAGAACTGTGAGATGCATCAGTAGAAACTATCTTGCCTCAGAGAGGCACAGAATAAGTATGCATCAGCTTTGAATGCAAAGAAGCATTCTCAGTCCATCACTGTATATCATCTTGACCTGGCATACCTTAACTTTAATATTAAGACTACATGCCTACTCCATTAGCTCTTGGTTATTGCATTAGGAGTTAATACATCAGGTTAATTGTATGTATTTAGGTTCAATACCCAGAAACATATATTAGATTTTTTACAAGCTACTGTTTATAAGATATGTTACCTTTAGTACAGCAAGACATTAACAATTCAATATTTGCAAATATAGTTATTTTACCATAGAAAGCAGGTATCTGATATCGTACTGTGAAATTCATGATTCTAGTAGTCATATCTTTCCATTGTAGTTGCTTTTTACTACACATTAATGCCTTCCATCATATATGGATGTGGGCAGTGTGTACTTATTATTTATGTATTGAAATTATGAAGAACTGTGACATGCCATTGATCTAATTATCTCTTTTTTGTCTACCCCAACCCCCCACACACGGATATATATGTATACAGTGGATATAAAAAGTTTACACACCCCTGTTAAAATGCCAGGTTTTTGTGATATAAAAAAGGAGACCACAACAAATCATTCCAAAACTTTTCCCACCTTTAATGTGACCTATAACCCCTACAATTCAATTGAAAAACAATCAAATCTGTTAGGGGAAAATATAAAAAATAAAAAAACATACAATAAGCTGGTTGCATAAGTGTGCACACCCTTAAACTACTACTTTGTTGAAGCACCTTTTGATTTACTTACAGCATTCAGTCTTCTTGGGTAGAAGTCTGTCAGCATGGCACATCTTGACTTGGCAATATTTTCCCACTCTTCCTTGCAAAAGCACTGAAATCTGTTAGATTCCGAAGGCATCTCTTCTGCACATCCCTCTTCAGGTCACCCCACTGATTTTCTATTGGATTTAGGTCTGGGCTCTGGCTGGGCCATTCCAAAACTTTAATTTTCCTCTGGTGAAGCCATTCTTTTGTTGATTTGGATGTATGCTTGGAGTCATTGTTATGTTGAAAGGTGAAATTCCTCTTCATCTTCAGCTTTCTAGCAGACACCTGAAGGTTTTGGGCCAAAAGTGACTGGTATTTGGAACTGTTCATAAGTCCCTGTACCTTAACTAAAACCCCAGTTCCAGCTGAAGAAAAGCAACCCCAAAGCATGATACTGCCACCGACATGCTTCACCGTGGGGATGGTGTTCTTTTGGTGATGCAAAGTGTTGTTTTTACGCCAGATGTACCTTCTGGAATTTTGGTCAAAAAGTTCAACCTCTCATCATAACACATTTTCCCACATGATTTTGGGAGACTTGATGTATTGTTTTGCAAATTTTAGCCAGGTCTGGATGTTTTTCTGTGTAAGAAAAGGCTTCCATCTTGCAACCGTACCCCATAGCCCAGACATATGGAGAATACGGGAGATTGTTGTCACATGTAGTATACAACCTGTACTTGCCAGAAATTCCTGCAGCTCCTTCAGTGTTGCTGTAGGTCTCTTGGCAGCCTCTCTGACCAGTTTTTGTCTTGTCTTTACATTAATTTTGGAGGGACGTGCAGTTCTTTGCAATGTCACTGTTGTCCCATATTTTCTCCACTTTTTGATGAATGTCTTCACTGTGTTCCATGGTATATCCAATGCTGTGGAATTTTTAGTACCCTTCTCCTGACTGATACCTTTCAACAATGATGATACCTTTGATGCTTTGTAAGCTCTCTGTGAACCATGAATTTTGCTGTAGCATGCAACTCAGTAAATGTCAGGAAAATCCTACTAGGACAGATGAACTTTATTTGAGGTTAATCAGAGTACCTTTAATTGATAGCAGGTGTGTACCCAAGAAGTCTGAATGCTGTAATTAAATCAAAAGGTGCTTTAACAAAGTCTTAGTTTAAGGGTGTGCATACTTAGGCAACCAGCTTATTGTACATTTTTTATTTTTTATATTTTTCCCCTAACAGATTTGTTTGTTTTTCAATTGAATTGTACAGGTTATCACATTAAAGGTAGGAACATTTTTTAAATGATTTATTGAGGTCTAATTTTTTTATATCACAAAAACCTGGCATTTTAACAGGGGTGTGTAAACTTTTTATAACTACTGTATATGTATAAATTCATTGTTGCTGAAAACAAAATGACCATCAGCGCAGGATTGTAGACCTACCACTAGGGTTCGGCCCACCATACCTGTACATTTGGCTGTGGTGGCACCACCACATGCAGCAAAGACATCCAACACATCAGAGTTGCAACATGTCAGCATTGCTTCCACAACTCCTGCCCTACCTTACCTGTGTCAGGTAGCTCTTCCTCAGTTGCTGGTGCAGTGGTACCCTCTGACAGCAGCAGTAGTAGTGGAGGTGTTGCTTTTGTCACTTGTCAGGAGAAGGTAGGACTTGTGAAGGGCATTATGGAGAGGAGCCTTGTTGCCTGAATCAGCAGGGTTGGAAAGGTCCTACATTTTATTGAAAAACAATGCCATTTCTGGCACTGACCTGGGCAGTTGACACATGAGACAATGATGACAGCTCTGAGGGGGAGTTCTATATTCTTAGTGTTATCATGTTGGATGTGGATGTGCCTCCAAGGTCCCCTACCTATCCCCAGTCATAGTGTCCCCCAACCTATTGGGTCCATCACCATACCTATTTGTCTTGTATGTCCTGTATGTCTGCACCTGCTACCTAACCTACCCACCCCACCTCTCATTCCTAAGAAGCTTTCCCAACATTCCCCTCTCTCAAAAAAAAAGAAAGAAAGAAAAAAAAAAGAAAATGGGCATCTGTCCCACCAAAAAAAAAATATATATATATGCTAAGAGCTCACTCACTGAGATAGATTTCCTTGATGTGTCTGTTAGTATGAGTACATTAGATAATTTTGCTACAAAACTCCATAAGGAAACCTGCAAGAATAATATTCTGCACAAAATGAGAATGCACCCTAGACACATTCCTAGGAATGTGTTGAAAGGGCAATGTCTTAGGACTATGAGATTGCATAATAGAGATGATCTAGCTGTGGAGTCTTTGCATGAGACATCTAAAGAATTCATTAGCAGAAGTTACTCTTTCATTGAGGTTGCTGAAGTTATAAATGAGGTCCATACACTCAGAGACACTGTTGCTAAACCATATTTTACTGAAGGATCAGTTGATAATATACGTTCTACTTCAATGGCATAAGTGAAAAGGAATACGCATATGGTGTTCACATATTCTAGTGATATCGGGACTGTGTGTGAAAGTGTTAAAAGGAATTGGCATATTCTTATGTCAGACCAACATTTAAGGAAGTTTGGGTCCAGAACCACAATTTTCTTTTCACAATAATCAGTCACTTGAGCATGTTTTGTTTTACAGGATTTTCCATAAACCTTCTTTGTCTTGCTCTGATCGGCTAGGTACGTTTCCAAGCCATTCCTGTGAAGCCTGCAAGTATATACCTATCACTAGTAGTATCAGTCTTTCTGCCTGTAATTCTCATATAGACATTAGATTCTATGCTGACTGCAAGAGTGCCAACGTTGTTTACTTGGCTTTGTGTCAAGCATGTGACTCTTACTATATTGGCAAAATGAATAGGATGCTGAAGGATAGGATTTTGGAGCATGTATGGGATATCAGGAATAACAGGATGGCCTACACTTTAGCAAAACATTTTGTGGAATGTTGTGCTGCTCATTGTTTAAAATTTGCTATCCTTGAAATATTAACTGGGGATTTACAGGGTGGTGATAATGCGAATAAGATGGAGTGTAGAGAGCTACACAGGATTATTAAACTGCTAGCCGATGTTAAATCTGCTTTAAATGACAATATTTCTTTAAGGCCGGTTATTCGTAAGCATGCCCTACTTCATTGAGTTGATTGGTTCAGCAGCTTTGTTTTATTAATGAGCAGCAGATTTCACTATTGATGTCATATTTAAATTATGTGTCTGCTATATGTGTTTTTATTGGTTGGTTTTTAGATTTCTGTGTATTGATTGGTGTAGCTCTACTGATAAGGGCTGTAGTTTGTTGTTTTGTATCAAGGTCTGAGGAAGCAGTTTTCCGTGAAAGTGCTCACTTTTTTGTTATAAAATTTGTGTTTTATTTCTAGTTTAGATTGTTTTTATTACACTGCTTTTGCTGCTTATTGCTGTGGTGGTTAAACTCTTCTTTTCTGGATTATACAACATTATTCTGTTGTTGTCACGCATCCATGGTGTGGTGACTCTCCAATGTCACGAAATTGTGTGTGTATAATACTACATTTATGTTCTGAAGAAGTAGATAACTATGATGCTCTCCCACCACCCTCCTGCAAATTCCTATGTTCTTTCCTCTGTATACTACCCTTCACTTGCCACCCCCATTTTCACCACTGTCCTGTCAACCCCTTTTTCACATTTAATTTGGTCAAAAAATAGACTCACACACAACACACATGGCCAGACATGGCCCATTGAAAAGCCTTCACTCCTGAGCATTGTCCACCAATGCAGAGTGATGGTGAATGGAGTTTAACTTCAAATGGCAAAAGCTGAAGATTTTAATTTCAGCTGCAGTAGTCCGGTTACTTTCACACAAATGTGCTTAAATCCACTGCGCTAAAAGAATAAAGAGTATGAGCAGACTAAAGATAATACTTGGAAACAGTTACTGTAACCGTTCTTAGGCTGCCGGATGTAATGAAGTAGAAGCTCCTATGTGGTGCGTTCTTAACACACCATTATCCTGCTACTGCATTAACGTGCGGTTGTTCCCTGTCATGCAGACTATCTTGTACAGATCTTCCCTGAATAATTATGATGACAAAGAAAACAGTAACACAACACAAATATGTGCAGAAATGAACCATTAACTAATCTATTTGTATGCATGTATATTCCTGTCACGGTCACCAACTGTCCATCTCTTCCCACTCCTTCTGTAAGATCAATTAAATCTCCTTAATTCAAAACTGTTTCCATAAGCCATGTTTTCACCAGCAATAACATGCATGGTTCCTTGTGTGTTTCATAATACTCCTGTGGTATACCTATAAGGATTCAAGAACTGCAACTGTCATGACAAATGTGTAAATCATGACATCTGAAACATGACCATAACTCATATTTGTTCTGTATTCCATCAGATTCAGACATTGTTGAATATGCATACTGCTTATTTGCTTGAAAGTTAACACAGAGCACCATACACAGCTGCTAATTCCCATTCTAAGTTCAACACCTCAGGGTATAATTATCCATGCATACTTTGCCATCAGCAGCACAACTGAGTTTGCCAATGTTGCACTTCAGGCAGAGAATAAAAAATATTTACAATAAGTTGTTGTTTAAGTTGTACAACATCTGTATGTCTTCACTTGAATTTTGAAAATAAGGTATCTGGATTTCAGACTATTAACTCATTTAAGTCAGTCTATTAATTTATGTCTGCCTCCAACAGTTAAACTTCCAACTGTTTTACAATGGTGAGTGACATTTTCACATGTACTCCATCACTGTTGCTGTGAAGTCACTGTCATATTTAAGAAATGTCTGTATTGTCAATGCACATTGTACATGCATGACACATGAGAAGTGGCAGTGACATTGTAAATGTTTATAATTTCCATGCAATCATCCTGGAATGAACTGACAAAAATCCCTGATTGATAATCCACTGATTTACAATTATGATTATTATTGACATCCATCCCGTACTCTGAAACAGATACATGTCCCTCACAGTAACACAATGTACATGAATGACAGTGTAGAACTCTTAGCCGAGAAGGATCTCATTACATGGGTCAAGCACATTGATGTCACATTGACCTGTCTACACACATGCATTTATCCCAAAACCTGGGATGCACAGAAACAGATGTTCCAAACAGTGAAGTTTTATTAAGTACAATTGTGAATTTTCACATGATTCAAGTTGGACTTTTCCTGTAGCACTTCCCTCTAGATTGGGGTCTATGTTACATGAATGAACGATCAAAATGTCAGGTACAACATACTCGACAATCTTTGATCGAATGTTTATGTAATCTGAGACTCCAAATCTCAAAATTTGGAGTTCCTAAATGTTTTGGTCAGCCATCCTAGTCAGTGTAGCGTGGGACGTAGACACACTACACTGTTCGGAATGGCTAGGTAAGAGGCTGCTCTGTTTAATATACCAACTCTGAGATTGCTGTACATTGGGGAAAGGGCAATTTCCCAGTAAATGCTTGTTGCGATTACCAGGAAATTGCCCTTTCCCCAATGTACAGCGATCTCAGAGTTGATATATTTAGTTGGGGGGGGTGTAGCCCCCCCACTTTGTTTTAAAAGTAGGAGTGTTTGTGTAGGTGTGTAAGTGCTTGAATGATGTGAGTGTGTAGGGGTTTGTATGCATTGGTTGTATGTGTGTGTGTTTTGTATGTTAATTTAGGGAAGGTGTGGGACAAACAAAATCTTTCAATTTTGTTTATTTCAGGGTTTTAAGGTTTCGAGGTTTTGAACTTCCGATCATAGTGTGCCGAGTATGTTGTACTCGACATTATGATCGTTTGTTCTTTTAACATAGACCCTCTAAATTGTATAACTAGATAGGAAGGAGATTCATTTCTGACCATGAGGAACTTGTGAGTGTGTGTGTGTTGGGGGGACAAGTGATAGGTAAGGCATGCCTCAATGTCAAATGTGCTTTGTCCACTTCCACTGACGAGAATATGTTTAACTTTGGACTCAGCTCCCTCTGTAATTTATCCAACTTTTAACATGCACATACTCTCTACAATACACTGATCATATAAAAAGTGCACTCTCTCTTCTCTTTTGAATCAGACCTGTCCTGTGGTATTTGTGACTTATACTGTGTTCTCTAAATTGTTGAACTAATTAGGTAGGAGGTTCAGTTCTCACTATGGGGAAATTGTGAGTATGTGTGTATGGCGGGGGGGGGGTGCTAGTGACATGTAAGTAATGTCTCAATGTCAAATGTGCTGTGTCCACTTCCAATGAGGATAATACATTTAAATTTGTAAACTGCTTCCCGAGGGTCTAGTGACTGGTAAATAATACCTCAATGCCAAATGTGCTGTGCTCACTTTCACTTTAATCCTCTTTTAACACAAACATCTTCTCTGCAACACATTGATGAGGTAATCCTGTCAAAAGTGCATTGTCTCCCCTTAAGAGTCAGACTTATCATGTGGCACTTGTGGCTAATACTTTGTTCTCTAGACTGTATAATCTACATAGGTAAGAGATTCAAATCTCACAGTGGGGAAACTTGTGTGTTTGACTTCAATGTCAAGTACCTATAGCTTCCAGAACAGATGTGTTGTGTCAAATCCCAGTCAGGGGAAGATTTTAACATGGAAGAGGATGTTGCCATTCCCTTTTACCACAAACATCTTCTCTGCACCACATTGATGAGGCCATCATGTCAAAAGTGCACACAGTGTCCTTACAACTCAGACTTCTGAGGTGCTTGCAACAAATTCTGCATTCTATACATTGTGTAAATAGGGAGGGAGTGCAAATTCAGCATTGGTTAACTAACATGAGTTTGTTTAGTGTTATGTACAGTTGTATCTGTGACAACACCCTTTATGTAAACTTCCACTTTGGAGGTGTAATTTTGCTGGCAAATGATTACCCTAACATATTTATATTTCCCCCTGGCAGTAACCAGTTTTAGAAACACAATGCTTATGTCATGCTATCAAAAATGAACTACATCACAGTCCTCATGTGAGTTATCCTGTGGTGATGGCTGCTGGTACAGTACTCTCTAGACTGCATAAGTACAGAAAGAGTAGGTTTGAATCCACAAATGGCTGACTAATGTGCATGTGTGTTTGTATGTGGTGTTGTGTAGAGAATATTTCTAATGCATGCAGTATGTGAAGCTGTGTAGTGTTGCTGTGCACTTCAACTACCTTCATACATTTTTAGAAGAACATCAGTGTATGAAAGAATGGTAATGCCATCCATTCAAATGTGCACTGTCACAGCTGAAAGACAACATATTGTGTGGCGCTTGCAATTCAGGTGGTATTCTGTACATTGTGATCTTAGGTAGTCTGTTCAAATCCAGCCATTGCTCTTTAGACTCACTTGAGTCAGTATGCCTGTGAATGTGCAGGTAGGTAACATTGTTGTCAGCCAGCTATCTGCTGTGTATATAACTATATATATATATATATATATATATATATATATATATATGTGTGTGTGTATATTTGACTGGGAATATCTGTTACAATGATGTACGATCACTTTTCACACAGAAATGCTTTATTGCATAATGATGATGCTAGGGGATGGCATTTGGCTTTCCCATGAGAAATACTTAAGTCTTTTCCTGTAGCATGAGGACATGAGACATTGCTCTGAATGCTGTTGCCTTTGTAAGGCATGCATTTGAATCGATGATTATCTACATATTGTGCATGATTGCCATTCTCACACCACAGTGACAACTGCATTATGCTTCACATGTGTTTTGGTATACCTAGCAGCAGGCAATGCTGTGTGAGAAAGACACATAAAGTTATAGTCTTTTAAAGAAATTACAAGGACACATATTCCTTGCAGCAAAAACATGATGTCATGGCTTCAAAGTCCAAATAGCTCACAAGTGTAGCACCACTGCCCCCGTGGTGTGTTCATTCTTCCCAATATCATGTATTTTCTGTCATCACATAGCCAGGTGTTCAAAACTCATGCTGACTGATTGTAAACATTGAGTGTATTAATGCTGTTATGCATGAATGACATCCACAAGTGTTATAAAGTGTACAATTACAGTGAGAGAAACCTCCCCCAGCCCTTTATCTCATAGAAAATCGCAGCACAATCATATGATGTAATGACTTCTCATAGTTGAAGTCTCACAGCTTTGTTAAGACTTCACTATGGTGCAGATAATTCATGCAAATGTTGTTAGTCAGTGAATTTACATAGCTGGCTGTTCAATTCCAACAAAGGGCAACATTCTGTGAATGTACTGACATTACACAAACAACATGGTATTAAGTTATTTTTGTCAAGTTTAACTTTAGAGAAAGAAATGTAAAGTCATTTTATAATATCCTGCCAGTAAAACAGTTGTTCTGTGAATATCATGGTGTGAGTACTCCTACATCACATGCATTCAGTAATAACTTGTATAACATAGCTACACAAATACAGTACATTTCAGTTCTGGGTCACTGTTGTTGTACAAGACAACAGGAACAGCTTCCTTGACTGATAAACATTGACAATGCACTGACCACAGTTGTGTGAACACTAACCTAGTTACCCCCTTGTCATCATTCTGACAGAATCATATTGTACACATTATCGTCAAATGTAATTTTTACTTCACACATTAATTTAATTTACTTGTGACTCAATCCATTGCTATGTTGTGTGGCTCATACAGTCAATACCCTGCTCTATAGAGTGTGTAGTATGACAGGTAGGGGTTTGAATCTGGTAAAATCTGCCTGTCACATAACTGTGTCAGAGAGGAGTGGCTTAGGCAAAGAAAGTATTTGTCACAGTTAGAGGGCAACAGTTTTAAAACATCACCATCCACAGTAGGAGATCCATTCCCATTACAAGACTTGAAGTACTGTAAGCCCTTAAAGTCTGTTTGTCATGACACACACACTATGCCTGTTTCTGTGGTGTCAAAGGTTGATACTCATCATTCTGATATCTGTTGTGGTATGTGTTCGATTCCGGCAAGATGCAAATGTTGTGTATGTCATTGATTGTTCACAGGCATTACTTCATTTCCAACAAGAATGCACTGTATTACATGTTTTCCTTTAACATTTATGTATTACTGTAACTGTTTTTCTTCACACTGTACAGGTTCATTGGAAATGAGTACTTACATAATATGTCTTCCTGTATAACATGATGCCAAATCATCATAAACTGTGATTGGACCTGCATTTGGACACTTTCTTATGTGTTTGTGTTGTTTATGTGCTATGGCAGTGTTCACTGTAATGTCTTGTGAGCATACCCAGTATAATCATGTAGTAGATGTCCTCCATTTACAGAGACCTTGAACTACTCCACTGCCATCAGATCAATGTTGTAATTTGTCACTTGTGTATTTTGATTGCTACCATATTACCATTTATGATGCATATGTAATAAAACACATGCTTCCCTAAGACATGTCTATGTAATATACCCCCGATTTTTGGTTGCCCAATGACAAATGTTAAAACATGTCCCTTTCTACTGTGCATAACAAAGCTGCTGTATGGCTCATGCCTTGTTTACACAGGATGAAGTGGAGGATACAGCACTACAGTCCGTTATCACACATATATTTCATGTATATTCATGTCATGTTCAATAACTCTAGTGCGTGCAAATAGCTCCTATATAATAACTGTCCTTGCTAACTGTTATCTCAACTTGCCATGTTATTAACAATAATACCATCTTTATTCCCTTTTCTTACAATGTTGCATTGTGTCCCTCTCACATCCTTTGTTGCTATGTCCATTTTTAGTTATGTACATGAGTAAACAATTGGAAACAGAATTATTTTTTATTAACATTAATATGGGTTGTTCCATCCACAGACAAACTCTCATTTGTGGTGTTTTGTTATGTGCCATCTTTTATTAACTAGAATATAGCTCCTTTGCACACTGTGTTCTATGTATATAGTTTAGTGTGCATATGTGTGTGTGTGTGTGTGTGTGTGTGTGTGTGTGCATGTGTGTTTGTGCATGTGTGTGTGTGAGTTTGTGCACGTGTGCATGTGTGTGTGTGTGTGTGTGTGTGTGTGTGTGTGTGTGTGTGTGTGTGTGTGTGTCTGTGTGTGTCAGTAAGCCTGTAAGATTGCCTCATACCTTGAATGCCTACCTCATTATGTTTGGCTTTTCAGCATGTAAGGTTACTAGATACTGATGAAGGATAACTGAGTGCGTTGTCCTTTAAACTGAGGTCCTATCTATTTGAGTTGGTGGTAGCGCAGGTAGATAAAAGATCCCATGGCACCTATTGAAAAGAGGAAGAGAAGTTTCCTGATGCCCTGGTCAAATCTCTCCTAGAAGTATAAGATACTCCTTTTCTGAAAAGAGGCCTCTAGCCTAGTGGAACTAATCAGGTCAACAAAGGTAAATAAATTAAAAAAATAAACTGACAAAAAAAACTAATGCAGTGTGTTATTATTCAATAATGTGAAACATTATCATATCTAATGATGGAAGTGTACTAAAATGAATGGCTGTGACTTGGGAATTATGTAATGTGTACAAAAAGCATAAAATGATTTTAAAAACTGTTTTATTCAACGCTGGTGGGAAACTGAATTTCTATTCAATTATTTTTGTTGACAGTTACAGGGCATTGTGATTTGCTCACACTGTGATGCTAACTGGGTCATTTGCAATGCATTTTATTTTAAATTTTATACCAGCCGTAATGTAATACATTAAATTATTTCGACTTCTACTCCCCTTTTATGCAAACATAAACAGGGTTCATCTGAATCAGCAGATTTATTATAGCTAATTATCATGCAAGCATGGGCATCGTGTGAGCCAAATAGCACTTCAGTTGTTGCACTCAAGAATATGTAAATTGGCAGCAGCAAAATATACTTCTTGATGCAATTGAAATCCATTCTTCAAGAGATATTGTAAATGTTTTAAGAAAATATGTTTGCAGTTAATTATTTTGTTGCAGTGGCAGCCTCAAGTGATTTTATATAATATCTTTGTTCCTTGAGGCAGATCATTCTAATTTCCAGCATGAGGGATTCATGGCTTCTGTGTCATGTACTTTTGATGTCATTTGTAAAAGATGTTTATTTCTACAAGCACTGCTCCTGGGAACAGTAATGTGAATTCATGAAGTAGAGCTTAATGCTTTTAGTTCTGCTAGCATCACAGAACCTGGAAAGTCTTAGCTCAACACTTTTTTTTTGTATTATTGAGAAGACAACTACGTGTCTGTAGCAGAAGAATCTCTGAAAATGTCTGCTTGAATATTGAAGGAACACTTGCAGTAAATAAGCATTAGCACATTACACTGTAACAATGTGCAAATGATGTGGAGGCATAGGTTCACCATTTCTAGCCAGTGTAGTCTCTATTCACAGGGTCTCTGGATAATGTGCCTGCTTATCCTTGAAAGAAAAAGAACAACATTTATATAAACAGATGCAATGTTGATTACTATACAGTTGAGCAATGCAGTGTTTCCAGTAACTATTATGGGTCCCTTAATTTTTTGACAGATGCTTTGTTCTGTTAAAACTGTAATTTTTGTCCTCACTATCTCTCAGGTGACTTACATTCAGCTAGGGACACTGGGTGCTGGAGATGCTAGCTGTAGAAGGTGGGAGAAGGGCAGTTAATATCACCCCACAATCCTTTGAGACAAGGGGTCACAGACTGTTTATTGGGAGGACTGTCACCTGTACTTACAGTAGCTCCACATTAGATTGCAATTGGACAACACATGTGGTCATATGTATGGGTCCCCAAAAGTAAGGTCAGCATAGCATAGAAGTTATAGTTACAGCAGGGGAGTCAGTATGACTTGCAAAAATAAATCCCAGTCCTCACCAAGAATGGCAATTCCATCCCCTGGCTCCTAGTTTTTACCCTGAAGACAATGATCAGACTATAAAGCTTGCAGCCCTAAGGGAACAAATAGGTCAATGGAAAGGGTAAGGATTAAACCCAAAAATAAATAAATAAACAACAAAGTGTACCTCTACCCCATTTTCCATAACAATATCATTTATTGTGACACACTCTCTCTCTCTCTCTTATATATATACACACACACACACACACAAACACACACACACACGCACACACACGCACACACACACACACACACACACACACACACACACACACACACACACACACACACACACACACACACATACACAGGTGCACACATACACACACACACACACACACACGCACACGCACACACGCACACACACACACACACACACACACACACACACACACACACACACACACGTGCACACACACACGTGCACACATATACCCACACACATACACACACACATGCACACAAGCACAATATTCTGGACAGTCAAACAAGCAGCAGTGAGGTCCAGGTGATTTGTTTGGATCTTGATCCAACATCACAGAAGTTTATTGTCATGGGCAGAGAGTAGGGTTACCACCTGTCCCACTTTGCGAGGGACAGTCCCTCTTTGGCAGTTGTGTCCTGCAAAAATATTGTAAAAATGGCAAATGTCCTGAGATTTTAGGACAAAATTATTTCCTATATTTTATGCAATAGTTGCATAAAACAGTTATTCTGTGTCTGAAACACCTAAATGTTATAAGAAACAGCATAAGCAACTAAAACGCTACAAGAATAACCTTTTATTTAGGCAAACAAGTGAAGTTATGTCCTTTGTATTGGCCGTGGGTATGTTTCAGCCTGTAAAATCTGATGTTTGTACCAAAAATGTCCCACTTTGGGCATTTGAAAAGGTGGCAACCCTAGCAGAGAGGAATGCTCTTGAGTCAGCTGTGTTAAATAAGGTGCAGGCAGCACGTTGCTTACTTAATATTTTTTAGTGAATTTAGGAGGAAAAGACTTGGGTGTAATACCAAACCATTGATAGTTATCTAGGATTACGTTTGTGAAGCAGAGGTTTCCAGGGTTACTATTAGTTTGGTCAGTAATTATTGCAAGATTAGTTTGCAAGTTTGCAGCTAGTTTCAAAGCTATTGGGTCTGCTAGAAGTTTGTGAAACACAGACCGGCTAGAGTAGCATTATCTTTAAATTTTGTGTGTTAGAACACTGACATTTTGCAGACAAGGACCCAGTAAGGACCAGGAAGGACAGAGTGCACTTAAGTGAAATTAGACTAGGCTTATTCATTGTGCATTTGTCCTTGTTACTGAAGGATGTGGTACTTTCTTTAGATTAGACTTAGTTGGGAGACAATTTTATAATCAGGGATTGGGAAGGAAAGTGAGGACTGGGCTGTCATTTAGACAGCCCAGTGGTCAGATGAAGCTCTTTTGAAGCAGGAGGGAAGTCATGAAGTCCTTTCTTTACACTCTTCCTTCCTGAAGAAAATGTGGAGTAAGAGGTGTGCCACTCTATTCCGGTGAGATTCTGGTTGGTGTTAGTGAGTAGTATTTTTAATGCTGCTATGATATATTGGTTAAGTGAGCTGATCAGTCTGGAATGCTGCTTGTTTAAGCTATTTGCTTGACACAATTCATAAATTATTGACAGTATTGAATTTATCATGATTTGGAGATGTTTTAATATTTTACTGACCTGATCACACTGGCTATGTTAGTGTGGTTATTTGTGTGAGGGCAGAAATTCACAGGCAAATATATATCTAGATACCAGTATAGATATAGATATACTGTAGATATATATATATATATATATATATATATATATATATTGGTGTAATCCATATGTGTGAATGCACATAAAGTCAAATGACTTTTCGGAAGTACAGTTTGAGGAAATGTCATTAAAAGCAAATGTCAGTTTGTGCAACTGGCATATTGTCAAACTGGTTTCACGTCTGTAAGTAATGGCAAGAAAGGAAGTTTATGTTGATGCAAAACTTGTTCTGTTGTGTTTTTAAATGATTTATATTAGTATTTTAAAAACTGTCGTTATTTTTTGTCATTATTTTTACTTTGCATAGATTTCCCATGGAAAGAAGTTGAGCGGTGTGGCATCCCAACTCTGGACCAGTAATCAAGGAGCCTGAATTCTCATCACTGACACTGGAGAGGGACGTTCACTTGGAATACAAATGGATACACTCAGTATTTCCAAATTCAGACCTCTCTGCATCAAGCATAATTTCCCTTAAGAGCACACAAGTAAAATGCTCAGGCTGGGGGAGGTCATTTCTCATTCTATTTCCAGACCCCCAGTAAGACTCCCCAGTGGCACAGCTTTAGAGTTGAGTCCTGAGCTGGGGTTCCAAGCCAAATCCTACAGCAGCCTCTCTATGAAACCAGTGCCTTGGGTCCCTGCTCCAAGCAACTGACACACACACACACACACTTTTTGAGATTTGATTTACACACACACACACACACACACCCACACACACCTGGGAAAGGTTGGCACAGATTCACCTGCTGTTCCCACTTCTGCCCAGACTATAAGGAAGTTATCACTGCCACCAGAACCCCTGGCAGCTACTTTAAGGCTCTCACAAGAGTTCAGTTATATTGTGTACAATTAATACTAATATAAATGGTAGTTTGACCAGCAGTAAGGCTTTCAGGAGTGGTCAGAGTTATCACCAAATAAATATATGAAAATACCCTCAAAACTTAAATATTTATCTAAAATGACCAGCCACAATGCAAAGTTTAAATATATTTAATAATAAATAATGAAAAATCATGAAAATACTAAATATCTCTTTACAATAAACACCAGGAAATATTAAAAAAAAAGCACAGCTGAAAAGACTCAGACAATACTTAACTATTCTCATTATTTTTTCCTGACTAATCTAAAGAGTATTAGTCCCTAGTAACTTACTAGCTCAAGGCAAGATGAAGTGGGTTAGTGATCTTCCTCCTTTCTTAGGTTCCAACAACAGAATGCTCCTGAGACGTCAGTCTCCTCTAATATTAAAACATTATTTCTGCACAGAATGACATCACATATATCCATTAATTTGACTTCTGGTTCCTATGCCATCACCAGCACTAGAAGGTGCCAGGATTTTAGCATCTACCTGTCAATAATATATCTGCTCAGGTCTGGTACAGCTGCTGAAAGTCATAAAACCATAAAACACTTTCCTTCTTCCTGCAGGAGCTAATACACCATACTTCTTACAGACGTTGTATCTCTGGCTTCATTCAAAAATGTGAGATAACATCTTTATGGCCTAGGCCCAATAATTTAATTTTCTTACTATTTCTGAACTTTGAGATTAACCTCTTCTCTACCAGTATCTTTTGGCAAACATATGCATTTAATTCAGTTACAATAATACATGTACATTTATTTTCTTTCCTGCAGGGCACACTGTTAATAGATTTTAACACAAGCAACTTAACAAATACATTTTTTAATACAAGCATCTGTACAAATCAGTTTGATACACAAATGACAGATAATTCTTTAATAAATTCCAGCTAGCTGTGCTGGCATATGTTACACATCCACTGCCCCACTTCTCCTGGCATCCCTGGCAGTGCTTCCTATTGTCACAAGAAGTATGGCTCTTACTGATTCCCATTTTATGGGAAATTTGTTTTATTTTTGAGGTGGTGTGACCATAGAGTTGGTATATTTAAGTTTGTGTGTGTGTGGAGGGCTTTCCTTCACATGGGGGGTACAGAACAACTTGCCCACCTGCAAAATATTTTTTTTTATTTATTGCATTGTTTTTGTGGTGTCCTATCATTCAGTCAAGTGGCCATTTCTTTTCTTCTATATTTCTTTTATTGTTGTTATTTTGGTATTTCTACTTTTGCATGTTATTTTTTCTGATAGAATCATATATATATATATATATATATATATATATATATATATATATATATATATATATATATATATATATATAGTGCAGCGGTTAGCATTGTTGCCTCACAGCAAGAAGTTCTCCGGTTCGATCCTCAGCTGGTATGCCTTCTGTGCGGAGTCTACATGTCCTCCCTGTGGTTGTGTGGGTTTCATCTGGGTGCTCTGGTTTCCTCCCACATCCCAAAGACATGCTGTAGGTGGATTGGACACTCTAAATTGGCCCTAGGTGTGAGTACGTGTGTATGTGTATGCTTTCTGTGGAAGGTTTGGCGCCGGGCTGGCAACTTGACACTGTAAAACCCTACTGCCAATCATGAGCAGACAGGTGATCCGCTATGGTGACCCCTAACTGGGAAGAGCTGAAAGAAGAAGATATAGCAGTTATTCAAATGGTTGATCATGTGTTAGGCTAACAGCTGCTTAGTCAACTGCATATGATGGACTAAGCAGCTAATCTAGAAATGTGCAAGATTGCAAAATTCCCATGGGTGACAAATTTGCCCTTATCATACGATCTTGGAGTTAGAAAATACAATTTTGCATGTGCTGAGGCTGTTTCTCAGTGTATGTGTACTAGTGTGTTAATGCTGGCATTTTCAGTGTTTTGATATCGACATTGTCTCAGCTGACAATGGGTGTTTTTGCTGATTTCAAGTGTATACGCATGCACACACACACACACACACACACACACACACACACACACACACACACACACAGATACGTATATATATATATATATATATATATATATATATATATATATATATACATATATACAAACATATATACACATATATATATATATATATATATATATATATACACATATATGGGTGTACTTTGTTTTATCAAAGTTTCAAAACCCATATGGCTGAGACCATATGATCAAAGTTTTAGAACTTCAAAACTACAATAAAATAGTAAAAGAACACAAAAAAAAGTTAACTTCGCATTTTTGCAGCGGGACAAGTCCCCTACACCCCCCACACCCACTGCTAATTAGATATACCAAGTCAGAGATCACATTACAGTGAGGAAAATGATAAATCTCCCGTTCCGTGCTGTACGGCGATCTCAGTGCAAAGTGTTCGAAGTTTCAAAACTTCAATTATATGATCTCAGCCATATGGGTTTCAAAGTTTTGAAATTTCAATAAAACAAAATAGAACTATATATTTATATAGGGTGCACTAAAAATAACTAAGCACAGGTGTGTCAATCTCTCTAACATTAACACAAAAATTAAAAAAAAGCCAATACTGAATTGCTCATACTCCAAGACACAATCTTTGAGCAGGGAAATGAAAAAACATTTTTTTTTTTTTTACCAGGGAACATGCCCCTCTGCTAATTATATATTCTAGCTTCAAGATCACACAGTACCAGGGAAAAGGCATGTTCCCTAACCAAAATAATATAAAAATCTCACACAAATGTCAATTAGCTGTTTTATTGACCAAATTATGTTGACAAAACACTTGTCCACTATATTATATATTTTAACTTTCCTTTATAAATCTTTATGTATCTATATCTATCTGGATATATATGAATATAAATATATATAAGTATATATATCTGTGTGTGCATTCAAAGTGTTTCATAATACATTCATAATATTGAGCATTTTGTTAGGACATTTGTTTTTTTGAACTGCTGATTCATCGCAGGATACCAGAAACACAGCGAGGAGTGGAATTTTGCCCTTTCTCCACTATTTTGCGATTTTGGAGTTGGTATGTATATATAATTTGCAGGGAGACAATCTGGAGGGTGCAAGGGAATCTGTCCCCTGCATAAAACTTTCTTTCTTATTTTATATTGATTGAGTTTCGACCATTTGTGGTTGATTTAGTGTAGAACAATTTAGTGAGTCAGCGATGTAGTGACATATAATCATATATATATATACATATATGTATCAGATTTCTGAGCAGCGGTCTATGCCTAGTCTGCAAGGTTTTCTCTGATTGCAAACTAATGGATTTGTTGCACATACACAAAACAAATAGCATAGTAAAAACCTGTTCTAAGGATCCAACCCTCGTCTGCGACATAAACAGGACATGTTGGATTGACTTGTATGTGTCTCAAAGATTTCCCGTTCTCTTGAACAGACTTCCCTTCCATGTGAAGCAAAGTTCACCCCTAAACCTATACAAATGTAGCTTGGATCAATGGATGGGAAATCTCAAATGAACCCCTAGTTTGGCAGCTATATCGTTAATGGACATGGGCAGCCTGTGAACGCACGATGTGTACAAGCCTATATCATAACCATGACATTCCTAGGGGTCATACTGCTCAACTGTCCAGACTTTTGCCTCATATTTTTGGTCTGTTCCTCATAAAATTTGTATTTTTCAGGCAGATCACTGAGGATTGAAGTCCCTAACTTACATTTGAGTTTCAGATTTCATATCCTTAAGACAATGCATGATAAAACAATCCCTGTTATTCTAGCAACTTTGTTAGTTTATAAGAGCAATATTCAAAATTTGTCTCTATTTTGGGGCATTTTTCCCCATTATTTTATGCTTTGTCCAGATTTCTTGCACTATGCAGCTGAGAGGTATGCTAGGAGTATTGACAATGTCAGCAATATTTTAGAAAATGTAAAGTAAGCCTGGCTAGGCTTAAACTGGTTCTTGTGCCAATAGCTTAGTAACCACCTATGAACCTGTGTGTGTGTGTGTGTGTGTGTGTGTGTGTGTGTGTGTGTGTGTGTGTGTGTGTGTATGTGTGAATGTATATATATATATATATATATATATATATATATATATACACACACACACACACGCGCACACACACACACACACACACACACACACATATATATATATATATATATATATATATATATATATATATATATATAAATCCAGGAGACTAAATGCAAGGGTAGTTGGAGTGCTAGAAAAAAGTCCAGATAAGAATTTAAGGACTGTGTTTGAAAAGTTAATATCTGAGGTAATGTGCTTGCCAAAATACTTAAATCCTCACACTGAAAAGATTCAAAGGGCAGGACTTATGCCAGTCAGTATGCAACATGTGGTTTTCACAACATGCAGCATTATAGCTCAATTCATTTTCATTCCTGCACTTGAACAGGTGAACAGTTAGGTTTCTACAAGATCTGAGTGTGATATGGGTCCTGTTAAAATAGGCAAAGCAGACTAAATTTTTTCTTCACCAGCTGCACACACAGCACAGGGAAATCCTGCTGAGGGGGAACAACTGTATGGGTCCCTTATAAAAAGTTTATGTCTGGCACTCACTATCATGGTCCAGGATGGTGAGTGATGTCATAACAATCACTCACTCTAGTGAGCAGTGCCAGCATAATTATAGTGATGATATAACAACCTGAATTCTCCACCAGTGGGATGCAGAAGTTAGAGACAGGCACTGGTCTGCTAAAGGAAATATGAATAACGTGTCTACTACAGGCTCCTGAGTCCCAGGTACTAGAAAATAACTGTCTCAAAGCCAGGGACTTGGATATCTTGTAGATCACATGGGCTACCTCTCATGCTCAGACCTGACTACATGCTGGGTAGGGTGAAGTATCTCTGTGAAGAGAGAGGCTCTATTGCACCTCACCCAAACACAGTAGCTGTGTTCAAGCAAGGTAAATGCAGCAGCCATAGGAAGTGAGCAGGTGGGAGTGGGAATATAGACTATGGTTTCAGGCAGTGATTGGGAAGGAGATTTAAGTTTAGGAATGGGGGGTTAGGGTTAGGGAGTAGGAAGACAGTTTAGTATTATAGAATGATCAGGGACTTTAGGTTTAGGGAGAGAAGAAAGTTTAGGGCTAGGCAGTAAGAGGTGAGTTTTAGGTTTAGAGAGTGAGAGGGGTGTTTAGAGTTAGCGAGTGAGATTAAAGTTTAGGGTTTAAGGATCAAATCAGGCACTTTATGTTCTGGGAGTAGAAGGGAAATGTTACTGTTAGGGTTAGAGATCAGGTAAGAATTTTAGGGTTAGAGTTAGGGCTCTGGTAGAGCTATGAGGTTTATTAGGGTTGTGAGGTAAAAGGCAGAGTAAAATAAGTAGGATCAATTTAACAAGTTAGGGAACTTGCCATTTAATGGCAGAGTGTAAGTGTATTGAGAGGTACTAGAATGTGAGTGCCTGTAGTATACCCACAAATAAATGTTTTCTCATGTTGTAGTAAGCCTTACTGTGCAGATATAGGCTGTTTCTGCCTGACTCCATGGAGCAGAGGGATGGTGGCATGGCTGCAACCCAAGGGACCATTGTTCAATTAGTAGCCCCAAACACTGGAGGATCCAGGAAGATAGAGAGAGAAGTGAAGCAGCATGACCCACACACCTCTCAAAGGATGAGGGGCGGGAATGGGAGAATGGGGAAACCAATGTCCTCCCCAAGGATGGAGGGTAGAGCTGCTTGCCTGCAATGCCACTTGCAGAAGTGAAGGGTGTCCAAAGCAGTCAACCCAGTACATGACCCTACCCTTCTGATCCATGTATGTACAATGAGTTGGTGAAAAGATGAGTCATCTCTGTGGGCTGTCTAAATGATGTCCTCTCCAGATTGACAGACTGACCCTCATGTCACTAATAGGAAATGAAAGAGCCACTTGATCAGAAAGGGACTGATGGCTTTCAGGCATCAATGGCAAAAGAAATGGAAAAAAAGAAAATGGTATAGGCTGTTTCTGATGTGCAAGATTATGCTTGCTCATTAATGTACTTTTTGTTGTTTGTTTTCCAGCACAGGAGGAAATCTGTGTAAACATCATAGTATCTTTTTGCTATTCAACATCATGTCAAACAAGTGCTGCATGATGACTTAGCACAAAGATGTGCAGCACTCAGCCCAAGGAGGTCTAGGTAGCTGCCTAGGGTCTGATTCTGTTTGGGGGCCCTGGATGGCTGTAAAAAAAAAAAAAAAAAAAAAAAAAAAAAAAAACAATAAAAAAAAGTTTGCACTTCTGTTAGTTTAAAAAGTGCACCTATCACTTTAAGTGCTTGCTCATTGCTTTGAAATATAAGTGCTTGGGCAGAAAGCAAACATATGTTACATTCAAGGATATTGTAGTGTCAGCATGCTCTGAAACAGCATCAGTGCAAGCACAGTTTGTAATTTGAAATACAAGTGCGGGTGTGTGTAGTGGCTGAGTTAGGTCCGCACAATGGTTAAGTGACTTGCTTTGAGTCGAAGCAAGAACCTAAGTATGGGATCAAGAACTTTAATCCTCCACACCAACTGCCAGACCAACTTTAACTTTTTTCTTTTATAAATCACAAGGAGTTACAGTCTGTCAATGTCAGTACATACGTTGGGCTACAACAGTTTGTCTAACACAGTGTAATGCTTAAGGCTATGAGCTGGTAAAGATCTGCTTCCTGGAATCCATGGGTTGATTCCCTCAGTCTTCTTTTGTCTTCTGTGTCAGTCTGACAGTACTCCTGGGATAATCCTGAAACAGGACTCTTGTGTCCAGTGGGCTGTTCCAGGTTGTTAGCAAATGCATTATACATTTGTCTTTTGAATTCCTGTTCTCTTCTCATAGACAGCAATTAGTACTTACTATATGCTATTTGAGTATGAATCTCAGCAAGTGTCTTGTAGTTTAATGGGTTGCCAGATGTATTTTCACTAACTGTGAATTTCAAGGGAAGAAAAATGTAGTATTTCAAATGTTAAGTCTGTTTTCAATATGAGAGCCTTTTTTTTTTGTTTAGAAAATGACGGTCAGTGTTTTTTTCTGTAAAATATGAAATGTTTTAATTTAAATTCAAATCTCTGTAATAATTGTAAAAGTAAAGAAGAATATAATATGCACACTGATATGATAATTGTGAAAGTAATAAAGAAAATAGTATGCATACTGACAGGTATGAACAGTGTTTATGGTAACTGGGGAGAGAACAACCAAGTAACAGGAAACTGGTACGTCTAGCAGGAACCTGATTCATTACCCTGAATAAGCTCCTATTTGTCCACAATCTGGCTGTGTTGACTCTGGAGGTGTATGCTGCAGTGATACAGCATTATAATATTAGCTATTCAAGTAAAGTAAGTCAGATCTGTACTGAATAATGTCAGAGATGTTAGATATTCTTGATGACAAAAAAATGAGATGTAGGTGTCCAGCAAGCATATAAGCCTACCCCCCTCAAAAAAAAAAAAAAAACAGCATGTTGTATGCAGTAATATTTCTGGGTTTTGTATGATTTGTGAGTTGTTGAATAAAAGTTTACTTTATTTTTTATTATTTGTTTTATTTTTTTATTTTATGTTTGTTTACAGGGAATGTCCATCTGTGCCAGTGGCCCATTTTCAGTGGAGGCCTGGGAAGAAAAGCTCCAAAAGCACAAGAATTACGCATAAAAAATTACAAAGAGAAAATATTTAACAATAATGGAAAATAGCTAATATTATACAATAATGAAAAGAAGAAAGCAAAACACTTAGTAGAAAAAAAAAAGAATATGATACATGGTAAATAGTATACAATTTAGAATGCTTGGTATACAAATTATGTTTCTGATACTGTTTATGGAGTTAAGAAAGAATATTCTTTGCACTAAAGAATGAATTAATTTGTTAATAGGCCTGGATTGTGTCATATAATTTAAACACATTGCAATGTAAAAATACATTTTACAGTACTTTCTTTACTACCTCCAGCAAATGTAAAGGGGTTGGCATGTGTTAGGTTATATAGCCTGTATTATTTGGAGTGATGATCAGAAATGTCTGATATTCAGCATCCACTATACAGTCATTGTTGCATTTACAGGAATACATTCTGGGGGTAGCTCAGTTAAAAGATTCCATTGTATCTATTAAAAAGAGTAGCAGAACTTCCTGGATGACCTTCTCCTAGTAATATAAATACCCCCTTAGGCTTCCTAACCCAATCAGCAAATAATAAGTAAAAATTTCTTCATAACCATAATCATTTCTTCATAGCAATAAAAAGTGTATACAGTTGACAAAGCAGCTATAACTGCTGGTGGGGGTCTCTCTGTGGATGAAAGTTCATTTATGCTCTTATCATCTGGTCATTTTTAAACAGTCTTTACCTTGCAGGACTAGTGTGCATGTTTGTGAATTAAGCTGGAATATTTTGGCTAGTGTGTGTTTGTGTGCAATGCAACTGAAACATGTGACTTTGGTCATTATTCATTTTTGTTTACATTGATACTGACATCTGATAATGATGCAGTCAACAATTTATCTGCAATTGCTGGGTTTAAAGGATGTCTGTGGATAAAAATGACCCTAACAAGCACATAGCTTTTATTAGTATGTCTTTGCAGTAATAGTATGTATTTGTGTAACTCAAATTGAATACATTAATGTGGCCATTTACTGTGACCATTTTTATCACAATTATGTGTGATGTGTACATAGTCTTTGCTGAGTATGAAAACTGTTAAATTATATTGATGGCAGTTTAAGTGACCTTTTTAGTTGAAATGTTTCGATAGATACTTTTATCATTATTGGTCCATATATTTTTTTTACTGCTTACTGGAAAAATGTTCAAAGCTACAAATTTAAAATGCACCCTAAATATGTTGCTGTATTAAACATGAAATATAATTTAAAATAATCAAGAAAATATACCAAAAAAAGCATGCATTTAATGCATGGTCCCAAAAATGTGGAAGGGGCCATGTTTGAAAAGAGCCCAGGACCTAAACTACACTGCACCTGCCACTTACCAGATGTATTTTCAATTAATATTTTATCCCATGCATAGTCCCCTCAAATTATCTGTGGTACGATCCCAGTTATTCTCCCTAGGGGTAATATATAATTATTGACCACGGGATGGGTAAGACAATTTAAAACCAAATGGGATATGTTATTTCAAGCACCAAAAGGGAAACTGGCCAGGCTTAAAATGGCCGGCAAAGGCAGATATCATAGTACCTATGAATCTATGTCAGTTTTAATGCATTTTCAGTGAGGGTATTAATGCATTTGCAACAAAAGTATAATGCATTTTCAATGAATGCGAGTTTCATAAATGTAAGTTTCAAGAGAAGTGACGTTTACTATTGCTCATGCTAAACCTACTGACAATTTGAGAGTTTTGTTTTGTTTCTCAAATGGCCATCAGTGTTTGTGCTCTAACATTTTGAAATAAAATTTTTAAATTAAATCTAAACCTCTTTAATCATTCAAAAGGTAAAGAAGAAAATAGTATGCACACTGACAGATTGAACAGTGTTTATGGTAATTGGGGGAGACCCCTAAGTGACGGGGCAGTGGAATGGTTTGGGTGGGTGGTCCATTACTCTGCTTAGAGGCCCATTTAGCTATGATCTGGCTCTGGCAGCATTGTATAAGACTGGCCCATGGCAGTACTGAATGTTAATGAGACATTCCAAGGGAAATGCATATGCTAATTAGCCAAGTGCGTTCTCCCCTGGAAGTGTCTCCAGGAAGATATCTACCCAAACAATTCAAGAAATCACTCAGCCATGTACATCAGTGCAAATATTCCCATAACATTCCAGGACTCAATACATCCAAAAGTCTTGTTTAGCTACCTTCTACATCCATGGTATGGAGGCGGGGAGTGGGGGGCACTAGACACCAGGGAAACATATAAACCAAGTGCCTTAATGACATTGTCATCATACACCAGAAATACTTATAACTTAAGTGCCTTAATGGCACCAGCAACATTATGGGGATTGGGGGTTGAGGAAACACTAGACACCAGGGATTACTCTAAATGTAAGTGCTGTAATGGCATTAACATCACTAAAGAGATCTGAGGGAAGGTGAGTTAACTAGCAAGTAGGGCAGCGCCATAACTGTATTTACAGTATTACAGTGACTGAAGGGGTGGAGGACTCATAAATCCCTGTGTCATTCTAGATACATACCATAATGGCAATTTAACTAGTAATGAGGTGGGTAGAATCATGGGAAGGCAGACAGGTCAAGAACAGTTACAGAGACTGTGGCATGTTTGCGTGTGTGTGTGTGTGTGTGTGTGTGTGTGTGTGTGTGTGTGTGTGTGTGCATGATTTGTGTTGTTGTGTTCTTGTGGGTGTGGGAGAGTGACACGGCGGGAATGCCAATGCCTATATGAGCAGCAGTTTTATACCACGAGCTGCATGTTGAGATAGTAACTGCGATTAGATACATTAATCAGCCAATATTGAGGTCTTAACTTGTCAAGGTTAAGATGTCACAAAATTGTAACAGCTGTTCATGGGAGCATGGCTTTTTTAGCACAGGCTGTATAGCTTACATTAAGCCTTTTAATGAATCCTGGGGAATATTTTACAATCAGGAAAAGACACTCAGTTCATAATGAAAAAAGTGAAGCTGACTTCTGTGTTTCCCAGACAGAGCACAACAAATCAAAATAGAGTATGTGTGGTTTAAGGGGGTTAGCATCACAGTTTTTAGCATGGAAATTTAAGGAGCTGAGGTGAATAAATTTACTTCCAGCAATAAAGACTACACAAGGACAAACATTTTCAATAAAAGATATTGATGCCGTTTTAAGTAGTAATATGCAATTATTTTTGCACCTAAGACAATGAGCATGCAAGTAGAATAATGGGAAATGGTCCCAAGATTTGACTGGATGATTGTTCAAAATTTATGTTAGCGAGAGACATAAGAGATAAAGCTATAAAGGATGTAGTAACATGCTTATACTCTAAACTAATTAGGTGATAAGGAAATAATTAACAGACAACTACTGTGATGTGGCAACTTTTGTGTCTAATAATCAATGGTATTGTGCAAAAGCAGGCAATGTTGCTGTTTGATATAAGGAAATTGTTTAGTTTACTTACATGGGAATGCATGTTTTGAGAAATACAAAAATAAAACATTGGTCAAAAATTTTATGGCATTGATTGAAACATTATATGATGCTTTAAACACCATATTTCAATAAACAGAAAGGTATTGGAAGAAGGAAACATATATAAAAGAGGCAGTCAATACTTCCCCTTGTCCCTAGGCCTCTTCACTCTTGCAGTAGAGACAGTAACATAAACAAACATGCTGCTGTTGAGAGACTTGAAGACACAATGGTAGAGAAAAAGTGTGTTTTTTATGTTCACATGCAACTGTCTCTTAATGAGTGAATAGCCAGATGAAGTTATTAATTTAGTAATGGATAGTTTGAAACATTACCAAAAAAAAAACACATAATTAAAATACAATAAAAGCAAAAGTATTATGATGAGAGATGGATCAAGTAAGGGCAAGGACCTAGTGGACATATTAGAAAGGACATTTTCTCATCTTAACTAAGCTTGGTAGTTGGGCATATGATTCGAGTCACAGTAGAAGAAAATCTTACAATATTAAAAGATAAGATCAAAAATCTGTTATCAAAAGTTGTGGCCAAACTGTCACCATAAGCCGATAAAATAAATGCAATTAAATGGTGATCCTCCCATTAGCACTGCATCTCCTCAGAAATATGCCAATGCCATTTGCACACACAAAACTGCAAAGGACTCAGGGCATGACAGAAAATGTAGCTCTTGGAGAAAAATAACTTTGTATTCTTAGGCAAGCTAGTTGAACCCTGACTAAGCATGGGTGATGGGGGTTGCAATATTGTGAAAATGTATGAAAATGAGTGGTCTGATATCTACTTGAATAATAAACACTTGGCCACAACACCAGAGGCATGGGTTCAGGATATGAATAAGAGTATATTAGGGGAACTGAATTTGACACACAGTGAAGTTAAAGGGTCATACTACAGAAAGATATAATAATTTGGAAGCATTCAGGAGTTAACAAAATGGAATCAAATATTAGAGGATGTAGCTGACAAGCACTTAGGTTACCTACAATTAAAACATTCCAAGACATGCAAACTAAACGAGGACTCCCCATGCAACAGTGAAATACATATTCACAGCTAACATTTATATAGTCTGACTTTTAAACTATCAGGAAAAATAAGGCAGGGGTGGTAGATCTGAATTAAAAAAAGAAGGGCTACTACCATACAGGTATGAGAAAGAAAGGTAATACTAAATCCAAACCATGTGGAAATCAGGAAGAGATATACTTAGATACAAAACAGGGGCATGTCAATAAATAAATAAATAAATGCACACATGCATGCATACATACATACATATGTATATACATAAATGCACAAATAAAAAATGAATGCGTGATAAAGATGCCCTATTCTGATGGCTCAACATATGTGAATACAACACAAATAGCACTTAATGCCAAACAAACTGTTTTCAGGGTTTACCATTACAAAATTCAACTGTTTTCTTTTTTATTTTATTACAGGTTCATAGGTACATATGTTAGTAGATATACACACAACACACACACACACACACACACACACACACACACACACACACACACACACACACACACACACACACATATATTATAACATACTCAGAAAGAATCATACAAATCCATTCCAAAATTCAGCTGTTTTCTTTTTTATTTTGTTATTATAGGTTCATAGGTACATACTAGGGTAGCTGCTCTTGCAGTCCATTTTAAGCCTAGCCAATTTCCCTTTTTGTGCTTGAATTAACCTGTCCCATTTGGTTGGAGATTGGCCTTACCCATCCCATTGTCTATAATTATATATTTTTCCTAATGAGAATAACTGGGATCATACCATAAGTAATTTGAGGGGACTCATGCATGGGGATACAGTATTTAGGAGCTGTGTCTCTCCATTAGTAGTACAGGGAGCAGTCCTGGGCAAAATTTGCTGTTTTCTACCCATAGATTCAAGTTGCACTGGAATATGGACAATGATGAACTTTGTTTTATGTAGATAGGGAGTCTGTTCCAGAGCAGCAGTATCCTCTACAAGATATACCAGTCCCTCCAAACCATTCTGTTGATCTTGCAGAACAGTTTTATATCCCTAAACCAAGTATTTCTGATGTCATTTGACTTGCTGATGTGCAGTAAATCCATCAGTAATGGGTCAGTGGATACTTTGCATGCCAGTCACAAGTCACCACTTAGTAGTATGTAGGATAATGAGTACAGTGACAAGGCTTTGATTCGCATCTATATCATAACATCAACAGCTTAGGTTGTCAAATACAAAATCATCGACACCTACACGTCAAAACCTAAAAACAGCGAACAGCCAAATCATCAAATTCTTTCCTAGGGAAAGAATTCACTTAGCCGTCCACAAACAAAATAAACAAACACACCCAAACATAGTTGGGGGCTTTGCCCCCCACCCCCCACCTACCAATGTGGGGTGCTGTGCCCCCCCACATACACACACACCCTAACTAAATATACCAACTCCGAGACCACTCTACATTGGGGAATGGGCAAATCCCCAAGAACAGCCACGTGAATTATTTCCCGAGGAAAGAATTTGATGATGTGGCCGTTCACTATTTTAAGCATTCGATGCTTAGGTGTAGATGAATACGCATTCGACAACCTAAGCTGTTAACAAATTAATAGGGAACCTTTGAGTCAGTCCATGCACGACATGTTGTTTAGACATTGTATCCTTTTAGTAAGGTATCTATGTGGGCATTACAGATATTGCACATGTCTGGACAGACTCATGCCAAAGGGGGCATTTATACTCAATAATTGCTGTAATGAGGGCTAAATAAAGTGAGGCAATGACATTCCTAGATCTAGATACAAGCCCCTTGTTTACAAGCTGTGTACTATAGAAGGACTTTCTTACAACAATGGGCATGGTCAAAAGTTAGGTCACTGTCTACATAAGTTCCCAAATCCCAAACAACTGGCTCAGGTCTCAGGGACATACTGTCAATGTCATAGTTCCTTGGGTTGATGACTTCTCAAAGAATACAATAATGCATTTTTTGGCATTTAGTTTCAATCTATGATTTTGGCATCAGTTATTTATTTGGGACAAATCTTCCTGCAGGGTGGTTAAGTGATTTGGGGATTCAATGGCTCCTCCTAGTTTGCAGTCATCTGCAAACTTACTCAGTCAGAGCCCTTTAGCATTGACTTTTACTTCGTAAAATTAGATGTAAAACAGGACAGGTCCCAGTACAATATCCTGAGGACTACTACACTGGTGAATGGTCTCTTTGTGAAGCTAAATTTCCATATTTTGATTTCCTGCATCCTATCTGTGAGACAGTTGGCAATCCAATGGGTGACATAGGGGTTTATTCCTAGTTTATTTAGCTTTTCTATTGTGCCTGAGTGGTGAATTGCGTCAAAATTTTTGGTCAGATTGAGGTATGTGGTATGTACCATTTTACCTTCCTCCATTGCCTTGATGACTTTTTCAAAAAAATCCACCAGACTGAGTAAATAAGTCTTGCCCTTGATGAATCCAAATTGAGACATGTCTAGTTTTTGAAGGTTCATTCACTTGTTACAAAACCTTTATGAAAGGTGAGATTGAACAGTGGCTAAATCATGTTTCATGCTGTTTAAGATGCATCCAGGGATATGGTCAGGACACATTGATGCAGTATTTTTAGCTTTTAATAACACTTTTAGGTCTTGATATTAATTAATTAATTAATTAATTAATTGGTCTTAGAATGATTATATTTTCTTCCTTACAGTTAAATATTTAATATCATTATATATGGCTTCTATATTTTTTTGTTTCTTGTGAACATATTCTGTAAAATCTACATAATCAAAAAAGCAGGTATCTGCCAGTGAAGAACATACTGATAGATGGTAGACACATACCACACGCTGAAAATTTGTAATTCAAATAAGTTCTTAATGCCTTACAATTAAATGTATGTGCAGTGGTTATTATTTCTATTATGTAATTTTTACTTCTGTTTAGGGACAGATTCAATAAAGCCTACACTAAGTTTACACTAAGTGTACACAATATGTATTCAATAACATTATTATAATATTTTTTTCTAGTCATTCAGAAAGATTACACTAAGTAAACATGTAGTCTGCACTTTGTGGTAACCTTTATGAATCCCTGTCAACATTTAGAGCTGCATGAATATCAGTAGGAAAACTAAAAGTAAGAGGAAGAAGGTGTGAGTTATGTCTTTGTCTGTTCACTCAGAACAGTGTAAACTTAGTGTACAGTCAGTGTAGGCATTATTAAATCTCAGGGGAAGTCTTATTTTAGAACTATTCACAGAAAGAATGCACAAAGACCATGAATAATGTTGTTACATTGCCAGTAAGACTATAGTGATTCAGCACATACACAATTTCATTACCAGTAGTAATCAGTTCATGGATTATAGAGTCAAGTGTGACTTCATTCTGACAGCTTAAAAGGCATTAAGAAACAAACAAAACAAAAGAAAACAAAAACAAAAAAGTTTACGTGTAACATTAAAGACTATAATGAAAATTCCAGTGCATCCAATCACAAAAAAATGGCAAAATAAAATACACCAATCAGGAACCATCACTTACTTTAGCAATGCTATAGTAGTGAATAACTAAGAGCATTCCTTAGTAAAGGCACTGGCATTACACAGGTTACACCAACTGGCACAAAAAAAAAACATAAGAGTCCTCTACAAGGTTCTGGGAAACAGATGGTCCAACCACAAGTGAACAGAGTTCACTGGACCAGCAACAGCACTTTACAGAATAGTGAGGGAGTCTGAATGTGAGGGGTCACAATTAGAGCAGGCAACCAGAACCAGTGAACATGATGAAATAAACTGGTTTCAAGTCTTTAATGTGAGTACTACAGAGTTGACAGAGGCAGAAATAACTCTGAAAATGTACGAGTGCCGATTCAGAGGGCTAGAATCATGAATATTCTAAATGAACTGAAATTATTCACTCAACAATGGAAGCTAAAATATTTGTTTCAGCAATTACCACAGGCAGCTATAGTTACTGAATTGAAGCCACAGAATACATTAATGCTACCTTAGATCAGACTCTAAGCATGTCAGAAAAACGTGTAAGTACCTTTATTATTTTGTTGAAGAAGCAGTGACAAAAAGTTATTTTATCTTGTTTAATATTGGAACGAAGGTATTAAGGAATTTGACAAATTATAAAACTGGGCTTGTTATTATGGATCCTGTTAAATACAGAGAGAGTATGTCAGCATTGCTAGATGATAAAAGGTCTAATGAAAATATTGATTTGCACAGTGTTTAGCAGGCATGCAAAAAGATTGCTCATAATAAGTACAAATTTATTTTATTCAAATAGGGTCCTTCATTAACATTTAATAAAATTAGAATATTAGCAATTGCCAGGGTATAACCAGGAAGTGGAATTCTAACACTGCACGTTCCATTGAAGGCTTTTTATCCTTGGTGAAGAAAATGGCCTTGATGGAGATCAAAATCAAAGAACTCAGAATTTATCCTAAGCCATTAGTTAATAATCCATGGAGGGAAATTTTATCTCTAATTGATAGAAAAGATAGCTCATACTTTGCTGGAGCTTTTGGCTGAGAAAGTTTGAGTCCTGAAGTATTTTCTTTTCTTAAAGTAGACTTTCCCAAATTGCCTATTATGTTTAGGATTTCCAACCTCCATAAAAGTTTGAATAACCGCCAGTTTAGACTAATTATCTTTGGCAGTGTTTGTCATCAAACTATAAAAACATTAATTGCACTCATCCCAGGACATGTGAGAGATTATTGACATTTTTTAAATACACAGAATATCATTGAATATGTGAAGAATGTTTTGTTTGTTACACTTGATGCTGTAAATTTATATACTGTCATGCCATATGAATAAGATGTGAATTACTTCAGACAGTATTTAGCTGAAAAATACTAAGCTGATGCTTTATAGAACATGGATTTGAAAATACGGGTCTATATTATATTATCACATGCTTACAAAAGCAAACAATAATTAATCAACCCCATGTAAGTGAAAGCTTACAATATCAAAACCTCAGAACAGCGTGTTCCAAAATTAAAAAAAAAAAAAAAAACTTTCAAACATTACATAAGGTGGGGGGCTTTGCCCCTCACTCCCCCCAATGTGGGGAGCTGTGCCCCCCCACACCCCCTACTTAAATATATCAACTCCGCGATTGCACTACAGTGCTGAAAATGGCAAAGTAACAAAAGTGTCCAAGGGAATTCTTTCCCAGGGAAAGAATTCGCTGAAAAGCCGCTTCGCTATTTTGCCTTTTCGTTCTTTTTGGTTCGATCAAGATGCATTCGCCAAAATGCATCTGCGATGACGCAATAGGAACCCCCAAAAAAAAAAATATATATATATATATGTATATATATATATATATATATATATATATATATATATATATATATATATACACACACACACACACACACACTTTTTTTTTAAATTTTTTGCCTGAAACATTTTCACCAGTTAAAGTGTATAGCTAAATATTTTGCCCAATCTAGTATTTGCAACATGAGAAAGGAAAATCGCATTAAATTCTGTTTTTATATTATCTTGCCCACTTTTATTGTCATTTTATAAATGATATTTGTATATGCAGACTACAACAGAAAATCAAATTGCTGAGTTTGTTGATTACGTAAACAACATTACTGATTTTCTATCATTTAAGTCAAAATAATTGCACGCCAATATCAAATTTTGGATGCCAAGTTGTTCATAGATGCTGACAGCCTATGTTTTAAACCAAATATGTATAGACAACCTTCCTTCGTAAAGTCATACCTTTATCCTCCATGTTGTTATACTATGCCTACTGTCGTTAAAGAACACACTGTTAAATGATTACATCTAGTTTCTGATAATGTTACTTTTCAACAAGAAATAGCAGCATTAAAGGGTTAGTTTCTTGACAAGTGATACAGACATATCATTACAACTATTTGACTCAGTTCTAGCAGATGACATTCCCACACAAGAAGCTGGAAATTGGGTGGTCTTCATTACTGGCAGGGAGCCATAGAGTGACTGCTGTTCCTGCCATCAAGAATGTGATTTTCAACTATTAAGTTATTCTCAAGGACATGTTGAGTTTTTCAAAACAGTGAGTGAGAAATCTACTTTTTAACAAATGGCCCTTTAATTTGAAGTCTGCTTTGGAGATTAGTAATCAAATGTTAGCATCAAAACTCAGAAAAATCTTGATCTCTGCACGTTTTTGTCATTATTGTAGGTAGATTAATATAAGCCTTTATGTGGTCCTACAAGGGTATGATAAGGCAATGCTAGTAAGAAGCTATTTCAATTGTTTGCCTTGGGGCATTGTATATTTAGCTAGCTGGTAAAACATGAGAAGCATTCTATGTTGTCAAAACTGAGAGAAAATTACAACAAAGAATTTATGAGCTTTGTTATGCCACTAAGAAAAAAAGCAAACTAAAAATGCTTTGTGTAGATAAAGCATTGTCTGTATCACTTAAAAAAATATACTCTAGCATAGGTGCCTCTGTCATCTAAATGGTCCAAGCACATCTCTTTTATACTGTGGACTATTCACCACTACCAGTTTTCTTTCCTTATTTGTTTGAGTATTAATTGATTATTGCTTCTTAAATCACTTAGAGTTTTTCATCAACATTTATCAAGATTAAAAATGTTCCAAATATTATTAGAAAATTCATTAAATGATCCCTGAAGCTCCACAAACATTGAAATAAAGTTTTTTATACATCCAGAGCAAGGAATGCATTCACACTTCGGCGGTTTTGACAGAAGTCAATCCATTCTCATCTATATCACTGGCATGAAAGAAAGAATGAGACATTAAAAGAATAATAAATATTGTCCTCAAAGTATCAGCCTCACAAACTATATCAAATTGCATATTCAAATCAGATTTACATCTTGCAAAATTACCAACTAACTTTAATTTTCTAGTTAATCTGAATTAACCAGTTCTCATTTTTCAATGTTATGGAAGGACCATTGGTATACAATGAGTCTCCAAATGAAGCACAGACCATTGTGCTTTTATTAACATCAACCCAGAAAAGATCAATACATTACCTTAAATATTTGCATCCCCATTACCTCAAAATAAATTATAGCCTGAGGTTAATGTTTTAGTTATCTCAGGAAATTCAAAGAATATCATTTTTTAACCTTTTGAAGATCTCATGGGCTGATAGTCATTGCCAAAACAGAAATGGATGTACTACAACTACCACTATTACGCAGACATGCATCTGGAGCATTTCTCCTTGGGCCTCCACTGAAAATTGGCATGTTCCAAGTTGGACTTTCCTGGTAAACAAAATGTTAAATAAATAAATAAATAAAATAAATGAATACCAGTTCTGCCCGCTGAGTAAGCAAACATATTGAGTCAATTCCGGATAGCTGACTCTGCACTGACAGTTAAAACATCTAGGATTATTTTGGTCAGTTAAAATTGTAGGTTGTATTGTACAACAAAATGTAGATGCTGACTCAGCACCAAACTCTCAGTGAGACCAGTGCAATGATATCAAGGAAGATGATAATATAACTGCAATCTGACCCATATGCATCCCTCTTGGTTAACTCCTTTCTATTCCACAAAAAAAGCATTCTAGTGAGCATAGTGCATATTATTGTGATTTATGTTACTTTTTGTTCTCTAAATAATTTCACACTCAGATATTTTTTCCATGGAAAGTTCCTAGGCATGCAGTCCAGGAGGCCACTGATGAGACTTATCCAATATTCCAATTTCTACTGCCAAGTTAAATGACCTGGTCAGAGTTGCACAGTAGGCAAATGGAGGTTAAGAAAATCAAACCCTGGACCCCAGGAAGCAGCTCATTAGCTGCTAATAGTCTTAATCTTCTGTACTCTCCTGTACTTTCTCAGATGTTAAACAGGCAGACAGCTTAAGTTCCATTTCAATTAGTTAGATTGTTACAGAGGTTTTATTTTGCTTAAGGGTGCCACATTTAGTCATGATCTGTTCTCAGTCAAGGATACAAGGGATGAGCAATTGCAGTCCACCTCTCTTTCTTCTGCATCATTAGGTTGAAAGGGGGATGACGGAGTCTTAAAGCTATATAGACCCATTGGAATAATATCGATATTAACATATTTTTAAGTGTTGATATGTAAAAGTAAGTTGGGTTTATTGAGAAAATAATTCTCCATCTCTATCCTTGTGCTCTTTTTGTGTAATACAGAGCTGACTCAAGCCCACTGATATCAAAGAAGCTAACACTCAATCATGCTTTGAAGCATGCTGTTCTCTGAGATTTTCCAGAACTGTTATCATGACTGCAGGTTATCCATTAGGATTAGAAATAAACTCGTGAATGCTTTTCTGAATTTCTGAGGAATCACCCCATTTAAGATTTAGATGCATTAAGGCTATTAAAACTGTTGGAAGCCATACTGAACAAACTCAATCCAACTGCATTAATAATTAAATGAAATTAAAGTATAATAATGGCAAGATGCCCACAGTGAAATGTTTATTCCCCTGATGCTTCAGCACACAGCCTTCCAGAAACAATAAATGCAGTCACTAATAAGAAGTAATAATAATATCATCAAGTTAATTAAAAAGATTTAATAAATTGTTGCTTTAATAAAGCGATAAAATCAACTTTTGTCCTTACATGGAAGGACGATCTTTCCAGATTAAGTCCAGTATAAGAACTATCTTTATATTTCAATATTTGTTTACAACATTTAGCAGATTTTAAGTGATCATGAGCTTTCTCAAGAAGAGTCACTTTCATACCACTTGTCTGACAATTAGAGTGCTTTTTAAAATAAGAGCAATAAAACTAAACTTGATTCCTTTTTAACATCCCTAATGTACTGCTTTATTCTAGTTTTAGCAATCTCTTTGTCTCAACAATATAAAAAAAATTACAAGGGCATGAAATGCAGTATACAACTCCTTATATCAAAGACTCAAGCATGCTGAAAAACAAAAAAAAAAAAGTGACATTTATAGATTTAAGATCAGACACCACAAAGTACAAACTGAATATTAACCACAAGGGATAATGTTCTTACCACTCAAATAAGGATTTCTAACCAAGAAAACAAGAGGATATTAAAGTAGATGTTAACTAGCATATCCTCAAGCTTGTCTCATGATAAAAATAAAGGATTTTGATATAATAATTCATGTAGTATAAGGTCAACCAGTAGAATATTCCAGCGTTTTTAGTTATATAGCCAATTTTGTCTGAAAACACTTTCTTATGATACAAAGTAAGTCTGATGCTTTGTATTACGTGTGTTCCTGTAGTCCTTTGATGTAATATCCACTTCTTATCCATCTGATTGCACCTTATGACAGAAATTCCAGAACATGGGGTTTGGCAAGCCCACCAATATATATGCAATAACATCATTTCTATGATATCCTGTCCTATGGAATATTTGAATTGATTAAGATGCTGAGATGCATCCAACACTATTTCCTATAACCACATAACCTTCACAGCCTTTACAAAATTCCATTTTGGAAGACAGTCTATTAAGTATGGGGAAATGGTAACTAATGCTATGGAGATAATCAATTATACAAGTGGGTTTCCTAAAAATCCTTATACTATGAGGAATTGTTGGGAGTGTCAATAGAATGGCTTGCCTCAGAGTTTGTTTTTAACCCCCCCCCCCCAAGAAGGCTATGTTCCAGTACCGTAAGGGCATACACATTTTATTGTATGAGTCTTGCCGTTATTTTATTTTTCATATAAAATTTATTGATCATCAAATTTCAAGGTAACTAAATGTAAAGTTCTAGCTCTTGGATTATTTGATCATAGGACTACATGTGCTAAAGTGAAAGCAAGGAAAACAGAGAAATTATAGATAAATAATGCTACAATATGTAAAAAAATAAATAAAGCAAACATGGGAGAATGAAGTGATAAAATGTAATGTTGGAATTCTACATGGATATGTATGAGTGGTGGAAAATGTTTAAAAAGAATGAAGGTTTTTGATGATGGAAAGCAAAACATATCAAATGGTAGAGTATATATATAGTGTATTGATTACAGATGGAAAGGTTATCAAAATTATAGGGCAGAGGATTCATAGTGTAACCATTTTATTGTCCAGACGGCTCTTTAGTTAATTTTTTTTTTTCTGAGCTGCTTTAAATTTTACGCATTTGCATAGGTTAGCAGTGCGCTGTACAGTCCCAAACATCTAGAAAGCAAATTTTCCCTGTAGAACAGTCCATACAACTGTATACTGTAAAGCAGCTGTATAGAGCAAATACCTTGTGCACAGAAAAGCTTATAGCAGCTAATTAGACATCAAATGACAATGCCTTCTAGCAAAATTCAGTATTGTGCAAACATTGAAGTTGGTAGAATTTAGTACTGCTTAGCATAATCTGTCCCTATAAAGCACCCTTATTAGTCTGCACCAACAAAGCACCCTTAACAGCTTTCTAACACCAATGCACCACCCTCTTGTGGCTCACCAATAAAAGGGCTGTACAGTATGGATATTCAGTTTCCTAACTTCTCTGTAGCCATCTTGGTAGATATGGGCATCTTGAGACTATGTAGCAATTGTCTCATGTTTACTGACAGCCACTGAATCCTTAAAGATGCAGCAACAGTATGCTAGAGGTGTACATACACAGTAACACTGGAGGCTAAACTCTTCCACACAAGTTTATATCAGACTGTTGAAACTGTGGACATAACACCCACCTCACAAAGTTCACAACATAAACATAGACTAACATATGCTGCAGAACTTAAAAGAAATCTTCTTAGACAACAAAGATCACCTAGACTGCCCGTTGTCAAAGCTATGCCTCGGCAAGCCCAAAGACACTCAGCAAAAACAACATCTAACTCCACACATACTGTCACTCTTAGTGGAGCCCCAAATGCTAAGCCCCCAAGGCAAGCAAAGACACTTCTCAGGACTCTAGCCATTGTAAGATATACTGATGCTCCTCTAACCAAGCTGAACAAGCTTTCTTATCTGGAGCCAGGATTCACCAAATAATGCATGCACTCAAGTCATTAAGCCACAGATACAAGTATGATTCCATCATAGTCCATGTAGGTGTAAATGATCTGAGATGTACTTTCCTGGACTATATGAAGATAGACATTATAGAGCTTTCAGACTATGTGCCTTAGGCTGGTATGAGCCTAGCACTGAGCAGCATATTACCATCACTGAGGTTAATGCCATGATATGATCCAAAAAATGATTGATTTCAACAACTGGCTGTCTTCCTGGTCTCATTCTAAGAGGATCCAATATTTGTCAGCTTGGGAGAACATGGTTTACAGACCATGCTATTTTACCAAGGAATAGCTGAACCTTTCTGCTCTATGCTTTCAAATATTGGCTAAACTTTATCTATTCTCATATTGCCTTTTTTAGGCAATGCCAAACTGACAAACCTACCAACATAGGAAAATAAAGTCATCTGAACCTCAAAGTGTTACTACTCAATGCCAGTAACCTAAATAAAATAACTATACTCCATCGAAACCTTCTTCACACTAGAGCATATAGACATCTGTGTAGTTACCAAGACGTGGTTTAAAGAGACAGCGAGCACCCTGACTGTGCAAGATTTCGGTGCCTTCCTCACTTTTGGACCAGTGGCTGCACAGACAAGGGTTAAAGGTTGAGGTGTCTTAATATACATCAATAACAAGCATACCTGTAGAGTAGTCAAACTGAATGATATGATGGACTTCCTCCAGTTGCAGATCACTATAAAAAAATCCAGTACCATATCCTAGAAAGCTATAGGTCACCCTCAATGTCCCAAGAATCTCATAATGCATACTTGGACCTACTGGAGAAACTTACCATCCAACCTAACACCCAACTCATGCGAGACTTTCATTACCCCTCTATAGAATGGGAATCCTACTCAGCCTCAACAGAGATTCCTGGACTTTATAAATATAAACATCCTTGAACAAATAGTGAATACACCCACTAGAGACTCCAACATACTGGACCTCATGTTAACAAATATGGGAGAATGCTGCCCTCCTCCCCCCAACGTCTCATCCTCCCTAGTAAGGTCCAACCATAAATCTGCCTCCTTAAAAATCATGATCAACTCTGTAATGCCATTAAAACCAGTAACAGTTAAGAACTATACGAAGACAATCTACCTTATAGGTTCATAGGTAGGCACTAGGCTACTGGCTCTGGAGCCTATACAGGCCCACCCAAAAAGGTACCCTGGCTTTTGCCACCCAAGAAAATTATTTTCCTGTGCCACTGTCGTGCAGAGCCACAGAGGTGATCCCCAGGGTGAATTTCCTATTTCCCATCCAATCATCAAGATTTTTGTTGAAAAGTGCTAATGAGGAGCTTTGTTTGATATAGATAGGTAGTATATTCCAGAGTATGGGAAGTCTCTGGGACAGGAATCTATCCCTCCAGCATGTTCTGTTTATTGTGGTGACAAGGTTTAGGTCCCTAGAGTGTGTAGCTCGGAGGGATTGGGATTTCTTTAAGTGGAGTATGTCCAACAGCTCTGGGTTTGACATAGCTTTGTATGTTAGGCAGAGATCACCACTGAGTAGGCGATATGCGGCGGAGTAAAGCTGGAGTTTTTTGAGACAGTCTGCGTAGGGCATCTGTTTGAGGCCGGTAATTCTCTTTGTGAGGTATTTCTGTAGCCTTTCCAGTTGTTGTGGATGTCTTGTGAGGTACATACCAAAAGGGGCGTTGTACTCTATAATGGGTCTAATGAGTGATGAGTAGAGGGGAACAATTACCTCTTTTTTTTTCTGGATGAGAAACCTTTTGTGATGAGGTGTGCCACATAGAAGGATTTCCTGACTACTGTGGTGATGTGATTATCAAAGGAGAGACTACTGTCCACCTGTGTCCCAAGGTCTCTTATCACACTTTCCGTGTTAAATATACTACCGCCTATGTTGTAGTTCATGGGTACAGAGTTTTTACCAAAGGGGATGACAATGCACTTTTTAGCATTGAGCATGAGGCCATGGCTTTGACACCAGGCATCTGTCTCAGTGAGGCCCTTTTGTAGGATGTCCACATCGTTAGGAGTTTCGATTATGGCTCCTAGTTTGCAGTCATCTGTGAACTTCGTTAGCCAAAGACCTTCTGTGAAAGCCTGTACTTCAGAGAAGTAGATAAAAAACAGGAGAGGACCCAGAACTGATCCCAGTGGTACTCCACTTGTCACTGGTCTGTAGTCGGATTTGGAGTTTGCTACTTTCACAGTGTGGGTTCTGTCAGTGAGCCATTTGGCAACCCATCTTGTGACATAGGGATTTATACCTAGTTTAGTGAGTTTATCTATAATTCCAGAGTGGGAGACGGTGTCGAAAGCCTTGGTAAGATCTAGATAGGCTGTGTGAACCACCTTACCCTTGTCTACAGCTTTGGTGACTGCTTCAAAGAAGTCTATCAGGTTTAGGAGACATGATCTGCCTTTTACAAACCCGAACTGGGTGGGATCCAGAGTTTGGAGATTACCAATGTCTTTGTTTATAAGTTCCATGATGATACGTTCCATGGCCTTGCAGACCAGGCTCATCAGGCTAATGGGGCGGTAGTTCCTAAGGTCCATGGTGGCTCCCCCCTTGTGGAGTGGGATAACCGTTGCTGTGCGCCATTCAGCAGGCACAAAGCCTGAGGTGAGGCTATGATTGAACATGGTACTTAGGTGGGGTCCCAGTTCGTTCTGTAGTTTGTGTAGAATGCAGCCTGGGATGTTGTCTGGTCCCATGGATGCTGTCTTCTTGGCTTTGGAGAGTGTGGTTTTTACCTGTGCAGCTGTGATTACAGGAACTTTGCATTCTTCTGGTATAGAGATGGGCTCTTTAGGGGGTGAGAGGAGGGTAAAGTTAGCATTGAACCTATCTGCCAGGATGTTGGCAATATCAGTTGGGTCTGTATATTTAGTGCCATTGTGCTGTAACTCAGACCAGATCTGAGTGTTGCCATTGAGATTCTTGACATAGCTATAGAATACTTTGTGGTTGTCTTTAGAATCAGTGGCAATTTTGTTTTCATAACTAGCTTTGGAGGATTTTATCAGGGATCACAGCTTCTCACTGAGGCTGACCAGGGAGCTCCTCCACTTGTGGGATTTTACTCTCTTTTGCAAGAGTTTCTTCCTTCTGTTGTACAGTTTGTTTATGGCAGGGGACCACCAGATTGGCTTCTTTTTTGGAGGATAGCATCTTGGTTCTGCTTGGGATGGCGCGATCCATGCACTCATGTAAGTGCTTATAAAGTGCAATTGTGTAGGATTCAGTAGTCGTAACTGTATTGTCCATCTGCATGGGTGTCATGAAGTTCACCACTTCTGTCTTAGGAAGCATGAAGTTGGCTTTGGAGAAATTTTTTACCATGGTTTCCTTAATGGGGGGTGGAGGCAGGATGTGGATATCTAGAGTAATTAGCTTATGGTCGGATCGGACCAATGAGGTGTTGACTTCAGGTGTGGAACACCGGTCACTCATATTGGTAATGACTAGATCTAGGATATTGTTGCCCCTGGTGGGGGTGTGAATAAGTTGATCCAGGGCATTGGCGTTTATGAATTCCAGAAAGCATTGAGCAAAGGAGTTGGTACATGAGTAGTTCTCCCAGTTAATGATGAGGTAGTTGAAATCGTCCATTATTAGGGTGTTTGGTTGAACCCTAATATTTTCCAGTACATCAAGAAAAGAGGAGTGGGAATCCTGGGGCATGGTGGGAGATCTGTAGCAAGCTATAATTTGGATTGCAGTTTTGCCCAGAGTTAGTTGCACTTGGATAACCTCGGCTGCATTATGCTGAGCAACTAGCTTGGAGGTGTGGATATCCTTAATGAATATGGACACACCTCCGCCTTTGGTGTTCCGGTCCAGGTTACATGGCCGAAAAGTGTGGTATGAGTTATAGCCTAGTAGTGCAGGGGTGCTCTCTGGAGCCTTGAACCAGGTCTCAGTCACTGCACAGATATCGATGTTCTCCATTTTAAAGAGTGCTTTGAGTGAGCGCATTTTGAGATTTAGACTTCTAGCATTGAGTAGCATCACCCTCAGTTTTTGCTTGCCTGTTCCTGTTACGGTGGTGAATTTGTCATTTGAACCTTGCCTAAAAAAGGCACTATAGGAGCGGCAAGAACCTTAGCCAGTATGCGGAATCCCAGGGGTGACAGGTGCAGGCCATCTCTGGCAAAGCATCGTGGTCTGTCGACCATGTCATCCCAGGCAGACAGATACTGGATCCCTTTAGAATGGCACCAGAAGCTTAGCCAATTGTTGAAGTCAATAATTTTGTCCTTGTACTGCGGCATCATTCTGGGTGATGGCAGGATGTTACTCAGGGCTAGGGTCATACCTGCCTGGGCTACAAGATTGGAGAGCTCTTCCATGTCTCTTTTCATGTAGTCCAGGGAGGAACGTCTCAGGTCATTCATACCAACATGGACAATGACCGAGTTATATTTGTACTTGTTGTGGAGTGTCCTGAGTGCGTGGGTTATGTGGCGGATCCTGGCACCTGACAGGCAGCTGACAGTAACCTTCTCCTTGTTTAGCCTGGTGAGTGGGACATCAGTGTGCCTGACTATAGAGTCGCCTATGACTAGTGTGTTGGGTACGTTGTTTTGCCTTATTGGCTGTGGTTGAGTGGCACACTGAGTCTGCGGGCTATGTGTCATTTGGGTTGTGTTGGGGGTGGAGCTTGCTTGCATTTCTGCTTTGGAGGTCTCTGTTGCTTGAGCAGATTATTATTGAGAGCCTCTGCGAATGTTTTTGTGTTTCTATGTGTGGATTTTGGTGGTGAAGACTTAGTGAGACTATGTGAAGAGTGTGGTGTGGTGCAAGTGTTTACCTTCTCCTCTTGACTGTCAAGTTCAGTCTTGATTGGAGAGAGCTTTACCTCCAGTTTGGCCAGATAAGTGCATCTCTCACAGGTTGTAGTGTTGGGTGGTGGGAGGAGAGGGTTGTCTGTGTACATGAGGCAATTTCTACATTGCCCCAAGATGCCCAGATTCATCAGATAGACAGGACAGAACACTGGGAGCTGACCCTTTGACATGCCTGAATAAAAAAAACTATTTTCCTCTAGATAAGTGAGGAAAGTGAGTACAAGAGCTGTTTTTCTCTAAGCAAGTGAGGAAAATAAGTACCAAAACTGTTTTCCTCTAGGTAATGAGGAAGATTGAGTGCTGTAGCAATTAGTAGCTTATTTAGTGCTTACAAGTTCTGAACAAGTGCTGATCATGAATAAGCAAATTCAAGTGCTAAAAGTAAGAATCTGTATCTGGACTAAACTAGTTACAGGAAAGGGGGAAACAAGTGCAAATGTGGGCTTTTAAATCAGAAAGTTGAGAGAGATGGAAAAACTGCCCAAACGGCCAATAACTACAATTTCTGGGCCAGAACCACTCCTTATGTGGTAGATAGGTTACCTAGTGCTTACCACTCCCACTGATAAGCTAGAAGGCTCCCCTCCAACACAGAAAGCTTGGGGGTCTCAGAAGCTTACATACAGTCCTGGATACAGCAAATCTGAATCTGGACTACACTAGTTACAGGAAAGGTATATATATATATATATATATATATATATATATATATATATATATATATATATATATATACACACACAGAAAAGTAGCTAAAACAGCAGTCAAAACAATTCAAATGCAGTGCAAGCTAGCACACTTGAGTATGTAGCAATGTTAGACCAAACAGTTTAGAAAATGCAATTAAATTAAAAATGACTAAAAACAATGCAGAAGGAGTCTATTAGGTAGAATGAAGTAAAGAGATGGGACTAGGGGGAGTGTCCCAGATCAAATCTACAGTGGGGGCAGGCAACTGCAAAAACCTCCAAATTTAAACAACACAAGAATAGGGAGGGTGGGTATGGAAAACCAACACCTTCAGCAGAGATCTGAAAAACTATACAGTGAAGCAAAAATAACAGTGCACAACTCAGCCAGCAATGATATAAAATTAGTCAAACAACAATTACCAGTACACAACTCTGAAGTGCCAGAAAAATATACTCTGCTCTGTATATCTCCAGACAGTTCGAAGAGCACTATTTCAGGACACAGGAAGGCTCCAGCAAAGTTATTAAGTGATGTTTTGTCAAAATTCATTGCCCCTCCAAACTCCAAGAAAACAGCAGCCTAAGCTGAATTGCTCTCAGAAACTTGGTGCAACCATATCAATGGCTGCATAGAGGCCGCTGTACCTACCAGAAGTAATCCCAGGACTAGCCCCAGAAACAAACTGCCCTGGTGACACTCCAAATTAAACAGGATATACAACAAAAGGAAAAAAAAATCAGGAAGGGTAATTCCCATAAAGATCAAAACTCTCTCATCAAACTAAATAGGCAGCTAAGAGGCCTAACTGGGTCAAGCAAAGCCAACCATGAGGTTAAGATAGCCTCAAAAAACACCAAATGAAGAAGTAGTCAAAAGGTGAGATGAAAGAGAAAATTCCTTTAATCCATTTCAACAATTGGCTTAAGTATTGGTGTCATTCAAAGGGGATCCAATGCCTGTCAGCCTGGGATGACATGCTCGACAAGCCACGAGGCTTCGCTAGGGACGGCTTGCACCTGTCACCCCTGGGCTTTCGGATATTGGCAAAGGCTCTTGCTACCCCCATAGTGCCTTTTTTAGGCAAGGCTCAAAAGACAAACCCACCTCCATAGGCATCACAAGGGAAAAGAAACTAAGAGTAATGCTACTCAACTCCAGAAGTCTAAACCTCAAGATGCACGCACTCGAAACTCTCCTTAGCATGGAGAACATCGATATCTGTGTAGTAACAGAAACCTGGTTCAAGGCTCCCGAGAGCACCCCAACACTACCAGGTTATACCTCATACCATGCTTTTCGTCCCCAAAACTTGGACCGAACCACAAAAGGAGGGGGAGTATCAATATTCATCAAAGATACCCACACCTCCAGGTTGGTGGCACAGCACGAAGCATCAGAGACTATCCATGTGCAACTAACAGTGGGTAAAACTGCCTTCCAGTTTACAGCCTGCTACAGACCACCCTCCCAAACCCAGGAACCCCACTCGGCCTTCCTGAGAACACTGGAAAATATGAAGGTCTCTCCAAACACCATTATATTGGGCGACTTCAACTACCCAAACATAGACTGGGAGCATTACTCTAGCTCCAACACCCTAGCCCAAAGGTTCCTAGAATTTATAAACTCAAATGCTATGGAACAACTTGTTACCACTCCCACAAGAGGGGAAAACATACTGGACCTGATCATCACCAACATGGGGACTCTATGCTCCAGACCAGAAGTGTATCCCTCACTGGTAAGATCAGAGCATAAACTAATCTCACTGGATATTCATATCCCGACCCCATCCCCTGCCCAGAAAACCACAGTGAAAAACTTCTATAAAGCAAATTTCACACTCCTCAAAACCGAGGTGGAATCCTTCAAAGCCTCCGAGCCTGTGGAAAATATGGCCCAGACCGCAGAATCCTTTATAAACGCATTCTATGAACACCTTCAGGAATGCATGGATCATGCAATCCCAAATAAAACCAAGACCCAATCCTCCAAAGGCAGATGTCCTGTCTGGTGGACCCCAGCCATAAACAAACTATACAATAGAAGGAGGAAGCTACTACATGATAGATCAAAGTCCCAAAAAGGGAAGGCATCTCTGAGCAGTATTAGCAAAAAACTACGGGCACTCATAAAATCGTCTAAGGCCAGCTTCCAGAGAAAAATTGCATAGGACACTAATGATAATCACAAGGCTTTCTTTAGTTATGTTAGGAACCTGGGTGGGAATTCCCAGATATGCTCAGAATTAGTCCAAAATGACAAAAAATACACCGAACCCACAGACATTGCCAACATCCTAGCTGACAGGTTCAGCGCAAACTCCCCCCCCTCCCCACCAAAAGGGCAAATATGTATCCTAGCAGAGTGCTGCCCCCCTGACATCTCAGATGCTCAGGTAAGAGCCGCCCTCTCCAAAGCAAAAAACACAGCATCAATGGGACCATACGGTGTCCCGGGCTGCGTCCTACATGGACTCCAAGAAGAGCTAAACCCAAACATAAAACTGCTGTTCAATCTCAGCCTTACTACAGGATATGTACCCAAAGAGTGGCATACAGCAACAGTGGCCCCTCTCCACAAAGGTGGTGCCTCAACGGATCCTGGAAACTATCGCCCCATAAGCCTCACTAGCTTGGTCTACAAAGCTATGGAAAGGATCATCATGGACCTCATAAATAAAGATATTGGGGACCTACAGACACTGGATCCTACCCAGTTCGGCTTTGTTAAGGGCAGATCCTGCCTCTTAAACCTGGTCAATTTCTTTGAAACAGTCACCAAGGCCATTGACGAGGGGAAGGTGGTCCACACAGCCTACCTGGACCTCGCAAAAGCCTTCGATACAATACCCCACTCGGGCATTATAGATAAGCTCTCCAGCTTAAATATAAACCCCTATATCACTAGATGGGTTGCAAACTGGCTCAAGGACAGAACCCACATGGTTAGAATTGCTGGAGCCATGTCAGACTCCAAACCAGTTACAAGTGGCGTCCCACAAGGCTCAGTCCTGGGACCTCTCTTGTTCGGTATATATTTCTCGGAGGTACAGGCCAACACGGAAGGACTGTGGCTAACCAAGTTCACAGATGACTGCAAACTGGGTGCCATAATTGACTCTCCAGCCAACACAAGCATCCTCCAAAAGGGCCTCATAGAAACAGACAACTGGTGCCAGAGCCATGGCCTCAAGCTAAACACCAAAAAGTGTATAGTCATCCCCTTTGGCAAAAACAAAGTGCCCACAAATTACCACATAGGTGGTAATCCATTAAGTACAGGAGAAGTAATTAGGGACCTGGGGACCCAAGTTGATAGCAATCTCTCATTTGACAACCACGTGGCCAAAGTGATTATAAAAACATTTTATATAGCCCACCTAATCATGAAGGGTTTCACATCTAGATCAGGGGAGGTCATCGTGCCTCTTTACTCATCCCTCATCAGGCCCATAATTGAGTACAATGCCCCTTTTGGGATGTACCTTACTAGACACCTGCAGCAACTGGAAAGACCCCAAAAGTACCTCACCAAGAGGATCAAAGGGCTCAAACAGATACCATATGCTGCCCGGTTAAAGAAACTCCAGCTCTATTCAGTGGCATACCGGCTGCTCAGAGACGATCTGTGCCTGACGTATAAAGCCATGTCCAACCCAGAATTAATGGACATGCTGCACCTCAGAAAATCCAAATCCCATCGAGCTATGCGCTCAAGAGACTTGAACCTCAGCACTGAAATAAATAGGACATGCTGGAGGGACAGATTCATAACCCAGAGGCTCCCTTCACTCTGGAATAAAATCCCAGTCCAGGTTAGGCAGAGTCCCTCATTGACTCTCTTCAAGAGGAATCTTGATGAGTGGATGGGAGATCGTAGGTTTACCCCGGGTATCACCTCTGTGTCACTGTTAGACAGAGGCACAGTATACTAACCTCGAAAAGGGCATAGCAAAATTAATTTAATATGGGTGGCGAAAGCCAAACACACTCTGGCTAGGCTTATAAATGCCCTAGGGCAGATAACCTAGTATGAACCCATGAACCTATGAACCTGTGTAATACATCCGTCCTGGTACCTCGGCAATTCGCCTTCAGTGGAACAAATAACCAAGTAAACACATTCTCTTTTTATATACTCATCAATTAATCCATTAATTATTTCATTATGTAATTAACCCTATTAATACTTACATTTCAAATACCCTGCAAATACAATCAACAGAGCACTTTGTATAAAGCAATGCATATTCTTTACATACTTTTATAAACTACTTAAAACTGAACTGTGTGGAAGACTGTACAAAATATGTTAAATACATATTAATTCATTTAACATATTATATAACATTGATTTAGCTAAATATTAAATTATGCATAACAATAAATACATAAATTAATGCATAAAGCATTTAAATACATATAAATATAAATACATTCAAATTTCATTATGACTCAAAATATTTCACCACTACTGTATTTTATACTGTAAACCCACTCTCTAAATTCATTCCTCTAGGATATAGTGTATGATACCCTAAGATCATTCTGTATTCCAACCTACTTAATGCAGTTTTAAAATTTCCTGCATAAAAATGGGGTCTTGCCAATACACTAAATGAAAAGCCCTCTATATTACCATTATGTGTGTTAATGAAATGAGAGGCTACTGGACTTTCCATGTTTCTCCTCCTAATGTCCCCTAAATGCTCTAAAATACGCACTTTAACCTTCCTGGTGGTCTGTCCGATATACCATAAAGGCGTGATGCAATCACAGCCCAAAATGTATACCACCCCAGATGACAAACAATCAAACTTCTCAAATGCTAAATATTTCTTACCATTTATTTTCATCCCATGCATATTTTTTACTCTATCACAAACCTAACACCGGCCACAACAATGCATGCCAACATTCATATCAATAGAATGTTGCAGTTTTCTGTTCAACAATTCTTTTAAATTATAGTACCTACTGTATGAAAATGTGATGTGCCTAGGAAATAGATGACCAACATTTAGGTCTTCACACACACCATGCCACAATTCTTTAAGAATTTTTTCAACCACAGTTGAAAAATCAAAAAATCTGGACACAAAAAAAATATTTTCTTATGTAGATTCGGCCAAGAAATGACAACGGTCACTATGATGCACACCCCTTCCTAAGGTTTTAATTCTACATAACCTATTCTTAATACCTAAAAGTGCAGAACTTTCATAACCTCTAGATATAAGTCTGGTAGAAATTTCATCACAGGCTTCTTCCCATAAGTTTGGGTCCGAGGTATTTCTTAAAATTCTCTTAAATTCCCCTTCAGGTAATGCCTTAATCAAATGGGGTGGATGCATACTGCTTGCATGCAAAAAGTTGTTCACCACTGTTGGTTTCCTAAAGGGTTTATGTTGTATCAAATTATCCTTCCCTACATAGAATTCTACATCCAAAAATGATATATTGCACAAAGGACTTTGCCCAATAAATCTTAACCCATGTGTGTTGTCATTCAGATGTTTCATAAATTGCTCAAACAAGGACACCTCACCCCTACAGACAAAAATAAGATCATCAATGTAACGTCTATAAAAGACAACATTATTCACAAAAAAATGACTTTGAAACATAAATTCTTTTTCAAATTCACCCGTGTATATTACTGCATATGTGGGTGCAAAAGCTGCACCCATATCAGTCCCTTTAACTTGTAGAAAGAAAGCTTTCTTCCACATAAAGTAATTATGTGTCAAACTAAACTCCAGTAAACATAACAAAAACATAGTACGCGGTCCTTCACCCATCATCTTCTGCATGGCCTCTAAACCCCATCTCTTATTGATGTTAGTATATAAGGATGAAACATCAACTGTCACCCAGTAATAGTCCTCTTTCCACTCTACCCCACACAATGCTTGACATACATCTTGAGTATTTCTTACATGGGAACAAACTTTAGGGAGATACTTTTTGAAATGAAAATCCAAAAATGTATTCACTCTTTCTACATAAGAGCCTATGTCAGAAATGATGGGCCTTCCTGGCGGATTCGTCATACTTTTGTGAATTTTAGGAATAATGTAAATGTATGGGTGACGAGGTTCCTTGACTGTTAACTTTTTAATATCCTTACTAGTAAAAAAGTCTAACCTTTCTCCTTTTTCTAATAGTTCATTAAGCTCTTCAGAATAACATTTCAAAGGGTTGTTATTCAACTTAACATATGTGTCCTCTCCCAACAAAGTATTAACAATTCATTCATATTTATCAGTATCCATCACTACCCAATTACACCCTTTGTCAGCTGGTTTAATAGTTATCTTATCTAGTTTTGTTCTCAACTCTTTTAAAGCCACCCATTCACATTTATTTAAGTTAAATGACTTATTTTGTCTACAAAACTCTTTATGTGCTTTTTCAATGCTAGAATATGCAACATATTCAAATGCATTTATAGCCAGCGAACATTTAGGAGGAATAAAGGTGCTATCACCTGAAAAACAAGGGACATCAATGAGCCATAATCCCCCCCAAAACTTTCATCCACACAAGGGTTAACATCTTCAAAAAAATCCGACTCATCATTTTTATCTTCACTTCCATCTAACACCAAATCGGCATAATCATATATACTCAAATTCAGTAGGTCATCATGTGGTGAGATATTACTTTCAGTTTGAAAATAATTCTGACGTTCAGAAAAAAATACCTTTAAATTCAATTTGCGGACGAATTTTTTAACATCCACTAATACGTCCGCAAGCAAAGGTAACTTAGTAGGTACAAACTTAGTGCCTTTTAACAAAACTCTAAGCATGTCTTCAGACAGACATAATCCAGAAAGGTTAACTACATTTAAATTGTTACAAACTAAATCAACATTACTAGCAGAGACACCATCAGCAACATTTTCAAAACCAGTCATAGTAACATTATCCGAAATAGTCTCAGAGTCCAAATAGGCATCAACAGAACGACTACAGTTAAATAATGCCTGTCGTTCCAAGGAACAAACAGATTTTACTTCTAGTTTTTTGAATTAGGCAACGAAGTGGAAGTGTGAGTCGCCTTACCCTGGTTCTTTCCAGATCTAGTTTGCACTTTAGAATAAGACTTCCGATTACTCTGCTCACCTCTCCGACTCTCCACAGCTCCATCTGAACCTTCCATTGCAATATTTTCGAAAGAAACACTTTTGGGACTCACACCAGTCTCAACTGATGAACATGACGACACCTCCTCACTTCAGGTTGAATGTCTTTTGTACTTCTGGTAGAAACGGTGTCCCCACTGTGGCCAATTGTAAACTTCATTCTTTTCATAGTCTTTAATGTCCCGATTGAGTTTGGATTTCTTCCGAGCCATAACATCGTTCTCTACCTTTACTATCTTTTCATTGATATTTTTAAAATTCAATTGAAAAACAGCAGATGAAGTCCTGCTAGTAAGTTCCTGCTGTAAATCAGTTATTTTTTTATGCAGATTCTCAATGGCCCTTTGATTTCTTTTAATAAGGATTTTTAACCAATTCAAACAGCACTCCTGCGCTGCCTGTCTCCACTCCAGTAACAGGTCATTTTCGTCCTCATTAAAACCACCAGCCGGTAGTTTATCTATACGTAAACCCCTAGGGGTAATACTTAGGGCTACATATTTTTCTAATAATTTTGAGTCATAAAAAATGGTCATTTCTTTAGACATTAGCCGTTCCAAACGGACAAAGTCTTCCAAGTGCGAATCATTGACATTCATAGACCACAAATCAGAGGCAGCACACTTGCACTACCTCTCCTTCAACAGTTCAGCAAATGAGAAATTTTCACCAATTCGACCTCCTTCAGAATTAGATCTCTCCATAGCAAAAAACAGCAAAGGACACAACACAACAATGTTCAAAAAACACCAAATGAAGAAGTATCAAAAGGTGAGATGAAAGAGAAAATTCCTTTAATCCATTTAATACATCCGTCCTGGTACCTTGGCAATTCGCCTTCAGTGGAACAAATAACCAAGTAAACACATTCTCTCTTTATATATTCATCAATTAATCCATTAATTATTTCATTATGTTAAGATAGCCTCCCAGGTGAAAGACAACCATATGGCCTTCTTCAGCTATGTCAGAAATCTCAAGGGCAGAGCACAGCAATGTGCTGGTCTGCTGGTTAATGGTGCTACATAGACTGAGCCTGGTGATACAGTCAACTTGTTAGCAATCAAATTCAGTTCCAACCCCCCCCCTTCATCCTCAACCCCCCCAAAAAAGTCTGAAACATAGCCCTTCCCACTATAACTAGGAAGCATATATGGGCTGCACTTGTTAAAGCCAAGAATAAGGCCTCAGTAGGCCCCAATGATGCCTTGTAAACAGTCTACAATGTGACTTATCAGAACACCTGGAGTCATTCTTTAACTATAGTCTTAAAAAAAGGCTTTGTGCCATGTGAATGGAGGACTGTGATGGTCACCCCCTTTCACACAGAGGGCGTTCAATAAATACTGGAAACTAAAGACCCGTAAGCCTGACTAGTCTTATTTGCAAAGCCAGGCACTGTATCTTATGCAACTGGGTAGAACCTCCTTTATAATATGCGGAATAGCAAGCTGGCTGACTAATAGTACTCAGGAGGTTAGAATAGTTGAGGCCACCTCCACAAAAAGGCTGGTACCCAGTGGAGTCCCCCAGGGCTCTGTGCTGGTCCCACTACCCTTTGGCATCAACTTCTCAAATGTCTAAGCCAATGCCAAAGGCCTCTGGATAACCAGGTTTGCAAATTATTGCAACCTAGGAACAGTCATTGAATTCACCCCAAGATGAGAACACCCCTCAAGAAGGTCTAACACAGACAAATGCTTGGTGCCAAAGCCACGGGTTAAAACTCAATACCAAGAAATTTATTATAGTACCTTTTGGGATTTAGGTCACCCCGGGTAACTACATCATCAATAAGATACCCTTAAAAGTTGATTTACTAATCATGGATCTGGGAACTCATGTAGACAGTAACCTAGCCTTCGACCAACATCTGTTTGAAATAGTAAGAAAATCCTTCTATATTGCTCAACTTAAGCAAGAGTATGGCATGTGGATCCATAGAGGTCATCATATCACTGTATTCATCCCTCATTAGACCCATCATAGAGTATAATGCCCCCTTCAGTATGTACCAGACCAGAAACATGCAGCAACTGGAACATCCGCAAAGGTTCCTTACAAAAAGAATACAGGGAGTAAACACAATATCCTATGCTGATCACCTCAAAGCCCTGTCTCTTTACTCAGTATTATACAGACTTCTGAGAGGTGAGCTTTGCCTGGCATACACAACAAACCAGGACCTGTTTAGATGAACCTTTTGCATATCCACAAAACAAACAGCATTAGAGCTACTAATTTAAATGACCTACATTTTACTTGTGACAAAAATAGGACATGTTGGAGAGACAGATAAGTTTCTCAGAAAATTTCAATTCCCTGGAACAGGCTTTCCATCCATGTGACACAGAGTTCCTCCCTATCCCTATTTAAGTAAAGCTTGGACCAATGGATGGGTAACTGGAAATTCACCCCTGGTCTGGCGCCTACATCTCTGATGTACAGAGGTAAGCAGTAAATCACACCCGACGTAAATCAAATTTGTGGGTCACATTTGGGTTACGTTTGCCAGACTCATAATGGCCCTAGTGGTCATTAGCCTAGTATACACCTGTGAATCTATGCACCTATGAGAAAGAAAGAAAGAAAGAAAGAGCAGACATGATAGGTGAAGATAAAACACCAACAATAAAGCAATAAATAAAGTATTATAAAAAGAAAACATATCGAGTAAAACTTATAAGTATGCCAGGTATAAGTGGAAAGAGAAACAGCATTCATCCTTTACAGAAATTAAAAATAGGAAGTGAAAATCAGGAAAGCAAAGGTTTAATAACTAAATGATAATGGAATGCAAAAAGTGAGAGAGGTTGTACTGATTATATAGGACGTCTGTGCAATTGGAGAATTAAGGAAAAACAGCAGAAAAATCAGGAAACAGAACATGATAATAGGAAATAGAATGGAATGAAGTATCATCTACCTGCAATCTTTGTCTATGCTTATGCTATATTTTCCTCTCACTGTATTTTGCTATTATGTTAATTTCTCTTACAGCATTTGCATATGTATTGTTTTTCAGCATTTTGCTATTTTGCCCAGGATGGGATGTAAATTGGTAAGCTGTGAGTGCTATATCTTGGTAAAGAAATTCACATAAAATAATGGAGAAGAGGTTAAGTAGTGACTGGTATGTATAAGAGAGTATGCTTAGTAGAAAACTGTGTGAATTTAAAGAAGGACTCATTGTATTTGAAAAATAATTGTACTGACTACTTAAAAACTGTTAAGTACAGACTAAATATTAGTGAATATTTAAAAATACAATAGTGGCATACATTCCAGGGGTTCATTAAAAGAAACATACATGTTTGACTAATTTTATATCATTGCTGGCTGACTTCAGAGTTGTGCACTGTTATTTTTGCTTCACTGTATAGCTTTTCAGATCTCTGCTGAAGGTGTTGGTTTTCCCATACCCACCCTCCCTATTCCGGTCTTGTTGTTTAAATTTGGAGGCTTTTGCAGTTGCCCGCCCCCACTGTAGATTTGATCTGGGACACTCCCCCCAGTCCCATCTCTTTACCTCATTCTACCTAATAGACTCCTTCTGCACTTGTTTTTAGTCATTTTTAATTTAATTGCATTTTTTAAACTGTTTGGTCTAACATTGCTACATACTCAAGTGCGCTAGCTTGCACTGCATTTGAATTGTTTTTACTGCTGTTTTAGCTACTTTTCTGTATATATATTAAAAAAAATTACCTTTCCTGTAACTAGTGTAGTCCAAATTCAGATTTGCTGTATCCAGGACTGTATGTAAGCTTCTGAGCCCGCCCAAGATTTCTGTGTTGGATGGAAGCCTTCTAGCTTATCAGTGGGAGTGGTAAGCACTAAGTAACCTATCTACCACATAAGGAGTGGTTCTGGCCCAGAAATTGTAGTTACTGGCCGTTTGGGCAGTTTTTCCATCTCTCTCAACATTCTGATTTAAAAGCCCGCATTTGCACTTCTTTCCCCCCTTTCCTGTAACTAGTTTAGTCCAGATACAGATTCTTAGTTTTAGCACTTGAATTTGCTTATGCGTGATCAGCACTTGTTCAGAACTTGTAAGCACTAAATAGCCTACTAATTACTACAGCACTCAACCTTCCTCATTACCTAGAGGAAAACAGTTTTGGTACTTGCTTTCCTCATTTGCTTAGAGAAAAACAGCTCTTGTGTACTCACTTTCCTCACTTATCTAGAGGAAAATAGTTTTTTATTCAGGCATGTCAAAGGGTCAGCTCCCAGTGTTCTCTGCTGTCTATCTGATGAATCTGGGCATCTTGGGGCAATGTAGAAATTGCCTCATGTACACAGACAACCCTCTCCTCCTACCACCCAGCACTACAACCTGTGAGAGATGCACTTATCTAGCCAAACTGGAGGTAAAGATCTCTCCAACAAAGACTGAACTTGGCAGTCAAGAGGAGAAGGTAAACACTTGCACCACACCACACTCTTCACATAGTCTCACTAAATCTACACCACCAAAATCCACACATACAAACACAAAAATATTCACAGAGGCTCTCAATAATAATCTGCTCAAGCAACAGAGACCTCCAAAGCAGAAATGTAAGCAACCTCCACCCCCAACACAACCCAAATGACATATATCCCACAGACTCAGTGTGCCAATCAACCACAGACAATAAGGAAAAACAACATACCCAACACACTAGTCATAGGTGACTCTATAGTCAGGCACACTGATGTCCCACTCACCAGGCTAAACAAGGAGAAGGTTACTGTCAGCTGCCTGTCGGGTGCCAGGATCCGCCACATAACCCACGCACTCAGGACACTCCACAACAAGTACAAATATGACTCTGTCATTGTCCATGTTGGTGTGAATGACCTGAGACATACCTCCCTGGACTACATGAAAAGAGACATGGAAGAGCTCTCTGATCTTGTAGCCCAGGCAGGTATGACCCTAGCCCTGAGTAGCATTCTGCCATCACCCAGAATGATGCCACAGTACAAGGACAAAATGATTGGCTTCAACAATTGGCTAAGCTTCTGGTGCCATTCTAAAGGGATCCAGTATCTGTCTGCCTGGTATGACATGGTCGACAGACCATGATGCTTTGCCGGAGATGGCCTGCACCTGTCACCCCTGGGATTCTGGATAATGGCTAAGGTTCTTGCCACCCCTATAATGCCTTTTTTAGGCAAGGTTCAAATGACAAATTCACCACCATAACAGGAACAGGCAAGCAAAAACTGAGGGTGATGCTACTCAATGCTAGAAGTCTAAATCTCAAAATGCACTCACTTGAACCACTACTTAAAATGGAGAACATTGATATCTGTGCAGTGACTGAGACCTGGTTCAAGGCTCCAGAGAGCACACCTGCACTACCAGGCTATAACTCATACCACACTTTTCGGCCATGTAACCTGGACCGGAATACCAAAGGCGGAGGTGTGTCCATATTCATTAAGGATATCCATACCTCCAGGCCAGTTGCTCAGCATAATGCAGCCGAGGTTATCCAAGTGCAACTAACTCTGGGCAAAACTGCAATCCAAATTATAGCTTGCTACAGATCATCCACCATGCCCCAGGATTCCCACTCCTCTTTTCTTGATGTACTGGAAAATATTAGGGTTCAACCAAACACCCTAATAATGGGCGATTTCATCTACCCCATCACTAACTGGGAAAACTATTCATGTACCAACTCCTTCACTCAACGCTTTCTGGAATTCATAAACTCCAATGCCTTGAATCAACTTATCCACACCCCCAACAGGGGCAACAATATCCTAGATCTAATCACTACAAACATGAGTAACCGGTGTTCCACACCTGAAGTCAACACCTCATTGGTCTGATCTGACCATAAGCTAATTTCCCTAGATATCCCCATCCTTCCCTCATCCCCCATTAAGGAAACCATGGTAAAAAATGTCTCCAAAGCCAACTTCATGCTTCTTAAGACAGAAGTGGTGAACTTGATGACACCCATGCAGATGGACAATACAGTTACGACTATTGAATCCTACACAATTGCACTTTATAAGCACTTACATGAGTGCATGGATCATGCAATCCCAAACAGAACCAAGACGCTATCCTCACAAAAAAGGAAGCCAATCTGGTGGTCCCCTGCCATAAACAAACTGTACAACAGAAGGAAGAACTGTTGCAAAAGAGCGTAAAATCCCATGAGTGGAGAAGCTCCCTGGTCAGCCTCAGTAAGAAGCTGCGATCCCTGATAAAATCCTCCAAAGCTAGTAACAAAAACAAAATTGCCACTGATTCTAAAGACAACAACAATGCATTCTATAGCTATGTCAAGAATCTCAATGGCAACACTCAGATCTGCTCTGAGTTACAGCAGAATGGCACTAAATATACAGACCCAACTGATATTGCCAACATCCTGGAAGATAGGTTCAGTGCTAACTTTACCCCCCTCTCACCCCCTAAAGAGCCCATCTCTATACCGGAAGAATGCAAAGTTCCTGTAATCACGGTTGCACAGGTAAAAAACACAATCTCCAAAGCCAAGAACACAGCATCCATGGGACCAGACAACATCCCAGGCTGCATTCTACATGAACTACAGAATGAACTGCCACCCCACCTAAGTATCATGTTCAATCATAGCCTCACCTCAGGCTTTGTGCCTGCTGAATGGTGCATGGCAACAGTTATCCCACTCCACAAGGGGGGAGCCACCACGGACCCCAGGAACTACTGATAAGCCTGGTCTGCAAAGACATGGAACATTGGTAATCTCCAAACTCCCACCCAGTTCGGGTTTGTAAAAGGCAGATCATGTCTCCTAAACCTGATAGACTTCTTTGAAACAGTCACCAAAGCTGTAGACAAGGGTAAGGTGGTTCACACAGCCTATCTAGATCTTGCCAAGGCTTTCGACACCATCCCCCACTCTGGAATTACAGATAAACTCACTAAACTAGGTATAAATCCCTATGTCACAAGATGGGTTGCCAACTGGCTCACTGACAGAACCCACACTGTGAAAGTAGCAGACTCCAAATCCGACTTCAGACCAGTGACAAGTGGAGTACCACAGGGTTCAGTCCTGGGTTCTCTCCTGTTTGGTATCTACTTCTCTGAAGTACAGGCTAACACAGAAGGTCTTTGACTAATGAAGTTCGCAGATGACTGCAAACTAGGAGCCATAATCTAAACTCCTAACGACGTGGACATCCTACAAAAGGGCCTCACTGAGACAGATGCCTGGTGTCAAAGCCATGGCCTCAAACTCAATGCCAAAGAGTTCATTGTCATCCCCTTTGGTAAAAACTCTGTACCCATGAACTACAACATAGGTGGTAGTATACTTAACACCAAAAGTGTGATAAGAGACCTTGGGACACAGGTGGACAGTAGTCTCTCCTTTGATAATCACATCGCCACAGTAGTCAGGAAATCCTTCTACGTGGCACACCTCATCACAAAAGGTTTCTCATCCAGAAAAAAAGAGGTCACTGTTCCCCTCTACTCATCACTCATTAGACCCATTATAGAGTCCAACGCCCTTTTTCGTATGTACCTCACAAGACATCTACAACAACTGGAAAGGCCGCAAAAATACCTCACAAAGAGGTTTACCAGCCTCAAACAGATGCCCTATACAGATCGTCTCAAAAAACTCCAGCTTTACTCCGTCGCATATCGCCTACTCAGAGGTGATCTCTGCCTAACATACAAAGCTATGTCAAACCCAGAGCTGTTGGACATGCTCCACTTAAAGAAATCCCAATCCCTCCAAGCTACATGCTCTAGGGACCTAAACCTTGTCACCACAATAAAAAGAACATGCCGGAGGGATAGATTCCTGTCCCAGAGACTTCCCATATTCTGGAATAAACTACCTATCTATATCAAACAAAGCTCCTCATTAGCACTCTTCAAGAAAAATCTTGATGATTGGATGGGAAATAGTAAATTCACCCCAGGGATCACCTCTCTGGCTCTGCTCAACAGTGGCACAGGAAAATAATTTTCTTGGGTGGCAAAAGCCAGGGTACCTTTTTGGCTAGGCTTGTATAGGCCCCAGGGCTGATAGCCTTGTACCTACCTATGAACCTATGAACATGTAATAAAGATGGACTAATATGAATTGTTCCTTTAATTATGGCAGTTGGTGCAGAGGATTGAAGCTCTGAGCCATTATTTGATTTGATTCTTCCTACCTCCATTGACCTTCTCTTAAAAGGGACACGTGTCCAGTGGGCTTACCCTTTTAACAAATGTCTAGAATAAAAAAAAAGTGCAAATGTAGTGGGGAGTATCTTAGGATAGAAGAAAAGTTTAAGACAGTTGTTTGTTAACAGCATTAGACCAGGATACAATGATGTAAAACATGAACTTTTATGATAACAATTACATAGAATAGGTATGTGTAATGTGCTTATAGGCTAGATTATGGATTTGTATAAATGGATGAAGTGGAATAATATACTTAATAGATTCTTAGGTAGTGGGTAATGAATTAGGAAAGTGTGCCCACTTACGCTATTGTTGTACACATTCTATGCAAATTAATTAGGGAAAAAAGTTGAGGGATGAAGTGAGAAGTTACCAGAATATAATGTCTTGTGTATATGATCAGTGCATTCTGGTAAACAATGAGGAAGGAGTGAAATAATGGGATGTTGTGGGGGCGGGATCTAAGAACAAAAGGGAAGGTGAGAAATAATAATTAGAAGATGGAAGGTTTTCATCCTGGGAAGAGAATAAAAAATAATAATATAAGGAAACCTGTATGTAACAGAATTTTGGTAACGGAGAAGGTGCAAACTAAATCCAAAAGAAAGGTCAGATAATAAAAGAACTATTATTAAAGTATGGACAAATTATCAAACAAGAAAGAAGAACAATATCTCCAATCTTTGCTTATAAATATTGCATGTTTCTTTATTTTAAGAAAAACAAACAAAAGATTAGATTGCTAACATTACAGACTAAGATATTTATAAAACTACATTTTTGTTTGGAGGAATATTTTGCATCAGTCAGTGTACAGAAAGAAGACAACAATGCTTAGTCCAATAGACTTTTTTGGTTAAGAATATCTCAAAATAAATAAAAAAGTAATAGGAAGGAGTCATTGCCTTTTTTATTTTGAGTAACAAGTACTTGGGAGCATGGCAACTATTAAAGGAGTGATAAACAAGAAGAATGATGAGGGAATGATTAAGGAAATTATAAAAAAATTAACATGCATGTAAATTTTATATCAAAGAAAAACATGTAAAAAAAAAGATGTATGATACAATAATGAACATCACTGGGATTCCAAAAGGCTTACAGAAATGAAAAGCCCTTATTATAGACAGTTTCCACATCTCAGTAAGCCGTTTTGATTCTTAGACTGGTTTCCTGCAATGGTTTCACTTTTGGTGCCTTAACATGGAGATTGTTCTTAAAGGTAAAGCTACATTCTAATGCACCAGTCAAAAAGGGTGGCCAACGTGCTCTCCCCCAGAAAAGTTTGCAGAGCCAGCTCTACTCAGTCAAGCAAGTCAAAGAAATAATCAGACTAGTAAAAAGTAACTCTGGGAGTTAAAAGTGAACACTGTCCTTGAATAGCAGTCACCCACTTACTCCAATGGGAGTTCTCTCAATGCAGTCCAGTAAAGCCATGAGATGAGGGTGTCAGTGTTGGTGTGTGTGTGTGTGTGTGTGTGTGTGTGTGTGTGTGTGTGTGTGTGTGTGTGTGTGTGTGTGTGTGTGTGTGTGTGTGCGCGCGAGTGCATGTAGAGGAACTATAAGAAACACATATGTGATTAAGATGGACTAATATGAATGGTTCCTTTATGTCTGTCAGTTTGTGCCGAGGATTGAAGCTCTGAGCTCTGAGTTTTCTATACCTCAGTTATCTTAACTTTCAACTAAATTAACTGCTGTTATCACGATGCATGTGCTGCAAAAGAGAACACTAACATGGTCACATCTGACAGCACAATGCTCTATTCAGAGACATGGTAATCAACCACTAATGAGGTGTTTCTCAGTATGGCTTTATATCTCTGAATTAGAATTTCTCTTTATTGTTCTCTTTGACCAATCCATATTGGGCAATAAGCACAGGTGGAGAGGAATTCTTTGAATCTCAGGACATGTTTTCTTGGAAAAATATGCAGAGATATGACTGAAAGGCAAAAAAAGAATACGCACACTAAAGGCTTTAATAGAAAATCAGAATTATTGTACATATATTGATGTATTTGCACTTTTACCTTTGAATGTTTTACATCACAGAGTGTCAGAGAAAAAAAATTAAAAATAAACAAGTGATTGAGAGCCAATGGATGGGATTCATAGAGAAGTACTGTGTACCAGAGTAAGGCATGCATCTTTTAAAAGTGATAGACTGCAATATGAAATAGGCAGGAAGGGTGACAATCTGTGCTGGCAGCTGTATTCAAATGTTGAAACTAGAACAAGGCTAAAAGTACACAAGACAAACACAGCAGAGCAATGTGAGAAGGTAGCTGCTGAGCAAGTTACTGGCCACACAGTGGCTGATCTAGATCTTGTGATACTTGAAGGTCGCAGGTAGTGTGAGTTGTCTCATAGTGGTGCAGGCTGTTGCCAAGCAAGACATAGTACTAACTTGCTTCATATTGCAAATACCTGTTGTCAGCTGTCCAGTCATCTGGGTACTTGTTAATTCAATGTCAAGGGAGGAAATGGGAGTACAGAAAAGAAGGAAATGAGGAAATAGAATAAGCATAGAAACACAAAGAAGAGAAAGCAAACAAAATGCAGGTGCAGGAAAGCAGGGCACCTTTTGTGAGGATAAATACCTCTTTTCTATATACACACATAGAAAGAGGGGATGTGGAAAAGGTGATACAGAAGTGAGGGTAGGAAGTGGAGAAGAGGTGCTAGCAAGGACACACACACTGTTTGCCTTGTTAAACTGTACATACTATTGTAATAGGTAAGAGTGATTAATGGTATGTACAATGGATTTCTAACTGCATGAATCTTTTGTCATCTAGCAATATACATCTTATGTCTTATCAAAGTATTTCCTGTGTATCACCGTAACTAAGGGCATGAAACCTTGATATGTCCTTCTTACATTGTTTGTTTGTATGTGGAGTTTTTCTCCCTGGGCCTCCTCTAAAATGTTTTTTTTTTCACCCAGTCGGGCTTTTCCTGTAAACAAATGTAAAATAAATAAATAAATAAAATTGTATAATTAGAGGACAGAGCACATGGGGAAAATATGAGCTTTTCTGCTCTACCAGGGAAACTAGAAGGAACAGACTGCATTAATGTTATGAAGGCACAAATAAGCAACTAGACTGGTATTCTATAGCAGGAACTGTTAATTGAAAGGCACAACATGAGTATGCTCCAAATCCGGCCATGATAAAGTTGCCAAGACATTTATTAGTAAAGATGTAAACCTACCAGCAGAAAGAGTTGATCCTGACAAAATTGTGGTAAAATGGCAAAGTATTAAAAGTTGGAGACAGTATAGTGTTTGGGTAAAATGTTTATTCAGTGCACACCAGGCAGAAAAGAAACAAATTAATTCAAGTAGTCAGTGTGCAGCCATCGTGTAAGTCCATTTGTATAATATTCTTGAGACAGAGGCCTGTAACACCCCCATTATTACCCCTGTTGGGCTTAGAAAAACTACACATACCTAGGTGTCAACTAGGATGGGTTCTCCACTCCAAGATTCCCATGAAGAAATATGTCAAAAGGCAGGTGTGAAATTCAAGCTGCTATATTCAGCTGTCTTTAGAATATTTTTCCTGGAGAATCAAAGTCATTTTTGATGAAGAACAGGGTAAGGAAGAAATGCAAAAAGTTTGTTCAACAAAAATGAGCTATCAAGCAGAAAGGGACTCTGATTCTCATTTGTGATAATAAAGCACATGGACAGGGTTTGCCAGAGAAACCTTTTCCACTGTTCCAAAGGAAAATGCTTGAGAAAAAGAGAAAAGAACAGAAGCTGACTAGAAGAATTGGGAGTACCTTGGAATCAAACTGAAATCTGCAGTTGGGAGATGGAGATGAACAGGAAGAAGAGGTTCAACATATAAATTATTGAATAATTGTGAAACTGCAATGCATCAGTCACATTTGAGAAATTGGCTGTACAAGAATAAGTGGAAACAGTGGACTTTTGTTGATATTGTTAAACTTGTGGAGAACTGAAAAGCATTTGCCTCAATTCATGTCATTAAAGTTTGGAAAGACTCAGAGTGGAGGAGAAGAAGGAAAAAGATAACTGTAAATAAAACAATTTATGTTCTTAGAGTTTCTATGAAACTTTTCACAATATAAATACCATATTTTATAGTAAAGTATTTTTAGCTGTTCATGCATGTGATAAAGTTACAGAAGAATCCCCAGGATTCAATAAACCATTTTTTCTGTGCAGGAATAGTGCAACAGCTCCTGCATGGAATATGATCACCGAGCGATCCAGTAAACAAGGCTGGGGGTGTGCACGAGCCTGCTAGCACTATTCTTCCATAGACACCACTGAATTATGCTAATTACCTCATTTGCTGGTGAAAACCATGCGAATGAAGTGAATTAGTGATTCAGTAAGCAGGCAAGCATCCATGCAAGAACAGTGTGAGGTGCAGAAATGTATTCGGTTACTAACTGAGTACATATCTGCAAAAATCAAACCAGAGGCATGGCAGTTCAAAGTAAAGCATGTATCATAATCATTAGGCATGCCAATGGTCAAAAATATGGCTATTGGCATGGAAAAGTGTTGCAAAATTATAAAAATCAAAGTTTGTTTGGGGGGCTGATTTTGACCATTTAAGCATAGCGCAGCAGCATGCAAATGGGATTGTGATGAAAATAAAAAATCATTGTGAAATGACAATTTTAAGTAAAATCTGCATTTTGCCATTTTAGTGTATGGCATGCAGAATCAAAACAATAACAGGTAACACTGGTTGATATGGAGGAAGGCTCTGATGTAGTGGTGTAACAAGGGACTAAGGCAGTGGAGTATGCAAATGAGCAAATTTTACTGAATCACTAAATAGGAGACCATTTCATGACTGCACCTAACCGTGTAGGAGCTATAAGGCAGTGGTGTAAGCAGGAGAAGCAGCTGACATGAAAAGTGGGTGTGTCATGCTTGGTGTAAGCACATTGGAGCTCTACGGCTCCCATTTGAGCTTAGCTAATCACAGCTAAGTAAGGGTGCGTGTCTGAGGCTGTATTGACTTATTCCATGAAATGAAGAGAGTGTTCATATCCAGGGAGGGCCATTTCTGTTTTAAAGTGTTTACTTTAGCTAAATGGTTTTGCGCGGTGTGCACTCAGTCTAAAAAAAAATGGAAATAGCAGTACTGTTTACATTTGGTAACTGGGTTTGCATGGCATGCCTTGAGGCTTAAAAGGGGTGGAAATGGGAAGGGAAAAAAAGAAAAAAAGGGAAATAGCAGAATAAAAGCAATCAAGTACAAATAACATAACTGGCAGGTGGAAGGCATCATAGTCAGCCAATCATGCAGGTAGCATCTGCAGGATAACAGTATAAATTATGCAAACACTTGTCAGTCTGTTTATTCCCACAAACTCTGCATCATTGGTGTACAGACTCAGGAAAGTTTTAACTGACAAAATGTTAGGGGCTGCTGTCACTTTGCTACATCAGTACGTGCTTGAGGCTGAGGGCAGTGAGGAAGATAATGCTGGCAACCGCCCCAGACTGAGGAGGAGAAGAAGAGTGTTCAGACCCAGGGTAACCTATTAGGGCCTACATGCTCTGGAGTTAGTAAAGTGCTACAGGGTGGAGAGGAACATACTTCAGTAACTCATCGAGCTGTGCTGGCTTCACCTCAGACCCAGAGCCAACAGAGGGGAACTCAGACCAGTGGATATCAAGGTGTGTGTAGCCTTAAGAATACTGGCTACAGGTACTTTCCAAAGATCTACTGTGGGCATCATGGGGGTCTCACAGGCATCTGCATCCAGGGTACTCCACCAGTTCCTGGATGCCATGCTACCACATGCTGGTGAGCACATTTATTTCCCCAGTACTCATGAAGAGAGGACCAGCAATATGCGCCTCTTCCGCCATGTAGCAGACTACTCTGAGGTACTGGGTGCCATAGACTGCACGCACATCCACATCAAAGCACCACCCAGTGAACAGGGTAGGGTCTACTTAAACTGCACAGGCTTTCACTCCATCAACTGCCAGGTCATGTGCAATGCCCAGGGTATTATCATTAATGTGTGTGCTGGCAGCCATGGAAGCTATCACGACTCCCACATCTGGCATTCTTCTCAGCTGTACCAGGGATTTGCCAGGGGGGACATCCCATATGGCCATCTGGTGGGGGATGCTGGCTATGCACTGGAGCCGTGGATGATGACTCTCATCAGAAATGCATACATACCCACTCAAGAACACCATAATGAGGCACATGCACAAACCAGAATCATTATAGAGTGTGTGTTTGGGATGCTCAAGTCACAGTTTCACTGCCTTGACATATCTGGTGGAACCTTGCAGTACTCTATGGCCACATGTGCACACATGTTCATAGTATGTGCCATGCCACACATATGATCCTGTGGAAACAGTTGCAGCAGGAACAGCATGGGGAAGGGCCAAACAACTCTTCACCATTGCCAAGGTCCCCACAGGCACAGAGAGACTTTGAGGAAGAACACCCTGTGCCAGCTCCTGTAGGCAGATGGTGGCATGCCCAGTATGCCCTGGCCTTGGCAAAGAGACAACACAGAGCACACACACTGACACTGTAGGGACCCATAGACTGACACCTCTCTCCAACTCACACATACAGTAAAATGGATGACACACACATCACACTACCTGTAACTTACCATGTATAGGCACTGTACTGTGTGCATCCAACATAGGCAGCCCTCAAGCACCATCCTCACATCTGCCACAGGAACAAGGTAAGTCAATCTTATTAACAACAAATGAATGGACTAGTATGTTCTGGTAGCATATCTATGGTATTGCTGCATGCATGCAAGGGAATGGGGTGGCCTACTGGGTTAGCAGCAGACAACTGACAGCTATGTGGGACACCAGGAAATGTTTGCCCAATACCTGCCTCCCCACACAGTGCAGTAGTACCCAAGGTGCCACATCCCACTGCAGCATATGTGGGGGGCCAACTAACTGGGGAAGTCTTAGGTCACAGGCATGGATGTCAGTGTGGGTGTCCCATACTCATACCTCAGCCTCACCCAGCAAGTCAGCTGTAGAAAACCACAAAGAAATGTATGGCAAAGGCCCACAGATGGTGACAATGATGAAATACCCCCTACAGACTTACATAGTGATAGCACAGCAGGTCTTGCAGTTGCAGTAAGGCTCTGAAGGGTAAGAAGTCTGAAACTCAAATGTATGCCATTACAATCTGACCTGTGGTCTTTAGTGATATGACTCTAGTCTCCAAGACAGGTCACAGTACTATGCTAAATGGAACCAAAATGCAGAACAAATATCAGCACAGTCTGTGCAAATGTGTACATTTAACAGGTGTGCCCCCCCCACCCATATTCCCATAGAAATGCAGTAACATGTATGTTTGCAGGGAAATAGCACACACATTGCCAGGGATGTCCCAATCAACATGATCACTTGTTTCATGTCCACAATATGCAGGGGTCAATGAGCTATGTATATGTGTGGTTAATACTGTCAGGATGTGCCCAGCACTTACTCCCAGATGTTGTGCTGTAGTGGCCTAGGTACAGTGCTGCCTTTGACAGGGCCATGTTCTAAGAACTGCAGTGCCAAGTATTCTGCATGTCAGCTACACCTGTGGTAGGAGTTGTACACACTGTCCAGATGTCAATATCTGTTAATGCAGGGAAGCTGTATAGGTCATGGACAGAGGGGCCACACATATGGACACTACACAGCTTGGAGTAACCTACACAGTGCCTACCATACCTCTCAAATGTTCAAACCTATTGCAGAATGTCCAGAGGTTTGCATCATAATTGTGGTCTATATTACATGAAATAGTGGTTGTCTGGCAATTCATTGGCAAATCTTGCAAGACTAAGGTCAGAAAATAATGAAAGATTGTAGTGTCAGACTTCATACTCTATAGAAACATGCATGCTAATGCAAAACCTGTCATTGGATCACCTTTTTAGGTTTGTAAGGCCAATACTTAAAAATGGTCCCTATATTTAGGCCTATGTCCCCCAATCACTTATGGCTTTGTCCAGATGTCTGGCTCTCAGAGGTTGAGAGGTATGGTGTCTAGTAGGATAACAGGTACCTGAAGGTCATTGTACTGCCAGTGTATAAAAGACTTCCACCTGTCTGTGTCAGCACTGACAACGTGTCACTGGCCAACAGCCATACCCCTGGAATGACACAGGTTGTCACAGAAGGAGCACAAGTATGCATTCCATATCTGTTATGCTTGCCCTAACATTGCATTTGCCTGCCAACTATTTGCAAAACAAGAAAGGGTCATGTCAAAACAGCAACTGCAGACAGTGGGGAAGCAGATGTCAAACCCATAAGAGCAAACAAGCAATCACCAAACTGGTCTCCAACTGTCTATATTTGGCAGAATATTATTAACACCCTGTCCTGATGTGTGGGCCTTTGTCTCGCTGTCATATTTGGGCCTGTGCAAATGTCAGTCTGTGATGGTCTGACAGCTAGGCCCACATGTAGCCTCATAATAACATATAGCAACACAAACCATCTAAGGACCACAGCAAGTGGAGTGGTGCAATGATGGACAACCTGCTAAACAGGTACACTCAGAGGTGTGAAGTCCACAACCCCATGTGCAATGTAACGGCATGTACCCTGCCCACATCAGAATTACAAATACATAACAGAAGCCACTGTGGACAAAGCCTGTGACTGGACTACAGAAGGACAAAGAGAAACACATAAGGGGAAGGGAAGCCACTGGCCAGACAAATGGAGAATGTGCACCCTAGAACAGATTGTGCTGTAACATAGGTGCCATGTGGTGTAAGGAGTCAGTAAACATCACCTGCAAATACACAACACACACCCATGTAAGTGGAGGTCTGCAACAAAACAAAATGCAAACAATGGACACCTCAGAGGCAAAATCACATGAGAACTCCACAAACCTACACACCACAAACCATGTAGGCTCCACTCACCAGGGTTTTGCAAACACCAAGGCCTTACCCCAAACCCCAAACACCTACCCTACACAGATAGGCTATCAGCACTGTCCCTCTACCCCATTCAATACAGACTCTGCTAAGGTGACCCCTGTCTGGCATGCAAAGCAATCCAGACTCTGCCTTGATGGGAGTGTTGTACATCTGGAACTCAAGGGCCACTCCATCAATCTGTAGGTGCAGCATCAACCTGGAATGTCATATCAGTACAGCTTGTTGGTGTGACAGATATGTGTACCACACACTCCCCTATCTGTGGAATACACTCCCTGTCAACAGTAAGCCAAGTGCCTCAATACCCCTAGTGATGTGCTCCCTGTATAAGTGCATAGGAAACACAAAATACTGTCCTGTGATCCCACCTGTGTCCCTGTTGGACAGGGTCTCTGTGTGCTGACATGTCTTAACATTGGCTACACTCTCATTTGCATGAGTTATAAGGACTTCAGGGCCAATACCC
>NC_056729.1:406748879-406771379 GCF_019279795.1 Protopterus annectens | reverse complement strand
TTAACTGGGTTAGAGCCTCTTGGGGGATGCTCACATCAGTATGGGAATGTAAGACAGTGGCCAGCTTGCAAGTATCTGTACATCTGGTCAGCCACAGAACACTGCTTTTGTCCTGTACCTCAGATACATATATCTCAAAGAGTGGAGGCCCCCAGACTGATTCTTGTGGTACACTGCTTTGGAAGACTTTAATACTAGAGGTGGGTTCCACTACTTTGACCGAGTCGGTACTATCATTGGGCCAGTTAGCTACCCATCTGGTAACATACAGGTTGATGCCTAGCTGTGTAGGTATATGTATCCTGGCCACCTGGGGATTATTGTGAGAGAATTGGGCTAGGTGAAGGTAGGCATTGTTCACCATCTTCCCCTCGTCCTTGTGTTTGTTGACCACTGCAGAGAGGTCAACCAGGTTTAACAGGCCTGATCTCCTTTTGACAATACCATGCTGGGTGGGCTCAGGCATTTTGATGTTGCTGATGTCCCTATTCATAATGTCCTTGATGCTGCCTTCCATGCCCTTGCAAAGTAGGCTAGTTAGGCTGATGTGCATATGATTGGCTGGGTCATTGGATTGCTCTGCCTTTGTGTACAGGAATGACAGTGACTGTCCTCTGTACAGATGGAATGACAGCGGTGCTCAGGCTTTGGTTGACTACAGTGCAGAATGGATCTGAGAGCCCATGACTGTGTTCATGTAGGATTCAGCCAGAGATGGTATCAGGCCTATGGATACTTCTGTGTGTTGCCTTTGAAAGGGCATTATGGACCTGCTTCCTGATGATGAGAGGAGGGGGCAGGTGCTGTGTATGCACATGTGTACTGATGGGGGGACAGGTGGGTGATGTTTACACTTCACCTGTCTGCAGCTGGTTGCCTATATCCATACCATATGTGTATGTGGTGTTATTGACCACCACTACAGAGCAGATTTGTGTGTTGCCTCTGGGATTGCAGACATGTGTGGAAGGTCTAGTGATGGCCTTGGTGGATGTGTCCAATTTGCACTCAAAGATAGCCTTAGGATAATTCACCTGTGACCTTATTTGTTTGTGCAGACCAAGGTGACATTGCTTCCAGTAAGGAACCTATTCCTTCTTGGCCCTGTCCAGCAATTATTCCCACCTATTATGGTACTTGTGTATTGCTGGTGTCCACCATGGATGTTTAGCCTACCTTGAGGGAGATGATGTTGCCCTGTCAGGTATTGCTGAGTCCATACAGCTATGTATGTGCCCACATAGTATTGTTGTGTGGGCTAGGACACTATTGCTAGATCTAACTAATGGGACATTGGCTGTATAGCTACTTCTACCTGCTCTGAGGAGATTTATACTAATTTGTATAAAGTTAATTTTGTTTGACCCTGACAAGGGGGGGGGGGCAGGGGAGATGGTGACCTGAACAGTGAGAGCTATGTGGTCAGGTCTCACCAAGGAGGATGACACTGTAGGAGTGCTACAGTGGCTACTCATGTTGGTTAGGACCAGGTGCAGGATATTTCCACCTGTCATAGGAGTGTTGACCAGCTGATCCACTGCATTGCCATTGACAAAGCCAAGGAATCTCTGTGTGTTCATGTTCAGGTGGCATAGGTCATGCACACTATGGTTGGGTAGTTGAAGTCACCCAGGAGTAGGGTAGATGATTGAATCCAGACAGATTCCAGCAAGTCCCAATAGGTGTGGTGAGTGTCCATAGTCATCTTTGGAGGCCTGTAGCTAGCTATGATTTGAGTAGGTGTTTTGTCAACTGTTAACTGCACTCAGGATATCTCCCATGTGTTATACTGTTTTGCCAGCCTGGAGGTGTGTATGTGTATGATAATGTTCAACACTTCACCTCCTGTGGCTTTGCAGCCCTCCATTTGGGGTCTAAACATATGATGGGATGAATAACCTGGCAAGGTTAATGTGCTCTCCAGAGCTACAAAGCAGGTGTCTGCACAAATGTCAGCATCCTTACAGGATAAGGTACGCTTGCATTGCCATGGGTTTCATCCTAAGATACCTAGCTCCTGTTAGAGCAAGACATCTGCACAACGCCACACATCACTGGTGGGAAATTGCCAGCAAAGAGTGTCACTTTATGAATCTAGCTGAAACACACTTAGTTGCCAGCAAAGTCGGTGTTGCATTCACAGGTCTACTCCACAGGATATGACTTCTGACAATCAAATGTATGCTATTATGGTATGACTTCAGTCTTTAATGGGTTACCAGTGATGTGCCAGACAATACACAATTGTATGAGGCATTGACTACAAATACAAGGCAGACATGTGGTCAGTCTGCAAAACTCTGAACACTTGTCAGGTATGTGTTCAGTATATCAAATACAGTTCAACACACACTTCTGCACCTGTTGTGTACTATGCACATACCCTATATAACTCTCTTACATTTGTAAGACAAACATATGTATCATAGTAGCATTCACAGGTGACATATGAATATTTACAACATCCCAGGTAGCTGGCCTAGCAGTGTCACACTCAGTATTGGACAACAGACACTCCAGTAGTAGTCATATATGAGCTAACTTTTGCTGGTGTGACTCAGGGGCCAGAGATGTGATCCATGTCAATGCAGACAGGGCTAGCAGGAATAGCCATAGGTGCTGGACAGCAGCATGTGAGTCTTGTTGCAACCTAGTGTTTAATGTCCTATTTGACATTATTGCATCCCCCTTCTGCATTCCATTACAAGCTTATGTGACTGACATACCTGTTATAGTGCTGAAGAGTTTCCTCAGAATAATGCAAATGGTTATGTTTGTGTAGTTGCAGTCTGTCTTTGTGTATGTGGGTTCAGACCTGTGTTGCATAGGCAGCAACTTGCATTTTTGTAGGTAATACTCATGAGTAGGTGATGGCCTGTGCACCAATCGGTGTCTCCCACTTGCTACTTGCATCCAGAGCAGCTGTGTTGTCTTTCCATTAGCCAATGCTATAGCAACACAGTGCTATAATTAAGTCCTTCATGTGGGCCTTGCCCCTTTTCCTTGCCTGTGTAGAGGAGTTTATGGAGGTGTGGGGGCTACAGCTTCACAGACAGTAGGTGGAAATACCTCTCAGGACAATACATGTAGAAACAGCCCAACAATATGGAGGACAAAGCTCTAGCATTGGCTACAGATTGTAAGTATTACTGTTATACACATAGAGGATTGCTTGTCTGGACATACATTTTCTGTGTGACTTGACGTCTGACAGTGATATGTCTCTGACATACCTCTCAACTGTCCAGATTTCCACAGACTGCCCAGAGGTTTGCCTGTTACGGTTGGTCTCTTCCTCAGACAATGTCTGTTTATGTGAAATCAGTAGGATAATGTGAGGATTGTAGTCAGTAAATGTTGACCTCCGTTAGTGTTTCAGACATCCTATCCTTCATGGATGTTTTGTTACAACAAACCCTGTAACAGCAGCAACTGTTTCAGTTTGTAACACCATTATGTGAGATATGTCTCTCTGTCCCCCTGTCCCCCAAGTATGTCATGCTTTGTCCAGATGTCTTGCAGGTTCAGAGGTATGGTATATCATTATTTAGTGAATGGACTCCTAGTATCATCCCAGTGACTTGGAAGACTCCTGGAAGTGGTATGCAGCAGTGGCCATAAATATGTCCCACACACTGGACATTCTGTGGAAATCTGTACAGTTGAGAGTTGTGTATGTATGGCCATTGTTAATTATGTGCAAATGTTTGTTGGGCTGAGTAGGGAGAGTAGCAGATGTGAGTATCATACATCCTTTTTTATCTGACTGCGTATGCTGCTACAGTTGCAGGTGGTCTATCAGGTAGACTGGGAAATGTTATGTAACACCTCAAGATCCCCAGTAGACTGTGAGTAGGGCCAGTATAAGTTGGTGTCGTGTGTGACTGGCAATCAGAATATGTTTGTTCAAACAGTTGTTCTACTCCAGAGTTTATTTGGGGTACTGGTATGTTGCTGTGATTGTGGTGCAATTGGTTGTGGGTGGACATTTTCGCACCAATATCTGCTTTTCCCTAAAGTTCCATCCCTGTAGTGCATGATTACTGTGGTTCAGAAGGTGCTGGGTGAAATGGTCGGCAGCTTTTACTGTTTTTTCTCTTCTGTTACATAACTGCAGTCATACCTCTCCACTGTCCAGATGTCAAGACACTGTCCAGATGCATGTCTCATATGTTTAGCTTGTTCCCCATAGCAGTTGTGTGTTTCTGACAAATCACTGGGATGATGTGAGCATTGACATCAGTAAATAATGACATTCATTTGTGTTTGAGACATAGAATCTATCAGGAATTATATGTTAAATCAAACCATGCTATTGTAGCAGACTTCTACGTGTATAACAGCCATATTTCAAATATGTCACTATTGTTTGCCCTTTATCCCCCCACTTTGTCAGACTTTTTGCAGATGTCTTGCAGTAAGAGGTTGGTTTTATAAATATATATATATATATATATATATATATATATATATATATATATATATATATATGTGTGTGTGTGTGTGTGTGTGTGTGTGTGTGTGTGTGTGTGTGTGTGTGTGTGTGTGTGTGTGTGTGTGTGTATAAATATATATATATATATATATATATATATATATATATATATATATATACATATATATATATATATATATATATATATATATATATATATATATATATATATATATATATATATATATATATATATATATATATATATATATATATACATATTTGTATTTATATATACATATATATATATATATATATATATATATATATATATATATATATATAAGAGTACAATGGATATATAGTTTCCCTTATGTTAAATGACTGTAGTGCATGATATATTTGTAAAAACATTACAAGTTCTTGCAGCTCAGATGGTGTAGAGGTGCATTGCTGTGATTGTAGTGCAGAGTCCTGGGTTCATGAGATGGAAGTGATGACTTTTTTTCATTAATATTAAATATCAAGAATGCATGATATGTTTGTAAAAGCATTACAAACTCCCACAGCTCAGATGGTATAGTGGTATGTTGATGTGATTATAATGCACTGTGTCCCGGGTTTGAGATTTGGCAGCGCTGATTATTTTGATGCTGGGCAGAACATGGGCTGATGGAGACAGAGTGATTAATGCAATTTTAAGCAGCTGTCAGCGGGTTTGCATGGTTTTGCGGGGATCTAAGCAATGCTAACAGATGGTTAAGCCCTCTAAGCTTCACTTAGCACCGCTTAATCCCGCTTACACCCATGCTAATTTTAATTAAAGAAAAGAAAAAAGGGTGATAGGACAGTGATTAGATGAGGGCAAGCAGGGGGTAAAGCATTAGGAAAACTAGCTAGGGATGTGCAGGACATGTGTAGGAAAGGATCATAGCTCTACATTTCTGCAGCAACTGCTGTGAATAATGTGTAGAATTTGGAATTTACAGCCTCACACTCCACAGGGAGAGGTGTTGGTGACAGACATTGGCCAGTGATTTTTTGTGGGACAGATGCCCTTTTTTTTTTACGTGAGAGTGGGATGTTGGAGAAGGGCTGCAGGTATGTTTGCAGAGGTAGGTTTGGCAAGATAGGTAGCATTTGCAGACAGACAAGACACACAAGACGGGGTGGTATATGACACATGAGGGAGTAAACACCTTAGACAGAGAAGGTAGTTGGGAATCAGAAGCCCATGAGTCCCCAAATGGATACAGTGGGACTAAGGTCCCACTCATGAGCAGTCAACACTGCACTTTCATGGCCCCCAAGGTGCTGTGCTGGTGGCTGGACAAGAGTGACAGCTTGCCCCTTGAGGTGCACCAGGTGGCCCTCCATCTGGTGCAGCTACCCACCAAACTCAGAGCGGATGATGCTGAGCACCATACCCCAGAACATTCTGCAGTTGATGGGCTCCTCTCCTTGACCCACTCAGGAGGAATGGGTCCTGTCTCCCGAGGTGGTTCCACCGGAAGTGGTGCAGGACCAATGGAGTAGGATGTTCCGGGTTGGGTCCCAGATGTACTGGGGCCCGGTGCCACAGCCAGATGGGGTGGGACAGGTGGATGTGCTGGGATCTGCCTTTTCAAATGTGCTATGGTGTTGTGGTTTTCTCAGATATATTGGTTAGTCATGAACAACACATTGCAAAATTAGTTAGCATGCATTGGTGTTCCCATTAACCCAAACCAACAGATTTAAAACAGTTGCATAGCAAATACAACTCATGCATACATGGAACAACAGTAAACATTTTAACAGCATGCAAGTTACACCGATGGCAACAGGCCACCAATAATGGTATTTGAACAAGTTATGTTAATATGCAACCAATGAAATATATGAACAATAGTGGAACACATGTCCCAACAATAGGTTTTAAGAACAACATACCCATAGTATATGAATAATAATTATTGATGCAGATGACGGGTGAGGGAGAGAATAAAAAGTCCATTAACAACTGTATAGGCTTCTATTTTTCACAACAGTACTGCTCAATACTCTACAGGGCTCCCCTCACTTTACAACTACCTATGGCTCATAGCTTCTGTGGAACATGCATACCTGTTAGACTGTCAACCTGTAATGGTATGGGGCAGACTGGGGGAACTGTGGCTACTTTACTGGAGGGAGCTTTTAGATGTCAGGGTTACATTCTTGACAAAGAAGGGGTACCCTGCAATGATGTTGTGTGGGTCTGCTACTAGCATAGTTCACCTGATTCCTATCTGTGTCCAAGGTGATTGTCAGCAGTGACCACTAGTCGTGACAGCGTGACACTTGAGAGACATGTATCTGGAAGGGGGCGTGGTGTATGTACCTATCCTGCTGTCATTTGCAGGCATGGGGTTGGACAGTGGGACAGTTGTACATGGTGTATTATTATACCCTTCAAACAGCTACTACAAACATTTCATTACCTGTAAGACATGTGGAGAAAATATCAGTTACCACTATCTGACTGTTTCTACAAATATTCCAGATTTATTGAGTGTATAAATGCACATATCTCAGTACCACTTCCTGGATTCAAGCTGTGTTTGGGTGTGCTAAATTGAACTACAAGGCTGTTTCCCATCACACTGGGCTACTGGGGAATTGCTGTCTCTTGTTTGACTGTTTTCTGCCTAATACTCTGTGGGTTAGACAGTCTGACCTTGTAATCCTGAGACTCATGCATGACAGATAGTTACTGTACTGTGTAGTAATCCTTTGAAATTATAGAATTTGGAAAACAAAGGTTAACACAAGGTACTGCAGCAGGGGGCACACTATAATACATTTGACATTAGTATTCAGGGTTTGGATCTTAGTGCATAACATATGTCATATTTCATGTATATCTTGATTTACAGTGCCACATGCTACTGTTTTGCATACTTCTGGAGCATGCCGGTCCCAAGCATCTTTGATCCGTTGGGCCAAGAGCTCCCCCTTCCTATGCTTTAGGTCAGCATAATGATGCCATACCTGCTCACCAGTTTGGGGGATTCCAGTGGCACTGGTGATGTCACGTGCCAGATGGTTCCAGGCCTCCACTTTGTACTGAGAACTCTGGTACTGGCCCTGCAGCAGTCTGTCATCATGATGTACTATGAGGGGTCCAGCCATGACCTTGGACTCCAGGATTCCCCAGCACTGTGCCTGAAAGCGCGCTCCATCTCCAATGCCAGACATGTTCCTGCATAGATCAAACTACAACACGTTATGGCTGTATTCCTGCCTGCACAGTTTAAATAGGGCTATATTCCCACCTTTTGCCATCCCTGGACCATTTTGAAAATGCTGATCACAGCTTAGCAAAGCGCATACCTGCTAAGCTTGGTTGAACAGTGCTTAAAGGGGTAATTGCTGAGCATTGCTTAATAGTGCGCAAATTCATTAGCTGAGCTGACTGCTACTTAACATTCATATTTAAGCAATGCTTACATCAAATAAGCATAAGTAATCACTGCTAACCATTGCTGACTTTTCATTTTAAAAAATATCAGGATAATGACTTAATTAATCATTACTGACATATGAGTAAGTGTATATGATTTACTTTACATGACTTCCCTCTATGCTTTCATTACATTACCATGGGGTGCGACTATACTGTATAGGACACTTGTGTATACATGGGTGATTTCACATGTTATATGCCATCACACTTACATTTTAGACCAGCTACCCTACCCTGGTTGACAAATATCAATTACTGCATAATTTAAAATTAATTCATTCACTCCAATGGAGCTCAGGAAGTTTGCACTGTAACTTCCAATGGGTGAAGCCTAAGCCTTTTGACAGAATCAAATTATGTCCTCACATTTAAAACAAATTGTCCTATCTCTGGAGCCATAGGGGTTATGAAAGAAGTATAAATGGCAAACTCTTCAGCACAAACTATTTTATAAAGGCAGTATTTTTTAGGTTCTGGGTCTTAAACAGAACATTTTAAGTTACAGTAAAAGCAGTAACTATTCCATTTGTAATATTTTTTTAAACAACTTACAATGTCTCAGCAACCACAAAAGTTACACACATACTGTCAGCAGCATTTTATTCATTTAGCTGATAAATTTCATTTGAGGCTAAGAAGTTCTGTCTGTATTACTTGGTTGTTGAGATATTTAGAAAAATGTGAAAATGATATCTATATAAATTTATATCATAAAAACACAGTTAATATCTATCCACCTGCACTAGACATAGATCAAATATTAATGCAGCTGAGTTAGCCATTGAGTAAGCTTTGAGATTAAATCTTTTAAAACTGTGTACATAGCATGGTTGTGGAATTATTGATGTAAATATGAACAAGTAATAATTGATTCCTAGAGGCATTAGTAGGAGTTAACTGCTGATGCACCTGGAGGCTTCACTTGGATGTAATGAGTTAAAATAATACTTTTAACATTGCTTTCCCATGTAAAAATAAAGCGTCTGTCTTGGTACTTGAACTGTGAATGCTTGCATGCAAAGCCAGGTCTCTAACCACTATGCTATCTCAGCATCTGAATTTTAGCTGTATATTTTTTATCTCCTATGGGATGTTTATGCAATGCTGAGCAGAGGGCCATAAAGTGCACACCCACTCAGCCATGCTTAAACATACCTTAGAATGGAAAACAATTAATAAATCCACTTTATTTACACATATCTGTACTCCTTGTCAGTCACAGTAAGGGAAATTGTGAAGGGACATATAGGGACAGATTTTAATTATTGCTCTTACAAACTTAGGAAGTGTGACTGTGGTTTTCTAGCAAATCACTTGGGGTTTACGTCAGAACATACCGACAAACATTTGGGTTTCAGACTTCATACCCTTCAGGAAATCTGTGCTAATGCAAACCTTTTATTCTATCAACTTTCTGGGTTTGTAAGTGCAATATTTAAAAAGTGTCCCTATTTTTGTGCCTTTGTCCCCAATTATTTATGGTTTTGTTCAACTTTCTTGCTCAAGGAGGTTGAGCAGTATATGAGATAGACATCTGGGCATTCTGTAGAAACCTGTACAGTTGAGGGCTATGGCCATACGACACTTTAAAATGGCAGACATTTGTGTTTCAGTCTTCATACCCTTTAGGAAGTCTGTGCTACTGCAAACCTTTTATTCTATCAACTTTCCAGGTTTGTCAGTGAAATATTTAAAATGTGTCCCTCTTTTTGTGCCTTTGTCCCCCATTATTTATGGCTTTGTACAGCTTTCTTGCTCTAGGAGGTTGAGATGTGAGGCAGGCATGTGGGCATTCTGCAGAAACCTGTACAGTTGAGGGCTATGGCTGTATGGCACTTTAAAATGGCAGATATTTGTGTTTCAGTCTTCATACCCTTCAGGAAACCCATGCTATTGCAAACCTTTTATTCTATCAACTTTGTGGGTTCGTTAGTGCAATATTTAAAAAGTGTCCCTATTTTTGTGCCTTTGTCCCTCCATTATTTATGGATTTGTACAGCTTACTTGCTCTAGGAGGTTGAGAGGCTCATAGTTTCATAGGTATGTACTAGGCTATCAGCCCTAGGGCCTATATATGTCTAGCCAAATGAGGTTCCCTGGCTTTCACCACCCAAGAAAATGATTTTCCTGTACCCCTGTCAAGCAGCACCACAGCAATGATCCCTGGGGTGAATTTCCTGTTTACCATCCAGTTGTCAAGATTTCTCTTAAAGAGGGCTAATGAGGAGCTCTGCTTGACATAAATGGGTAGCCTGTTCTAGAGCATGGGAAGTCTCTGGGACAGAAATCTATCCCTCTAGCATGTTCTGTTTATTGTGGTGACAAGGTTTAGGCCCCTGGAGCGTGTGGCTCAGAGAGATTGGGATTTCTTTAAGTGTAGCATGTCCATCAGATCTGGGTTAGACATGGCTTTGTATGTTGGGCATAGGTTGCCTCTGAGTAGGCGATATGCGACGGAACAGAGCTGAAGTTTTTTGAGATGGTCTAGGTATGGCATATGTTGGAGGCAGGTAATCCTCCTAGTGAGGTATTTCTGTGGCCTTTCTAGTTGTTGCAGATGTTTTGCGAGGTACATGCCAAATGGGGAATTGTACTCTATAATGGGTCTGATGAGGGATGAGTAGAGAGGAATGATGACCTCTCTTTTTCTGGAAAAGAACCCCTATGTGATGAGGTGTGCCACATAGAAGGATTTCCTGACAACTCTGGTGATGTGATTATCAAAGGAGAGACTACTGTCCACCTGTGTCCTAAGGTCTCTTATCACACTTTCAGTGTTTAGTAGGCTACTGGCTATGTGGTAGTTCATGGGCACATTTTTTCCCAAAGGGGATGACAATGCACTCCTTGGCATTGAGCTTTAGGCCACATCTTTGACACCAAGCATCAGTCTCATTGAGACCTCTTTGTAGAATGTCCACATCCTTAGGCAAATCTATTATGGCTCCTAGTTTGCAGTCATCTAAAAATTTCATTACCCAGAGACCAGCTGTATTAGCCTGGACTTCAGAGATGTAGATACCGAACAGGAGAGGACCCAGGACTAAACCCTGTGGTGCTCCACTTGACACTGGTCTGAAGTCGGATTTGGAGTCGGCTACTTTCACTGTGTGGGTTCTGTCAGTGAGCCAGTTGGCCACTCATCTTGTGACATATGGCTTTATGCCTAGTCTAGTGAGTTTATCTATAATACCAGAGTGGCGGATGGTGTTGAAAGCCTTGGCGAGGTCAAGATGGGCTGTGTGCACCACCTTACCCTTGTCTACGGTTCTGGTGACTGCTTCGAAGAAGTCAGTCAGATTTAGGAGGCATGATCTACCTTTTACAAACCCAAACTGAGTGGGGTCCAGAGTTTGAAGGTTACCTATGTCTTTGTTTATAAGCTCCAGGACGATGTGTTCCATGGCCTTGCAGACCAGGCTCGTCAGGCTAATGGGTCGGTAGTTTCCGGGGTCAGTGGTGGCACCCCCTTTGTGGAGTGGGATAACCATCACTGTGTGCCATTCCATAGGCACAAATCCTGAAGTGAGGCTATGGCTGAACATGGTACTTAGGTGGTGTGCCAGTTCACTCTGTAGTTTGCGCAGAACGCAGCCCGGGATGTTATACAGTCCCATGGATGCTGTGTTCTTAGCTTTGTAGAGTGTGGTCTTTACCTGTGTGTCCATAATTATAGGAGCTTTTCAATCTTCTGGTATGGAGATGGGCCCTTTGGGGGGTGAGGGGGGGTAAAGTTTGCACTAAACCTGTCTGCCAGGATGTTGGCAATATCAGTTGGTTTGGTAAATGTAGTGCCATTGTGCTGTAGTTCTGAGCATATCTGAGTGTTGCCATTGAGATTTTTGACATAGCTGTAGAAAGCTTTGTTGTTGTCTTTAGAATCCATGGTGATTTTATTTTTCTAACCAGCTTTGGAGGATTTTATGAGAGATCTCAGCTTCTTGCTGAGGCTGACCAGGGAGTTCCTGCAATCATGGGATTTTACTCTTTTTTGCAACAGTTTCTTCCTTCTGTTAGAGTTTGTTTATGGCATGGGGACTACCAGATTTGCTTCCTTTTTATGGAAAATAGCATCTTGGTCCTGCTGAGGATGGCACAGTCCATGCACTCATGTATGTGCTTATACAGTGCTTTTGTATATGATTCAGCAGTTGTGTCTCTATTTTCCATCTGTGTGGGTGATGTGAAGTTGGCCACTTCTGACTTAAGAAGCATGAAGTTGGCTTTGGAGAAATTTTTTACGGTGGTTTCCTTAATGGGGGGTGGGGGCAGGATACGGATGTCTAGGGTGATTAGTTTATGGTCAGACAGGATTTGACCTCTGGCTTGGAGCATTTGTTACTCAAATTGGTAATGAGTGGGTCCAGGATGTTGCTGCCCCTGGTAGGGGTATGGACAAGCTAATCCAGGGCGTTGGAATTGATGAATTCCAGAAAACGTTGGGCAGATGAGTTAGTACATGAGTAGTTTTCCCAGTTGATGATAGAGTAGTTGAAATTTCCCAATATTAGGGTTTTGGACTGTACCCTAATATTATCCAGTATATTGAGAAACATGGGGTGGGCATCCTTGGGCATGGTGGGGGATCTGTAACAAGCTACAACCTGAATGTATGTGAGGCAGGCATGTGGGCATTCTGCAGAAACCTGTACAGTTCTGGGATATGGCCCTACAGCACTTTAAAATGGCAGACATTTGTGTTTCAGTCTTCATACCCTTCAGTAAGTCTGTGGTAATGCAAACCATTTATTCTATCAACTTTCCAGGTTTTTAAGTGCAATATTTAAAAAGTGTCCCTATTTTTGTGCCTTTGTCCCCGCATTATTTATGGTTTTGCACAGCTTTTTTGCTCTAGGAGGTTGAGAGTTATGTGAGGCAGGCATCTGGGCATTCTGCAGAAACCTGTACAGTTGAGGGTTATGGCCATATGGCACTTTAAAATAGCAAATATATGTGTTTCAGTCTTTATATACTTTAGGACGTCTGTGCTATTGCAAACCTTTTATTCTATCAACTTTCCAGGTTTGTAAGTACAATATTTAAAAAGTGTCCCTATTTTTGAGCCTTTGTCTCCCATTATTTATGGCTTTGTACAGCTTTCTTGCTCTAGGAGGTTGAGAAGTATGTGAGGCAGGCATCTGGGCATTCTGCGGAAACCTGTACAGTTGAGGGCTATGGCCGAACGGCACTTTTACAATGCAGGGGGTGTGTGATAGAACATGTCACACACACCCTGTATTGCTTTATTGTTCCCCTATCCATTTCAGTGTCTGTGGACACTGAAATACTCATTTTATTTGATTTCAGTGTCCGCGGACACTGAATTGCTTTTAAAAAGTGCCGTACAGCACTTTCTGACTGCAGGGGGCATGTTAGATGTGCATGTAGTACCTAAAGATGCCCCCTGTACTCAGTAGTGTTCATGTACATTTACCCTTAGCAGCAGTGCACCTTCATGAATATGCAAGGCACACTGCTGTTAAAGCTAAGGGTAAATGGACACAATTCCCTCTAGGCAGGTGTGAAGACTGGTAGAGAAGGGTAAATGCTGCCAGCCTAGCCAGATAGAATTTTGCAGATAATTCTGGTCATTAACTTTAGCCTTAAAACAATAGGCAGGAAACCTTCATCTAGCTGGACTGGAGCTGACTTTAGATCAAAAGGTCACAACATGCTTTTACTGGGTCAATAGAGAGCACTGTTGCCACATTTTTGTAACAGCATTTTTTTTACATTTAAGACAACAAGCCTGTCGTTTACATTCATATTTACAAATGACAGAGTTATCTGCAAAATTCTATCTGGCTAGGCTGGCAGCCTCCACCCTTCTCTACCAGTCTTCACACCACCCGAGAACTCGAGCTAATTTTTCAAGTGACCCTTGAGAAATGCCGCTTGAGAGGGTTAGGTCTATCTGAGTGTACCTCACCCCATTCCCTGTCTTGAGACCCCATATGCATTGGCATTGCTAACCCCAATGCAGTTCTGCACTGACATAGCATATGCTTGCAACCCTAGGCTCCATCGTAGCCACTTGGCATTTTACTGGCTGGCTCTGTTTAGCCATGTTACGGGGTTGTGATCTCTAATAACAGTGAATTTACTTCCATACAGATAAGGCTGAAGTTTCTGCAATGCTCACACTATGGCTAGACATTCCTTTTCTACAGCTGCATAGCATTCCTCCCTAGGTTGGAGCCTATGACTGAGATAAACCACTAGGTGCTCTTCCCCCACTGAAGAAATCTGGCTAAGTACAGCCCCCACCCCATGGTTCAAAGCATCCACCTGCACATCAAATTCTTTGCTGTAATCTGGACTGGCTAACACAGGGGGTCCTCCCAAAGCTTCTTTAAGCTTCTGAAATGCCTGCTCACTTGCTGGGGTCCACACTACCTTATCCAGCCTGTTCTTCCTTGTCAGGTCTGTGAGGGGAGCAGCTATGGTACTATAACTGGGGACAAACTTTCTGTAGTACCCTGCTGTCCCTAAAAATGCCCTCACCTGCTTTTCAGTAACAGGTGCAGGCCATGCCTGAATGGCTTCCACTTTGGCAGGTTCTGGCTTTATCTTACCACTCCCCACTCTATACTTTAGGTAGGAGACCACCGCCATACCCACCTGACATTTGCTTGGCTTAATGGTCAACCCTGCCCTCTGTAGTCTGCCCAGCACCTCCCTGACATGCTGAAGGTGTTCTGGCAAGGAATGGCTGTAGATGGCAATATCATCCAGGTAAGCAAGGGCAAACCCTCCTTCTCCTGCTAGGATATGATCTACCAGCCTCTGGAAAGTCGCTGGGACATTCTTCATCCCAAAGGGCATCTTTGTGAACTCATACAAGTCAAAAAGAGTCACAAAGGCTGACTTCTCTTTAGCACTGGGAGTCAAGGGTACCAGCCAATAACCCTTGGTAAGATCAATGGTTGTAAGATACTTAGCCCCACCCAGCTGCTCTAGGGCCTCATCTGTCCTAGGCATGGGGTAAGCATCCGACTCTGTGTGACTATTTATTTTCCTGTAGTCCACACAGAACCTGGTGCTGCCATCCTTCTTTGGCACCAGCACCACTGGGGAGGCCCAGGGACTGTTGGACTCTTGAATCACCCCTAGTTCCAACATCTCCTGTACCTCCTCCCTCAGAGTCTGTTTGACTATCTCAGGCACTCTATAAGGGGCCTGTCCAATAGGCCTTTGGGGTCCGGTATCCACCTGGTGCTGCACCAGGTGGATGCACCCTGGTTTCCCAGTGAACATGCCCCCAAATTCCTGCAACACTGAACCTGGGTAGAAGATAGCTGCTGGGACATTGCTACCCCTTCCATCAAGGTCTCAGTCCGAGCCTCACTGAGTTGATCAGCCCCCAGATCTCCCTCCGACTCCACCTGCAATCCACTGCAAATGCTCAGCACAAGGGCCTTCCTATCATGGTAAGGTTTCATCATGTTAACATGGTACAGTTTGTGCCCCTGCCTTCTGCCTAGCAGTTCCACCATGTAGTTAACATCACTTACCTGTCTTACCACCTTGTAGGGACCCTCCCAAGCTGCTTGCAGCTTGTTGCATCTGACAGGAATGAGAACCATTACCTGCTGCCCCACAGCATACTCTCTAGCTCGAGCATTTCTGTCATACCACACCTTTTTCTGTTGTTGGGCTTCTGCCAGGTTCTCCTGGGCCAAGCCCATGAGTTCCCTGAGCCTTGTCCTGAGGTTTAGGACATATGCCACAACAGGCTCCTTGTGAGACTCGCACTGACCTTCCCACTCATCTCGAATTAAATCTAGAGGCCCCCTCACCCTATGCCCATAAGCAACTCAAAGAGTGAAAAACCTGTGGATTCCTGAGGAACCTCTCTGTAAGCAAACAATAGATGGGGCAAATATTTGTCCCACTCCCACATAAACTGATCTGCAAATGCCCGTAAAATGGACTTGATTGTAGAGTTTAACCTCTCAACACGACCATTAGTCTGGGGATGGTAGGGGGTGGTCTTAATGTGCTTCACCCCACAGGACTTCCACAGGCAAGCCAGCAAGTCTGACATGAAACTGGCACCTCTGTCAGTCAGTATTTCTGTTGGGAAACCTACCCTGCTGAAAATCTCTAACAAAACATTTGCCACCTTCTTTGCCTCAATGGGGGATAAATCCACTGCCTCAGGGTATCGTGTTGCATAATCCACTACCACTAGAATATACTTTTTCCCTATGGATATTGGGGTACTCAGAGGACCCACAATATCCATAGCTACCCTCTGAAATGGCTCCTCAATCATAGGAAAAGGCATCAAAGGAGCTCTCACCTTGTCTCCTGCTTTGCCTACCTTTTGGCAATACTCACAGGTCCTGCAGTACCCTGTTACATCTCTGGAAATTCCAGGCCAATAGAAATTCTGCATAATACGCCTCTTTGTACATTTTATGCCCATATAACCTGCAAAGGGAATATCATGGACTATGGCTATAAGCACCAGATGGTAGGCTCTAGGCACTACCAACTGCTGTACTCTCTCACCTTCGAGCCCTCCCTCAGGGGTCCAGTCTGTGTATAGTAACCCTTTGTCCCAGTATACAGATTCCCCCTTTCCTTGAGAATCAGGTGCCTCCCTAACTACATGCCTCAGGCCTTGCAATGTAGGGTCTGAGAGCTGAGCCAGTCTCAACTCTCTCCTTGTAACCCTTTCCAGATCCCCTTACACAGGAAGTCTGGCATCCTCTGACAGTAGTGCCTCACTGTCAGCCTGGGTACTACTACTCACCTCTATCTTTGCAGTCACTCTGTCCAAGGGAAGATCAGTACACACAAGCAGCTGTGGCTCACATTCAGTCTCAATGCTACAGAGTAGCTCCCTCCCTGAAGTAACCACCTCACCAGTCCTGGCTACACGTATGCGGTCTGTCTTGGTCTCCCCCAGGCTACCAGACCCACATGCTTGTCTCTTACCCTGACTGTGTGTAACTGCATAAGCACATGGTACTGCCTCATCCAAATCCTTCCCTCTCAGGACATCTGCAGGATGGTAGTTTAGTACCCCTGTTGTCTCAGGGCAACCTACTATTGGCATTTTGTCTTTCCCACTTACTGGCTCCCTCACCTTTGGTTCCCCACCTTGCCTCTGTGGACATCTGTATGCCACATGGCCCCACTGGTTGCATTCAAAACATTTTACCCTAGCTCCTGGACATGTACCTGGACTTGTGGCCTCCCCTGCTACTGGCAGATTCTGTTGTGGCAGTCTGTGCTGCCCACCATGTGTTGCACTTTACTGTGTGTATTTGTTATCCTTCTCCTCTCATATGAGATGCCCTCTCTGGTGTTAGTGGTGAGGACTGAGGCTCCTTGATTGCTGGGCCTGGGCATCACAGCAGGAATAGCACTATTCCTGCACGGAGTTTATCGAATCCAGGGGAATGTCTTTTTTTCTTCTTCTTTCTCTTGTTTTTCTTTCTTCTTTCTTGGCATTGAAAAATGTAGGCATTACATTGCAAAAGACGAAGAAAAGCTAGGCAAAATAATGTGTAAGTTAATAGGCTTTAATCTTGGGTTTTTGAGTTGGCGGGTGGGGTGTAAATATAGACAGATCATAATGTACGTGGAGCTGAAATGTTTTTGCTTACTTTTGCATAGGTGAATGTTAGGATTAAGACCCTTGACTTAATCTAATGACAAATTTTAAGTGGAAACAAGTAAATATTTTTTATTTATTTTATTTATTTATTTTACATTTGTTGACCGGGTTTGTCTGAGCTAGTGACTCATTTTCAGCAGAGACCCAGGGAGAAACCTCCACAGTGAGATAAAATTATACATCAGATACAAAAACTTAAAAATACATTTCAGTTACATACACATAAAAAAGAATTATACATTCAGAAGTATACAAAAAGTTTCAAAAACATATATGCAATATTTGCAATGGTAGAGAAGTGATGTAGAGAAACCAAAAAGCACTATTGTGAGGCAAAACATTTTGAAAAGGAAATCGACATCTAGGATGGACTCAGTAAACCAGCATAGAATAAACTTAAGATATACGATCAGAGGCATAGAAGGGGTTTGTGGTAATAAACATGGTATGAACTGGTGAGAGATAAAAGAGTTGAGACAGTAGCAGGTGACAAGGATAGTCTAAAAAATCAGCAGAATAGCATGTGTTTCTAGTAAATTACCATTAAGTAATATGGAGAGAAATAGGAGAAAAAATACTGAAGAGGAAAGATGAGAGAAGGGAGGTTGGGATCAGGAAAAAGAATAGATAAAAGGGAGCTGTTAGAGGACAGTGCAGGTGGAAGGTTAGACAAGGAAGATGGGGTGTGAAAGGAAGTAGTGGGAGGGTGTAGGTTGGATAGGCAGAGGAGAGAGGGTATTGGTAAGATGGGCAGAGGAGAGAGAGGGGTATTGGATACTAAGGAGAAAGAGGGTCATGGGGGATGATTACAGTGGCAAGACCAGTTTTTCTTTAGGTATTCACAAGTGGCAGTTTTGAATTGTTTAGGGTGGTTAAGTGACTTAGTTTCTAGGGGTAGCTTATTCCAGAATGTGGCAGGGTTGTATTTATACAGTATACAACCTGTTTTGGTCTTAGGTTTATAAATCTGTAGCAGGTCCTGGTCAGAGCTGTGAAGTGGTCTAGTAGTAGAGTTTTTGGATGTAACTGAAGTAAGGCTAGGACAGAAGGAGGTCAAATATAGGATGGAGTGGATAAGTTGTAGTTGATGAAGTTTGAGGAGGTGGGGAAATTCTAGCCAGTCTAGTTGCTTAAGAAATATGTAGTGGTAAGACTTAAAGGTTTGGTTTGCAGAGAATCTGGCCACCTTATTATATGTAGTTTCTAGTTTGGTGAGGAGTGTGGAGTTCAGATTTGTGAATAATTGACAGCTGTATAATAGAGTAGGAAGAAGAAATGCATGAAAGAGAGTTATTTTGGCCCTGTTGGTTAAGAATTTCATGTTGCGGTAAAAGTGTCCGAGTTTTTGGTGTGTCTTTTTAATACAGTTTGTAACATGTAGATCAAATTTAAGCTGATCCTCTATTATGACTCCTAGCAGTGTTGTGTTAGGTTCTACAGTGATGATTGTGTTGTTGCTAGATTGAATAGTAAAAGTAGATTTGAGATTAGAGAGGTTCTTAGGGTGAAAAAGTAAGAGCTTAGTTTTCTTTGGGTTGAGAATTAATTTGTTGTCACTGAGCCATGTCTCTATGGTATTAAATGTAAAATAAATAAATGTAAAATAAATAAATAATTATTTAGAGGGGCTGACAAAAGTTAAAGCATTCCAAAATAAGTAGGATTTCAGAACAAGAATAGGCAAAATAGAGTGCTAAACAGAAAATAAGGGAGTACATTGATAATATGCATGAGTTTAGAAAGATTGTTGTTAAGCAACTGTTTTGTGAAAATATCTCCAGAGCACAAAAACTTTGGCAGAACAACTTAGGCAACAGAAAGTGGAAAGGGTTGTTGTGAGACTTAGGTAGCCTATAACAAGAAAAATAACCAGAGCTCCTATAGAGGTATTGGAGAAATTTCAGAAATTGTATGAAAATTTGTATAAAGCAAAGAAATGGGGGATTCAAGAAAAAGCACAAAGGGAAATATTTATGGAAGACTCAAACATACCAAGGTTAGAGGTAGATGAGTCTCAACAACTAATTGTTAAGATGGTAAGATGAGATAAAAATGGTGATGTATAGCAATCTACAGGAAAGCCTTCAGGTATAGATGGTATTTTGGTGAAGTTTGTAAATTAGGAGGGACGGAAGTGATAAAGATCTGCAAAGATTTGTTTAACAGTATTTTAAAAGGAGGGGAAGAATCAACATCCTAGAAAAAAGTTGCCATGGCTGTAATACCTAAAGATGGTAAAGGCCTGTTCAATCCAGCTTCATACTGAACCATTTCAATTTCAAACTATGATTATAAAGTGTCTGTGTCTATAATGGCTAGAAGAATAGCAAAGGTGATGCCAAAATTGATAGATATGGAACCATGTGGTTTTGTGGAGGGAAGGCAAACATTTGACAACATTAATATAACAATGATGATCCAGAGGGAAGCATGTGAGAGAATAACGCCATTATTGGTGGGTCTTGATGCAGAGAAAGCAATTGAGAGAGTAAGCTGGGATTTTATGAGCAGGGCAATGGAAGCATTTGCATTTCCTGATACAATAATAATAAGGTTAATTAGAAGGCTATATGAGAGACTGGAGGCAAAAATCAAAATGGAAGGGTTCCTCTCTGATAAGTTGTAGCTGAACAGAGGAATCAGGCAAGGTGTCTTCTTCACCCTTTTATTTGCATTATATTTAGAACCTTTGGCAAAAAATAAGGGACTCAGAAATTCAAAAATATAATTGGTATGATGTTCAAGAAAAGTTGATTTTATTTGAGGATATTATTTTGTACACGATGGAAACAAAAGGACAGGAACATTCTGAGACAATTCTGATTTTTTTCAGGATATAAAATTAATAAAGATAAAAAAAGGTTATAGCTACAAACTATGTACCCATACATGAATTGGTTCAGCAATATCCATATTTTTTGGACATGTTAAAATGAAGTGTTTAAGAGTATGGATTAAAAAGGCCTATGTTATAACAGCTAAGGTTATGTGGGAAAAGATTAAACAAAATGTACTACAAAAACTGAAAAACTGGAAGTTCTTACTTATGGATATGGATAGCAAGATGCAAGCAGTAAAAATGTTTTCCTCCCTTTAGTTTTATACACAAGTCAGGCATATTTCTATCAACCAGAGTAGAAGTTGTGGATAGCAATTAATAAAGAAGAGGGCAAGGGTCAGGTGGGATATTTTGATCCTCCCAATTGAACAAGGATGTTTAGATTGCCTGATCTGAAGGGGTATTTCAGAGCTACACAATTAAGACTCATACATAACAAGACCAGAAAGATACAAGTCAAAGTGGAAAGGGATGATGATGAAAGAGGGGGTAATTCAAGAAATAAGGAAATAATGGGATTTTGGATGCAGATCCTTACAGAGAATAACAATAGTCATACAGGATATTATAGTCATAAAGTAGTAGAAAGTATATTAAGAACTAAGCCAACACAGGAATGGAGAAAAGAGATTCTGCCAATAGGAATGACTGCAATTAAGGGTGCAGAGAATAGGCAAGACAGGGATGGAATTTACTGGAGGAAGCTGGCAAACGAACCAGGGCTATTAATTAGAAAGGGAAATGTAAAAGAATGGGAAGAGGCCATGAAGATATTTGGATTGCAGGCTACTGATTGCCTTCCCTGTCAGAGATGATATCAGAGTATAGGCAAAGAGAAAGGGATACAGGAATCCTACATGAAAGACAGGTTGAGTTTTTAATTGAATCTAGAGCAGAAGCTCCCATTAAAAATGGATAATTAGTAGGACATATAAAATATTGCATGAGAACTATTGGAATCAATCAGAAGAGGTCAGAAAAGATTAGAAAAACAGATTAGACATGCAATTCACAAAGAAACAATGAAAGACTGTATGGCTTCCAAATGTGCAACAAATTGTAGAAGATTTAGGATTTCTTGCTTAGAAGTGTTTGCATAGATACACTTATACCCCAAACAGACTCCAGATAATTTTTCCTCAGGTTGATGGCAAATTTTGGAAGTGTAATGAGGAAGAAAATATTACCTAGGGCATATGTTCTCAGAGTGTAATGAGTTGACAGATGTTAAAAAGTCCCTAAAGAGTACTTTGTCACAAATACTATGTGAGGAAATGAGTGTAACTAAGGAAATGATTTTTTGAGCTGGGATACACGAGCTGAATTACCGAGACAAAGCAAGACCTTGTTAAATTTAATTCTGGTGGCTGCAAAAAACAATTATAGGTTCATAGGTTCATAGGTTGGTACTAGGCTATCAGCCCTAGGGCCTATACAAGCCTAGCCATAACAATTCCCTGGCTATTTCTTCCCACACTATTTACTTCCCTGGACCCCTGTCTAGCAGGGCAACTGACGTGATCCCCGGGGTGAATTTCCTTTCTCCCATCCAATCGTCAAGGTTCCTTTTGAAGAGGGCCAAAGAGGCACTCTGCTTGACATGTATGGGCAATCTTTTTCAGAGTCTGGGGAGTCTCTGGGTCGGGAATCTGTCCCTCCAGCATGTTTTGTTTATTGTGATGACAAGGTTTAGATCCCTGGAGTGTGTGGATCTGAGGGATTGGGATTTCTTTAAGTGTAGCATGTCCAACAGCTCTGGGTTTGACATGGCCTTGTATATTAAGCAGAGATCGCCTCTGAGTAGATGATATGTGACAGAGTATAGCTGGAGTTTTTTAAGGCGGTCAGCGTAGGGCATCTGCTTTAGGCCTGTGATTTTTTTAGTGAGGTATTTCTGCAGCCTTTCCCGTTGTTGCAGATGTCTTGAGAGGTACATACCAAACGGGGCATTGTATTCTATAATGAGTCTAATCAGGGATGAGTACAGTGGGACAATGACCTCCTTTTTTCTGGATGAAAAGCCCTTAGTGATGAGGTGTGCCACATAGAAAGATTTCCTGACTGTTGTGGCGATGTTGTTATCAAAGGTGAGACCACTATCCACCTGT
>NC_056729.1:406581379-406743879 GCF_019279795.1 Protopterus annectens | reverse complement strand
ATGAATATTGAAGCTGGTTCAGTACATCAATTTTTTCCGGCTACTATTGGTCTCATTGGGGGTCTGATGGAATTTTTATGGAGTTTAGGCAACCCCTGTATCTTTGGAATAGTTGGATCTGTAACTACTAAATATTTGACCATATTATTATCACAAAGCTCTAGTTCCTCAAGGTGTCTAATTTCTTTTTCTACCCTTGATATCATATTTTTACTTTGTATGGATGTAATTTTTTGATAGAAGTCAGTATTATCCAGCATTTCTAGCATCAAACCATTGTAATCAACTCTATTCATAACCACCATTTGCCCTCCCTTGTCTGCTGGCCTAATAGTTATCTGGTTATTACTCTCTAAATCATGCATAGCTTTAAATTCTTCTTTACTTAAATTATGCCATTTGCCACTTTCCTTAAGTTGTTTCTGCTCATAATACATTTTATACATATCAGAAATACAAGTTTGCTCAAATGCATTGATTAAAGCATTTTGTTTTGGCACAAAAAGACTCGATTTCCTGAATGTAGCATCAGACTCTTTCTGCTCATTACCAAATAATGTTTTCAAAGTCAAGTTACGGGTAAACAGTTTCAAATCGAAAATAATATCAGTGATGTTCATGTCCATAGCCGGTATAAAAGATAACCCCTTTTCTAACACGTTTGATTCAGAATGTGTTAAACCATAATCTGATAAATTTACAATTAATGTCTTACTTGTTGGAAGGCCTTTTTATTGTAAATGGACTCACCGGACCTTCATCGAGTTTTCTCTTGTTTCTCACTATACTTCTCCCCCTCTGTTGTTGTCGCGGTCCACCTCTTCCATTCCTGCTCATAGATCTCCCCCTTATAGGCAGAGGAAAATTCAAGCTTAAAGGGCCAGTTCCTTTTAAAAAAGAAGAAGTTGGATGTGCTGATGCATTTTTAATGTTGGAGGTTCCATTTTCTGTTTCGTGATGTATTTCCACACTTACTTGAAACGTCTTCTTCCTTGCTCCAAGGTTAGATGTCACCAGTGCATTCGAAACATCAGACTTCAAGGTGTTTGCTCTATTGTCATCACAACCATGCTCGTCATCACGACCTCGCCCATCTGCTTCCACTTGATCAATCGGTATCTCTCTAGAAGTCGAATTTTGTACAAACTGAATTCTCTCATTTACTTATTGGGGCATTGAATTAATATTAGGCGCCATACTATTATGGTCATAGAGCAACTTTCATAGTGACAAGAGCTTTGTGATTCAACTAAACAAAAAACTAAGAGATCTAATAAAGTCCAACAAGGCCAATTACAAGGTCAGGATAACCTCCCAGGGTAAGGACAATCACAAGGCCTTCTTCAGCTTTGTCAGGAAGCTTAAAGGTAACAGTCAGCAGTGTGCAGAACTGGTGGTAAATGGCACAACCTTCACTTATTAAAAGTTCTAGGTTGATCTTCTGAGACATTCATTGGTGTAGCAGTATCAAGAAATAAAATGTCCCTTTTAATCCACTCGTAGAAATTTACTCTTGAGCTAGGATGTTTTGTACTTTGGCATCTCGCTCGCCCGATGTTCCCTGAGGTAAGGGAACTTCCTGGTTCAGAAAAGTCACCTTGATTAAGCAAGCACGTCACTGCCTGCTCAGAATTGGATGAGTTCACTTTTGAAAGGGATGCTGGGACTATTGTTCTTTTGAGTAAAAAGCGAAATCATCTGAGTTAAAGTCACTTCTGTAAAGGAATTATTGATTCAAAAAGTCTCACCACTTTCCGACATGGAAATCATCTGATACTTAATTTGTAGAGTATTTAAATAATCTTTCATTTTTTTTTTTTAATTTACTAGTAAAAGTCCGAACAATAGTATACATTTTTAGATGTGAGAATAAGCAAAGATGTTGATAAGAAAACATTTAGTTCAACTATTTTTAAAAAAGACATGTTCTCAAATAGTTAATTAGATTACAATAGCCAGCATCTCTATTACACTAGGAAGAATATTCTAAAGGGACAGCTAGTGAGAGCAACGAGAATGTGTTCTGATTGGAAACTCTTTAAAATGGAAATGTTTTTCATTATTAACTTATTCTTGGAAAGGGGTTACCCCAAGGATCTAATTTATGATGTCAGTTACAAGGTGGCACATGCCTGGGGCTCTAAGTTCAAGTCACTTATCGGAATAAGTAAAACAAATATTGGCTTTAAAAGCCCGCCCCCTTTGCAAATATTTAATGGTAATACGGTTATTCCATATGGAGAGGGGGTCAAAAGAAGTGAAAGATACAATGAGGAATTACTGGGTGTTTTTCAAGACAAATTGTGAATGAATACAGATTTTGGGGGATGGACCAACATTTGTTTATAAGATAGGTAAAAACTTGACATTTCTATTTGAACACAACATTTTGATTAACAAACCTTTTGAGAAAGGCACCATAAAATGTGATAGTTGCTCTCAATGCAAATATATTTTGGAAGAAAAATGTGTATTTTTACGAAATATAGTAAAACCTTTATTTCTCAGACATGGAAATTGTGCAACAAAAGGACTACTGTATTTAGCTGTATGTGATTTTTGTAAATACTTCTATGTGGGGAAAACAGAGAGACAGTTGAGAAAACGCATTTATGAGCATGTGTATGCTATCTTTCAACAAAATGTAAATAATGGTCTGTTTAGGCACTCAGTTGTTTGTGATGGTTTCAGTAAATTTAGATTTGTCATTCTCAAAGTGGTACAAAGATCTTCAAGAGGTGGGTGGTGGGAACTTAATGTTGATTTATGTGAACTGAAATGGTAATTTTTATTAAATTCTATTTCTGAACCTGGTTTAAATGAAATCCTATCTATAGCAGCTGTTTTAAACTTGGAGCTTTGACTAGATTTTTTTAAATGTAAACAATGCTGGCTATTGTAATCTGTGGGTGGCACAGTGGTGCAGCGGTTAACATTAAATAAAACATTTTATATAAATGTAGATATTTAGTTTTAATTATAGTGTTCCTGTATCCTTAAGAAGTTCAAATGATTGATTATTCAGTTAAGTAATTGATTACACTATATATTCAGTGATTTTATGTAATTAATTAATTCTGATGAAGTCTTGGTATTATCCAATACGAAAGCGCTTAATAAATTATTGTGTTGAGCAAGAAAAGTGTGGATTTCATTGAGAATGCTATCCAGTGATTAGATTCATTGAGTTTTGACTTCAGACATAGTCCATCTTTGTTATTCTGCAAGAGTTTTCTGGGTAAAGGTGGAGTTATTTGCTTTTTGTTATAAGAATTCCATTTTCAACACAAGCATCTGTACAAATCAGTTTGATATTAAATTAACACATAATTTTTTACTAAATTACAGCTAGCTATGCTGGCATATGTTACACATCTACTGCCCTACTTCTCCTGTCATTGCTGGCAATACCTCACATCATCACATCTCTCTCCCCTTTGAAGAGTCAAGCTAGTTTTTCAAGTGACTCTTGAGAAACATTGCTGAGAGGAATGAGCCTATTTGGGAATATATTAACTCATGCTCTGTCTTGAGAACCCATCTGCATTGACATTGCTGACCACACTACAGTGCTGCACTGTCATGTTATATCCCTGCAACCCTAGGCTCCACCATACTAACTTGGAATTTTGCTGGCTGGCTCACTGTGGCCATAGATCCTCCTCAGACTCCTCCTTCTACCTACTGCAAATATGTAGCACAAGGGCCTCCCTATCATGGTAAGGCTTTATCATGTTAACATGGTACAGTTTGTGCCCCTGCCTCCTGTCTAGCAGTTCTACCATGTAGTTAACATCGCTGACCTTCCTTACCACCTTGAAGGGTCCCTTCAAAGCTACCTGCAGCTTATTGTGTCTGACAGGAATGAGAACCATAACCCCCTGTCCCACATCATACTCTTGGGCTCAGGCATTCCTGCCATACCAGACCTTTTTCTGCCATTAGGCTCCTGCAAGTTTTTTTTTGGGCCAAGCCCATGAGTTCCCTAAGCCTTGTCCTGAGGTTTAGGGCATATACCACAACAGACTCCTTGTGGGATTCACACTCACCCTCCCACTCATCACAAATCAAATCTAAAGGCCCCTCACCCTATGCCCATACAGCAACTTAAAGGGTGAACAAACAGTGGATTCTGGGTTACCTCTCTGTAAGTAAACAGCAGATAAGGAAAATATTTGTCCCACTCTCTCTTAAACTGGTCTGCAAATATCCATAGCATGGTCTTTAGTATAGAGTTTAACCTATCCACAAGACCATTATTCTGGGGATGGTGGGGGTGGTCTTTAGGAGCTTCACCCCACAGTGCTTCCAGAGACAAGCCAGCAGGTCTGACATGAAATTGGCATCTCTGACAGTCAGTATTTCTCTCAGGAAACCTACCCTGCTGAAAATCTCTAACAAAGCATTTGCCACCTTATCTGCCTCAAAGAAGGACAGAGCCCTTGTCTAGGGGTATCTAGAAGCATAATCTACTAACACCAGTATATACTACTTCCCTGTGGAACTTGGGGTACTCAAAGGCCACACAGTATCCATAGCTACCCTCTGAAATGGCTCCTGAGAACAGGCAAAGGCATCAAAGGAGCTTTGACCTTGTCTCCTGCCTTGCCTACATTTTGGCATTGCTCACAGGTTGTGCAGTACCCTGTTGCATCCCATGCAGTCCCAGGCCAATAAAAGTTCTGCATAATACATCTCTTGGTACACCTTATGCCCATATGACCTGCAAAAGGAATGTCATGGGCTATTGTTAGAAGTGCCAGACAGTAGGCTTTAGGGACTACCAACTGCTGTATTACCTCACTCTCTCGCCCTCTCTCAGGAGTCCACTCTCCATGCAGTAACTCTTTGTTCCAGTATACAGATTCCCTTTTCCTTGAGAATCAGGTGCCTCCTTAGCTACCTCCCTCAAACCTTATAATGTATGGTCTGAGAGCTGAGCCTGTCTCAGCTCTACTTTTCTGACTCTTCTCAGCTCCCCTTCCACAGGAAGTCTGGTATCCTGAGCACTACCACTCACCTCTGCCCTTGCAGTCACTCTGTCCAAGGGAACATCAGTACCTACCAGCATATGTGGCTCACCTTCAGGCTCACTGCTACAGAGTAGCCCCATCAATGAAACAGCCACCTCATCAGCCCTTGATTCAGGTGTGGTGTCTGTCTGGTTTTCCTTCAGGCTACCAGACCCATGTGCCTGTTTCCAAGCCTGACTGCATGTAATCAAAATCATTCCCTATTGGGAAATCTGCAGGGACATCCTTAAACACACCTGCTTGCTTGCTTCCTTTTCCACCCTCCCAGTCAAGGTGAACCCCGGCCAAAGGCATTTGGAATGAGGTCTCTCCTAAAGCTCTGACTGGATTGGACTGCCCAAGTTCCTCTTTAAGTACTGCAGGCTTCAGAATTGTTATGTCAGAGGCTGTGCCTCTCTTAGCAGTGACCTGTTTTCCATCTACTAAGATAGGATATGACTTCTTGTGATAGTTTCTCTCCAGACAACTTACCACTGGCATACTGTTATTCCCACTTGTTGGCTCTCCCACATTTTGTTCCTCACCTTGCCTCCATGGACATCTGTATGATACATGGCCCCACTAGTTACATATAAAACATTTAAACCTTGATCTTGGCCATGTACCTGAACTAGTGGCTTTCCCTGCTACTGGTGGACTCTGTTAGTGTGGTTTAGGCTGCCCACCATGGGTTCCCTTATATCCATGTGCAGCACTGGGTATCCCTTTCCTATGAAATGATGTCCTGCTTGCTAAGTAGAGAACCTCCTTTTTCCCAAGCTCATCTGCAGAGTCATACTCTTAGTCTAACAAACAGATTAGCATATCCTCAGGCAAAGTGCTAAGGGCTTGTTCCCTTACCAAAAGGTCTGCCAGTCCTTCAAAAGTGATGACCTGACACCCACTCACCCACCTATGAAAATAAGTACTTGCCTTGCATCTATACTCACACAATTTTTTTCTGTAAGCTTCAGGTGTTAGCTTAAAATGTTCAAGTAAACATTTCTTTACTTTTCATAGTTTAAACAATCAATATCAGACAATTTAGAAACAGTAGTTATAGTTTTACCATGGCGTAAGGGGGTCAGCAACCACACCCAGACGCCTTGGTCAGCATTGTACTGTTTATATACTCTTTCAAACATATGAATAAAATTATCAAAATTATCACCCTCTGTAAACTGTGGAAGAAATGTACTGACCTTTATTGCTTCTGGGGTTTGGTTATTCTCTTCCCCTTTACCTCCATGACCATGGTGAAGAGTCAGCATCTCCATCTCATGTTGACGCTGTTTGTCCTTTTCTTCAGCCTCCAAATGTTGCAGTCTGTCATTTTCTTCAGCCTCCAAGTGCCAGAATCTCTGCTGATTCTAATTTTAACTGTTTGGCCTCCAATACAAGTCTCTTTAACTACAGACAGATTTTTAAGTCCTCTGAAGAAAATGTCAACTGTCCTGTTTCTGAGGGCTGCAAATTCCCTGGTTGCTGGTCTGAGCTGCGACTAAGGTTGAAATCATTTCCTCTTTAGTCAAGATGGCATACACCAGTTCTTTGGCTTCACACACCTTGGTCAACTGGTTCTTTGTCAGCTTGCCATAATCCTCTGCTAACATATTTGCCTGCTTTCCCTGACTAAACTAAACTAACAAACAAAAAAAAAGAAATAATAATAAAACTGTTGTGAAATTAAACTGAATGCTTAAGTTGTGGCTGCTGAGAGGACACACCTTTAGTGACAACTGCCTACAGGCTACAGAAGTTCAATTAATATCCACACCACTGCTCACCAATGTGTGACATCTCCACTCTGGGCCAGTAATCAAGGAGCCTGAATCCTTACCACTGACACTGGAGAGAGATGTTCACTTAGAACAAAAAGGGATACACCCAGTATTTCCAGATGCAGCTCTTTGCATCAAGCACAATTTCTCTTAAGAGCACACAGTGAACAGATTCAGTATGGGATCTGGATTTCTCTATCTGTCTCCTTCCAGGTCCCCGATAAGACTCCCCACTGGCACAGCTATAGAGTTGAGACCTCAGCTGAGTATACAAGCCAAGTTCTCCACCACTTTCTCAGTGAAATCAGTGCTTTGTACCCCTGCTTCAAGTAGCTGACGCACACACTGTGAAATTTGATTTTCACACACACACACACACACACACACACACACACACACACACACACACACACACACACACACACACACACACACACACAAACACACATCCACACACACACATGGGAATGACTGTCTCAGATTTTCCAGCTGTATCCCCTTCTGTCCACACTATAAAGTAGTTATCACTGTCAACACACACTACAAAGCCAGCTACCTAAGGCTCTTGCAAGGCTACCCAATTATACTGAATGAAATTAATATTAATACAAATGGTAATGTTGACCAAACAGCCAGGCTTTAGGAGTGGCCACAGTGTCACCAATAGATATAAGTACTCTCAAAGGTTAACATATTCTCCAAAGGACCAGCCACAATGAAAAGTTTAAATAAATTTAATAATAAATAATAAAATAACATGAAAGTACTAAATATCTATTTACAATAAACACCAGAGTTTCACCCACAGGAAATACTAAAAATAACACAGGTGGACAGGTTCGCAAAGTTACATAAAATCAATACTTATCTAATCTCAGTATATTTTCCTGACTGATTTAAAGAATTATTATTTCCTTGTTACTTACTAAAGGCAAGGCAAGATGAAGTGGGTGAGAGATCCTTCTATGCCTGGTTCCAAGGAACAGACTGCACTGAGACTTTCTGTATCACCTCATATTAAAACATTATTTCTGTGTAGAATGACATCACATACATCTGGTCATCTGACTTCTGGTTCCCGTGCAGCCCCCCCCCCCATGCTAGAAACTACCAGGATTTTGCACCTATATGTCAACAATACATACACAAGAGCATTGCACAGATCTGGTGCAGCTTCTAGAAGTCATAAAACAATTACAAACTTCTACTCCTCCTACAGAGACAAACGCACAATGCTTGTTACAGCCATTGTGTCTCTGGCTTCTTTCAAAACTGTGAAATAACATCTTTATGGGCTAGGTTCAATAATTTAATTTTCTTACTATTTTTCAAAGTCGGGTGGATTGAGATTAACCTCTTCTCTTCCGGTATCTTCTGTTACAATATATACAGTCAAACAGTTACAATAATGCATGTGCATTTCTTTTCTGCCAACCAGGGCATACTGTTGATACATTTTTAACACAAGCAACTTTACAAATCCATTTTCAATGCAAGCATTTGTACAAATCAGTTTGATATGCAAATGGCATATAATTCTTTACAAATTTCCAGCTAGCTATGCCGGCATATGTTGCATATCCACTGCCCTACTTCTCCTGGCATAGCTGGCACTACCTCACATTGTCACAAGGTGGGTGCAGAAGGATAATATAAATGTAGACGAGCTGAGTATGTGGAAATTGGTTTTAGACAAGGTGAATCCAGTGAGACAGACTTGAGCCAGGCATGTATAGGAATGTCAGAAACAATAAATGTTATCAACCAACTGTTAGATATGTGTTACAAATATAATTAAAGAGAAAAACAACAGAACAGTCAGTGGCTATAAATGCATTGTAGAGATGGATAGAAAAGAGCAAGGGTCAGGAGTACACTTTTGACATTGTTCAGTATGAGAAAGAAAAGAACTAGATGTATAACTGATAAGAGGTAGGATAATTTTTCTTTTTCAGTAACTTGGGTTGTCAGTATGGAATAGTCTTCACTGAAAGGAACAGTATCAGAATGCCTAAATCATTACATTTTCAAAGGAGGTCAATCTTATCATGGGTAAGAAAGTCATACTTATCAGGATATAATGGGTTTAACAAGCCTGAATTACATTAACACATAAAGTGTCCTTTTCTTTTAGCAGTAGCACTGGCTGCAAGCTTAGTGGTGCAGATGGTTGTAGCAGCTTACCTGGTGGCACCCAAAGATGTTAGTCTATTGTCTGAAAAGAACAAGAATTATTTCAAGCTGAAAACCCTCCTAGCAGAAAAAAGATAATTTTATGCAGTATGACAGGTAAACTGATGACTTTCGATACTGTGTGGAAGGGGCAATCTTGCAAGTACTAATCCTGGGGTGAAAAGTCACCAGAACTGAGAGAGTCATTCATGCAGCTGCTGACTTACCCATGGTTGTGTAATTTTGATAACATATATACAAAAAGGGAGTGTACAGAGCGAGACCTCTAAATGCTGGTGTAGTGGGATGCCCTTTGTGGTGTAGTGCCATTTTTCAACATTTGTTTCTATAATGTATGGTATAGGCAGTAATTATTTAGATTTGTGCTGTGTTTTGTCACTTTGGGTGTTCACAGTATTGTGAAGTCAGTTGTAAAGGCTTTGATTTCCATTTTTGTGATTATATGGGTTTTGTGCATTAGGAATGGATTTTTATGACATGGATACTTCTACTCTATTCTTTCGCAGATAAAAGTATCTTAGACACTTTTTCTCTCTTGAATATCTCAAAATGTGCCAGCTGAAATATAAGATAAAAGCCAGGGATACATTCTAATGCATGATGAAATTTACAAAGTATGCTAATTCCAAACAAAATATAATCCCACTTCTGTGTTGGTGTTTCAACTGAACATAATAATCTTTGATATTACCACAGTGCAAGATAAAGGGTCTATATTATGTTATCAAAAAGTGAGTTTGCCGAACTGCATCTACATCAGAAATGCAGTTCAGCAAACTGTTGATGGTGAGATCGCAGTACAGTGAAGACTAGAAAATTTGCCCTTTTCTCACTGTAGTGCGATCTCGGAGTTGATATATATAATTAGCGGGGGTGGGGTGGGGAGTGCAGCCCAACACAAAAGTGAATTCTCTGAACTGCATTTCTGATGTAGATGCAGTTCAGCGAATTCACTTTTCGATTACATAATATAGACCCAAGATAAAACGTGACCTTGCTATTCACAAGATTTTATGAGCATTATTGGAAGTCATTTCCTAATTAGTTGATATCGCATTGTCTCTCAGGGTACAATGCCATACTTGACAGCTTAAAACTTTTTCAAGTAAATCAGGTTGGTCAGTAATCCAAGAGTGCATGAACTGATGTGGCTGTGAATTCAGTTTGGACATGCTTTCGTAGTAAGCCAGTGAATCAATTCTTTTTTTTTTTTTTTTTTTTTTTTTGCAGCTGAATTTCTATTTTAAAATCTTTATTAAATTACTGGTAATACTCAGAAAAGTCATACCACTAGTCAATATCAGTAGATGCACAGTAAAAATTGCACTGTAACTTTGACTATTTCCTACCTTCCCTGTTCCCATTAAAGACCACGTCAAATTGCAGTCACACATGCTAACAACACCTTACATACATTTAAGAGCCATATATAACTTGCATACATTTAAGAGCCATATGGAATGAACATTGTAATGAATAATGTTACGACTACAGTGCAAAATTCACATTACTATCTGCTTGACTATATATACAACACATGAAGATGCTGCATTGCTCATCAAATTCAGAATAGTCTATATACTTACAGGCATATGTCTTACATCTATCAGGTACAAGACTAGTTTGTTTCCAGTTCAGTAGTTAAGATTTCCAGATTTTGAAAATTACTACTACAAGGGCTGCAATTATCTGGGTAAACCATGTACACATGGTTTGCTCTATATTTAGTCTATGGCTAACAGTCCCAAATATCCAAAACAGTGGCTCTGTCAGTTCAGGTAGATTCCTACTTGTAGCCACGCCTATTGCCTGAATGTCTCCTCCCATATATTTCTAACCTTAACACAGCTCCAGATTATGTGCACATCCCCTGCATTCCCATCTCCACATCTCCAACAATTACTTCTATACGTTCATCCTCTTACATGCATTTTCAAAATAGAAAAACTGGAAATTAGTGGTAACTTCATGTCAGATGTTCAAGCCAAAATATCCTTCCACTGGAGGTCTGTTATGGGTTGGTAAGCTTCCCTTCCAATCTTTCCTTAAGATCCCTTATATTAACTCTGTTGTCTTCCATAATCAAATTTTATATATATATATATATATATATATATATATATATATATATATATATATATTTTTTTTTTTAATGGAAGGGTTCCTGAGTAGTGTCTGTGGGACCCTATCTACTTCTGTCTTGTAGCCTGTCCCTGGAGTGACTGCCCATTCTTTAGATTAGATATCATTGACCTTATCTGTAGATGCTGCCAACATCTAATTACAGTGATCCCTACGTCTGCTATATCTGCATAAAGCAGAGGTCTACCAATTTTTGTGCTGAAAAAGTATTTAAAGTATACAAGACTTAGCTTAACCCATGCTGGCCAATAAACATGCCAATTATCAACTCTGCAGTCCTGTCTAGTTCCATTTATAGCTCATTGCTGGCTACAGGGTATCCATATTTTTCCATGTATAGATGACTTGCATATCTTTGCAGAGTCTTTTTCAAAGTGTCAGGAATCTGTCTCTCAGGTGTGAGATCTCTTACACAATCTGGGATTCTAAGAGAACATTAAAAAGACTTTCTTGATTCCTTCTCACAGGATTGTGTTCTTGAATCTCAGCTAGACACCTCAGTTCAAAGAGCTTTTCTTTCACAGGAAAAAATATATCTATATATTGATCTATTTCTAGGGTTTTCCACTCAAGACTTCAGTCACTGTGAGGAAATACTTCAAGATTTTGGATTTCATGGCTTCTATGATTCTCATGATATCCCTGTCTAGACTCCACAGGAGAAAGATACAATGATATCTGAAGTCTCTTTAGTCCCAGCACCAACCAACACCCAATGTCTTTTTGGATCCTAGTGATGAGGTTTTTCACAATAGATATGCTGAAATCTGGGTTTCCCCTTCTACCTCCCTGTTCCAAAGCAGTCAGTCACAATAGATACCCCAGGCTTTGCTTAGGGAGTAGTTTCAGGAGGAATAAAAGTGCAAGGTGTGTGAGACACCAAGTACAAATGCAAGCAGATAAATATAAAAGAGATGCTTGTCATCCTGGTCAAGACATGCAATGATCTGAATCATCTTTGGCTCCCGGCACCTCTTCAAGTCGTTACTATGCCTCGTCCATACGGTACATCAACAAGCAAGTGGGAACCAGGCTGTACACCCTCTGCAGACTAGCCATGTTAGCTTTGGATATAGCTTCACAGCAAGTCTCACTCTACAGGCATTCTATATTCTGTCAGAGCAAAATGATGGGGCAGACAAGCTGAGAATGACAAAGGTAGACCCCCATAAATGGAAATGAGATTGGGCCTTCCAAGATTTGATCTAGCTATAAAGAGTTCCTCAAGTAGATCTGTTTGCCTCCTCCCTGAGCAATCTGATGGCAATATTCTGCACCAGAACTCCAAGCAAGAAGGCCTGGAAGACAAATGCCTTTTCTTTTCCTTGGACAGGAATGTTGCTATATGCTTTTCCACCCCTTCTACTAATATCTGGGGTACTTCTGAAGATACAGAAGCAATATCCCAAGATCACTCTGGCGACGCTCTTTTGACCCATGCAACCATTGTTCTCTCTTCCTTTGGAAATGGCATGGGGCAATTACCAGAAGCTTCTTCACAGACTGGATCTATTCACACAAAAGCAGGGGTATTTGAAACACCCTGACACCAATCAATTTCAAATGACTGCCTGGATGATAAGCTCTTAATTAACTTAAAGCATCTGTCTAATGAGGATGTGCAGCAGTTATTAATGAACTTTCCTACTGTCTCTGTTACTGGCTTGGTGGATATGGGCATCCTGAGGCAATGTAGAAATTGCCTTATGTTTACTGACAACCAGTTAATTCTCAAACTGATATAGTATGTGAGAGATGTATTAACACAATGTCACTGGAGGCAAAGCTCTCACATAAAAGTACTCCTAATGTCAATAAGGTTGTCAGTAGTACACACGCTACACCTATCATGCACAATTCAAAGCAGACATATCAACCCACATATGCTGAGGCACTTACATGTAACTTTCCTAAACCACAAAGACCTAGATGAATTACACATAATAAATAGCAGCCCCAAATTCACACTTTCAATACAACACCCACGTCGACACATAGACCTTCATCTCATGAAGCCTTTGCCTCTATGCCCATAAGGCAAGCCACCACACAATCCAACATTCTAGTCATTGGAGATTCCATTGTGAGACACAGTGATGTCCCTCTCACCAGGCTGAGTAAGGAGAAAGTTACGGTCATTTGCTTATCAGGGGCTAGGATCTACCACATTACGCATGCACTCAGGTCATTGGACCACATTTACCAATATGACTCAGTCATAGTCCATGTGTGAGTAAATGACCTGAGATGTACCTCCCTAGACTATATGAAGAGAGACATCATGGAGCTTTCGGAATATGTGTCTCACTCTGGTATGAGCATAGCATTGAGCAGCATTTTACCTTCTCCAAGGATGATTCCACAATACGAACAAAAGATGATTGACTTTAAAAATTGGCTTATTTTCTGGTGTCATTCTAAGGGGGTGCAATATCTGTCAGCATGGAAGGAGATGGTCAGCAGACCATGCTGCTTTGCCAGGGATGATCTGCACCTTTCCCCCTCTAGGCTTTGGAATATTAGCTAAAACATTGTCTTCCCCCATAGTGCCTTTTTTAGGAATGTCAAACTGAAAGTACTTCTGACATAGCAAATAAAAACCAAGAAATTCTAAAGGTATTACTGTTCAATGCTAGGAGTCTAAACAAAAAAACTCCACTCCATAGAAGCTCTCTTTATCCTAGAGAATGCTGACATCTGTGTGGTCACTGAGACATGATTTAAAGCCACAGAGAGCACACCAACAGTGCAAGGTTATAATTCCTTCCACACATTTAGCCAGCTACTTCACATGCATGGACTAAAGGTGAAGGTGCCTCTATTTCCATAAAAAATAAATATACTTCAAGGCTGGTCAAACAGGACAATGCACTTGAGCTGCTCCATGTTCAAATTACCGAAGGTAAAATCCAGTACCACTTCCTTTCAAGCTATAGGTCCCTCTCTATGACCCAGGACACCCATACCATGTATTTAAACTTATTAGAAATGCTAACCATTCAACCCAATACCATATTTATGGGTGGCTTTAATTATCCCACTATTAACTGGGAATCATATGACACCAAACGTACATATACAGAGATTCCTGGATTTTGTAAACACAAACTCCCTGGACCAAACAGTCAATACACCCACCAGGGGTGCAATCATACTGGATCTAGTCCTCACTAATATGAGAGACTGCTGCACACTCTCTACTGTAATGAATGAATATTGTGGTAAGGTCAGACCACAAAATGGTCTCCTTTGAAGTAAAAATAAAACCTGGACACCCAGCTAAACCTGGGATATTCAGGAACAATTCTAAGGCTAACCTCCTGCTATTAAGTGAGAACCTGGCAAAATTTCAAGCCCCCATAAACACTGAGAACACTGCTGCCTATGCAGAACTGTTCACAGAAACCCTATACAAACATGTTAATAGCTGCATAGAGGTAGCTATACGCACCAGGAAGATATACAGAACTAACTCAAAAACAAGCCATCATGATGGAATCACAAAATCAATAGGCTGTGTGAAGACTGGACAAAGACAGGCAAAGGCTGCCAGACTAGTCAAATAGAATGTAATACATAATTCTATCATTTGTATAAATAAATGTAAAATACAGGCATGTGTTTTTAAATTAAAGAAAAACACTATAAAATGTGAACTTCAAGATTGTTACAACATTGCCCCCTTGCTGTAAAGAAAAACTAAATCAAGCCTTTCAAATTTGTCTTTTGAAATTGAAATGATTTTATGACATTCTTTGATTTTTAAAGTTGGTTCCGGTCATGCTGGCTGACGACATTCAGTCTATTGTGCTAACTAAGGACTAATTGCTAGAGTGTATATGTGACATGCCTTTTAGTGTTGTATTCTCCTGTGCAGGTGTTAGCTTGCTAAATAATGCAGTTTGTGGCCTAAGAACTCAGACCAGGTGTTAAGATGATGCAATATGAATACTGGGAAAACTTAAGTGTCAAAAATGATGTAATGTGGGGAGGACCCAGAGACATGTTTGTTAGTGATGTTTTATAAACTGTGTCTCAGAGAGAGACTGAGAAGCATTTTGATCTTGGATATCCAACTTACCAGCACTCTGCCTAAGCTCACATGTAAGTTTCTAGCACTGTGATTTCTTGTAGGAATAGTTAAAGCTAGTAAAGATTAATTAGGTATTTTTCTTTAAAATCAGACCTGTCCTACTGTATTATTTTAAGTTTCTGTGTGATCTCTGCACTCTTAGATATCTCTGTGGTGTAGTAGTTTTGTCTTGTGTTTTAATTATTTATTATTAAATATTTTGAAAACCTTCTACCTGTGGCTGCTTTGTGTAGAGATAAGCTCTAGAATACATTGCATATTTATAGAGGATATTGTAATAGGTCACTCTAAAGTAAGCCTTGACTGTTAGTCATACTACCATTGGATAATAATATTGCACAGTAATAACTGGACACCCTTATAAGGGCTTTTAGTAGCTGATATTATTAACTGGGTGGTGGCAGTAATTACTACAGTATAGTCTGGGTAAAGGGGCACAGCTGGAGAATCTGTGTCAGCCTTTCCCAGGACTGTCTGCAAAGTTGTATAAATACTTATCTCAAAGTGTGTGTGTGTTGTGTCAGCTACTTGGCACGGACACGAAGCACTGGTTGGACAGAGAGGGTACTGGAGGTTCTAGCTTGCCCAGTTAGGATGAGACCTGGACCCTATAACTGTGCCAGTGGGGAGTCTTATTGGGGACCTGGTGAGCAAGGAAGCAGCCAGCCCCAGACTGACTGTGATATCTGTGTGCACTTAAGGGAAATTGTACTTTACTGTGTGTATTAGTTATCCTTTCCTCTTCTAGGAGATGACCTCCCTGGTGTTAATGGTGAGGATTGAGGCTCCTTGATTGCTGGGCCAGGGCATGGTAGTCACAGGCTGTATAACAGAAGGAAGAAAATCATGGCAAAAATTAGGAGGTGCAGCACCCAGCAGGATAAAAGCACTCTCATCAAACTAAACAAACAACTCAGAGGACAAATAAATTCTACCAAAGCCAAATTTGAGGTAAGTTTGGCCTCCCAGGCCAAGAACAAGTATTCTTTAGCTATGTCCATAACCTCAAAGGCAATACACAATTGTGTGCAGAGATCTTTGTGAATGGAGCCATCTGTACTGAGCCAGAAGATATAGCAAACCTCCTGGCTGATAAATTCAGCTCCATCTTTACCTCTCTCTACCCCTGAACCTTCCCTCAGGAAATATAACTCTCCCTAATATCACTAGGGAACAGGTCCTTAATGCTCTCTCTAAGACCAAGAACACTGCATCAATGTGCCCAGACAATATCCCAGGATACCTTTTAAATAGCATGAAACATGACCTACCTATCAGGGCATCTGGAATTACTGTTTAACTGTAGCCTGCAAACATGCTTCATGCCTCAAGAATGGAGGCAACAGTCATCCCTCTGCACATAGGTGGGCCATCTACAGACCCTGGAAACTACAGATCCATACGTCTCACTAGTCTTATATGTAAAGCCATGGAACGAATTATCATGGAGATGATCAATAGAGATATAGCAAATCTCCAGACTGGCTCCAACCCAGCTTGATTTCATCAAGGGCAGATTATGCCTACTCAACCTAGAGGACTTCTTTGAGAAGGTCACCAAAGCAATGGATGAGGACACAATTGTTCACACTGCTACCTTGACCTGGCCAAGGCATTTGACATAATAGCCCACTCAGCCATTGTTGACAAACTCAAGAGGTTAGGTACAAACCCATATGTCACCAGGAGAATAGACAACTGGCTCACAGACAGGACCCAGGAAGTTAAAACTGGGGTGTCCACCTCTGCCAGTCACAAGTGGTGTCCCTCAGGGATGAAGCCTTGGACCGCTTCTTTTTGGCATTTACTTCAAAGAAGTCAAGGCCAATGTCAGGGTTCTCTGGCTGACTAAATTTGCAGATGATTACAAATTAGGAGCTGTCACTGAATTTCACACTGACACAAATGTTCTACAGGAGGGGCTAACACAGAGAAACAACTGGTGTCAGAGCCATGGACTAAAACTAAATGCCAAGAATTGCATAATAGTATCCTTTGGGAAGTCATCCATCCCTGGTAACTATCATATTGACAACACACCCCTTAGAGCTGACCCAGTAGTCAAGGACTTAGGGACACACATAGATAGTAATTTAGCCTTTGGCCATCACGTGTCTACAGTGACATATACAAGATAAGTGCTTTCCGTCTGTGCCCTTCTTCAGATAAAAGCAACATTCATAACATCTGTTCTTAAAAGAAGTGGCAACCAATCATATACTAGTATTGTAGCTGCCATTTCTTAAGAGCAGGTTTTAAAGGGACTACATCATTAAGCCCAGGATACCTGTGTGCTGTCAATTCCAGTATCCATTTTGTTTCTTCTAATTCTGTATTATTTATTATATCACCCCCTCTAAACCCTTTTCTGACTATCCAAATAGCCATGAACATAAAATAATGTCCCTCATTATCAGAAATATGTCTAAATAAGGCATTGTGCTCATTCCATGTCCTTATAGCTGATAAGTGATTCAGAATCCTAGTTTTAAATTTACAGTTAGTCTTGCTACATAGTAGCAAGTACAACTCTGACATGTGGCAAGGTAAACCAAATTCATGGTGTTGTAATTGGCATTAACCCCAATGTGGTAAACCTTTCCTGTAACCGGGTGTGTAAAACTAGATTCCCTATTCAAACCACCACATGCTTTGCAAGCCCCACATGGTCTGGTCCCTCTACTGACCACTACTTGTTTGGAGCTTTCCATGCCCTCATTTCCCAAGATATCCTTCAGGTTTCTATTTCTTCTAAACCCAAAATTGGACTGATCACCTATGACCTTCCTTAACTTTTCATCTGTTAATAGAATCTTCCAGTTCTTCCTAACTATGTCGCAGACCCCATGGATGTTGTTACTATAGGTGAGCATTAGTCTAATCACACCATCATTACTATTGTTAGTGCATGGAACAGTGACACCTCTCCATTTTAGCCAGGGTTGTAACCTAGTTTCCCTATATTGTCTCTAACGTTGAATGATGTCATTTATTTTCTTACCATCATAGCCCCTTTCTTTAAAGTGCCCTGTTATCTTTACTAACTCATCTTCATAATTCTGGTCTTCAGTGCATAACCTAAAGACTCTTCTCATTTGTCCTGTTACAATGTTGTCAAAGATAAATCTAGGATGCATACTATCCTGTGTCAGAATATTATTCTTCCAGAAATCCTTCCTATAAAGTGTAATCTTAAACCCTATTTCATCTTGCATGAGCCTCACATCCAAAAAATCTATAGTGACAACTGAAGATTTTACAGTAGACTTGAGAAAGTTAGTAGTGGACTTTAAATATGTCACAAAACTTGATAGATCACTTGCATCCCCTCCCCACAGAAGAAAAATGTCATCTACAAAGTGCCTATATAGGCACACTTTGTCTCTCCAAGCATTATTCGTGCCCAAGACATATTCTCCCTCCCAACAAGACATTACCATATTTGCATATGTATTAGCACAGGGGTTGCCCATGGCTACCCCCTGTACTTGCCTATATAAATTGCTCATGCATGAAAGAACATTGTATTCCAATACTGTTGTTAATAATCTCTTAATTAATTCCAACTTAATCCCATCCGTTAGGTGTAATTCACATCAGCAGGCTGATAACAGCCTGCACACCAAACTCATTACTAATGACTGTAAATAAATTATTTACATCTAAAGTTACCATAATGTATTTCTTTCAGTGACAGCAACTTCAAAATCTTGCAACGAGGTTAGAAAATGTCCTGTGTCTTTAAGTACTTGTTCCACATGCAGCAGACAAGGTCTCAGGGTACACTCAAGCCATATTGAGATATTCTCAGTAGCCCACCCTCTCCCCGATGCTATCGGTCTGAGGGGTGGCTTACATAGATCCTTATGGATCTTGGGTAGAGCCTTAAACAATCATGTAACTGGTTTTCTACCCATCAAAAATCCAAGAGTTCTTTATCCATTAAATCCTCATTCACCATCTGCTTCAACTGACATCTAACCGCTCTAATAAGACCATGCATACTGATGGGAGAAATTTGAACAAATGTAACTTCATCTGTTAACAATTCTAACAATCTACTATGATAATCTTCATAGGTTCATGGCTTGAGTGTACCCTGAGACCTTGTCTGCTACATAGGTTCTTCTCTGCTTAGCACCACTACTGCCCCCCCTTCAGACTATTTTATTATAATCTGTGTGTTGTTTTTCAAATCATACATGGCCTTGTGCTGTGACATAGTTAAATTGTGAAATTTCCTATTGTTACCTTCCTGTAAATAAATTTGAATTTGTTGTTCACATACCTTAATAAAAGTTTGCATAGTTGCATTAAAAACCGGAACAAACACATTTGGTTGTCTTAATCTATGGACCCTTGACTGGTTGCCACTTCTGAACATCTCTTTAAGCATAACATTCCTTACAAACATTAAAATGTCAATGAGGGCATGGAAAGCTCCAAACAGGTAGTGGTCAGTAGAGGGACCAGACCATGTGGGACTTGCAAAGCATGTAGTAGTTTGAATAGGGAATCTAGTTTTACACACCCGGTTATCGGATATTTCAGCATGCCTGCCCATGAACCCTCTTCTTTCAATGTATTCTCAAGTCAAAATGTATTTGAAAGGGGTTTTACATAAGAGGCCACCAAGAAAACTGGTGGCCCCTCTTTGGGATCTTAACACTTGCTCCATTTGAAGCAGCTAACCTGGCTGACTTGAGGTTCTTAACATGGAAGACAGTTTTACTGATTGCTGTGACCTATGCTAAAAGGTTATCTGAAGTACAAGCTCTTACAGTGAGTCAACCCTTCCTCATTTTCCACAAGGACAGGGTTTCTTTGAGAATTAATCTTTTTTTTATGCCTAAAGTGGTATCCAAATTTACTTTAAGCCAAATTATCCATCTCACCATTTTATTTCCTAAAAATGAGGGAAAAGGATACCTCATACATTAGATGTCCACAGGCAACTCAAGTATTTGATTGACAGAATCTTTTATAACTTTGAATCAATTGTTCATTTCTTGTGAAAGTAAGAAGAAAGGACAATCTGTATCAAAGCAGACTGTTTAGTCTAAGGCTATTACCTTTTGTTATACTCACCTCTAAAAAATTTCCAGGCAGGGTCAAGGTCCACCCTATCAGGGCCTTGACTTCATCTACAACTTTTTGAAAAGGGCTGGATTTCAGAATTATTCTAGAAGCAGCAACTTGCATCTTCTGTTCATTCTTTTTCAAGCACTGTAAGCTTAATTCCTTGTCTAGGTCTGGATCAGGCTTTGCTAGGTCCATTCTCCAGGGGATCCTGGACTCTTCTCCTTCCACCACCAAATGCAGCAGTGATCAATATGAAGACCATAGTACAGCTGAGAAAGGAAACTTACCATAACAATAGTTGTTTGAATGATCAGTGCTTCAGTAGCCACTCCCTTCCTCAATGCCACTTGTTTCTTTGTGTGTTGTTTAGACCAGGGCGTAATCATTTCTTTTTTTGTTCATCCTAGCATTATCCTTTCAGGGCTCAGACTCCCTCTTTTGTTGGCAGGAAAGCTCTGAAGGGCTTGGTACTCAAATTTGTGTTTTAGTCAGCTTAGCTCAAGTTGACAGAAAGTTTGGGCACACAGAAGGTGCCCTGAAGCTTTGGAAGCTAGCTGGCTGTTATATCTGTAACATGGTATAACCCATATAACGTAAGCTAAAAATCTGCTGTTATGGTAAGTTTACTTAACACATCTGTAATTCCTCTCTTTGCATCTTTGTAAAGTAGATGCAACCAGTCTGTCAGCTCCTGCTTGTAACTTTTATAAAATTCCACTGTTACTCTATACGGTCCTGGGGTTCTACCCCTTTCAAATTACAGTGGCTTGTTTTATTTCTTCTTTCCTGTTTTCTCTGCTTAAGTCATGGATTTCCTTTGTTGTCAGTCTCTCTAGATCTTTTATACCGTCCAAAAAATCGTTGTATCTTTCCCCCATTCTACTCTAAATCAGTTTCTCCCCCCAAACTATTGGAGAGTATCATGTTAATTTGCTTTGGGTCAGTAGTATTCTCTCCCCATTTCTGTTTTGAGGGACTTAACATTCAACCTTGAGCACTCTCTTTTTACCCTTCTGGCCAGACCTTTAGGTGAATTAATGGCTTTAGCCCAAAACAAATGTGAATACCTGTCCTATCTAGTATGGATTTTCCATAGCCTCAAGTTTTTGATTTTATTTTTAAGCTATTTAGTTTGATGTAGAACTACTTTATCCTTATAAATTCCCTTAATATATAATTTCCTTGTATTCCTTAAGGACTTCTGAAACTCCCAGATCTCATTCTCTTTTTCTCTTTCTTGTGTTCCCTTCCTTGTACATTTTTGTGTCCCAACCCTTCAATTTGACTTTATAATACTCCCAATAGAGCTATGTGAGCACCCCTCTTTTTTCCTCTTTGACTCCAAAATTATTTTGACCACTCTTTCAATTGCTTAGCATTCCATTCATCTCTTAGTAGAAGTGGGTCCATTTTCCAGTTCCTGAGTTTGTAGCAGAGAAGGCTCCTGGTCAAAACTAGTCTGACTGCACTATGATCTGACATGGCCCGCAACAAGTTTTCTGTCATATTATCTGATGATAACCTTCTAGCACCATACCCATTATTAGCTGTAAATATGTACTGTAGATCTTCTGGGTGTAGGGCCCTTCACATGTCCTTCAATCCCAAACTGACCATACCACAGCCTAACTTACTCTGGCATCTAAATAATTGTCTTTTCCCAGCTAGTATTCTGTCTTTCCCGGGATCTCTTACCACACTGCCCCCCCCCCCCCCCCACACACACACACACACACTATGCTCTTGTGCTTTTTGAGTTGTTGTTGTTGTTGTTGTATCTTTTCAGCTTTTGAGTAAGGATCAAAAATCTTTCAAGTATGCAGGGTCATCCTTATTTGGCCTGTTCCCCAACAATATGACATAGGCATCCATATCTGTTTGGCAAATTACCCATCTAGCTTCCTCATCCTTCCAAGTGGCTTTTCAGTTCCATTTTAAAAAGTCTTGAATTAGTGTGATAACTCCTCTTTTTGCAGACCTTGAACAGCTAAATTTTGCCTACATTTTCCATCTTGTTAAACATTTTGAAACATCTTTCATGTTTGTTTTTCTGCAGCAAAATAATATTTCTCTTACGTTTTTAGGCTTCTTCCAAATTGATTTAGTTTTAACACATGCTAATATCCACTTCACATTCTAGGTTATTAAAAAAAAAACAATGGTTGCCTTTCCCACTCTTCCTTCACATCTTCACCTGAACTGTCTTGTGGTTTCCTACTGCTAGGAATGTCCAAAGCTCAGTGTCTCCTACAATGATAATTGTGGTGCAGGGCAGATAATAGGCTAACATTAACTTGTTATCTATATCAATAAACACCTCTTCCACCATCAGAATATATGCCAAAAAACATAGTAAATGGATAACATAAAAATCTTAGCATGATATATGTGAACTATTAACAATAATATCAGTGAGCATGTAAACTTTTCAGAAACCATGTCACTATTTATGGCCTAGTATACATTTACAACACAACTGTATATATATATATATATATATATATATATATATATATGTATTTAAAAAAACAGACAAAGGAATATGACAAGCCACACTCTCTTCCCCTTTTATAGCCTGTAGCAGTTCCTTTCGCCCCGCAGCTGTGAGAGCACATTTATTAGCTCTTCAAAATCTAAGGAGATGCTCAATCTGGGTTAGGAGCAAAGACAAGAAGCAAAAGATAGGAAGTGTGCCACTGCTCATCTCATTTTTCTGCCAGCAAGCTAGGTGCTTTCAGTCAATTGTCAGTGAGTACCCAGGATCCAAGTATGCTTCTATCTGGAGGACATCTTCTATTGTGATCTATGGGCTAGTAAATGCCATATCCAGTTCATCATCAGAGATGCCAGGGGGTGCCAAAATGTCAAAGGTATTAGTGGATTCGATACTGTTAGCATAAGTGTTTCCCTTCTAATGCCTTCCTGTTAAATCCCTCTTCTCCACAGTTTCTTGATAGTTTTTCTCTTTTTTTCCCATCTGGTAACTAATCAGGAAGACAGCTTTTGGACTATCCATTTGTTTTTGCACCTCCATTCTCTGAGCTTTACTGTAATAGAGTATGAAGCTTGCATTTTACTGAATAAAAATCCTTCTGCTTCTCCTTTGGTGTAAAAGTCATATAATGTCTTACCATGTTAGATTCGATGTTGTTAGGTATCTAAGTTGAACAGAAACTCCAGTTTCCAGACCTTCCTAATAATTGGAGCAAAGGCCTTCTTCCTCTGGAATGATGCCTGGCTATAATTCAGTACAATCTTCACTTGGTGCCCAGCCCCTCTTAAATTAAACCCCAGTCTTGTAGCCCCTCACTGTACTACTTTCTTATCATTGTAATCTAGAAACAGTATGATAAAGTGCCTGGTTAAATTGTTGCTGACCTGCTACATGATTCTGAGCTTTTTCTATAATTAGAATCTTCTCTGATCACATTAACAGTAGCAGCACCTTCCTAATGGACTATATTGTGTTTGGTCCTCACATCTTTTCAGGCAGGTTAATAATCCTCGGGATGTTGCACCTGGCTATATTCTCTATGTCATCTATGCCATCTATTTTGGACTTCACATGCTGTGACCAGACTTGATTGTCATGAAGATACCAAGAGTGTGTGGCCACTATATGTCTCTTAAATTGGAAGACAGTATCAGTATCACAACGGGTAGCATAGAAGGCTGTCGGTTCTAATCCCACACCATGTATGTGGAGTGCTGGTATTGCAGTGCTCTTCAAGGTGGGAAATGGGGACGCTGCACTACTGACTGTGTCTTCTTTTGGATGAGATGCCTAGTAGCTATGAACCTGTTGCTGGTTTGACAACCTTTCTTTATTGCAATATTATCAGCTTACCAATTTTTTTTTTTAAATGTAACATGGGCAATTTATTCTTCAAGTTCAGCAGGAGGCATTGAATTGATACATGAGGCACTGAAATGTAAAGTTGTTTCCAGTAGCAACATCTTCATTAGTTCTAGATCTCTTTAATGGGAATTATTCAGATGATTTTTACTTCTACAGCGATTGTGTATATTGACTGATGTTGATGAATTGTAATGAGAGAAGCTTGAGTGGCCTTTTTGTGGTTGAAATGTTCTGTAATGGTTAGTTTTGTCATTACTGGTTTATATGTTTTGTTTCATTGCTTACTGGAAAAATGTTCAAACCTACAGATTTAAAATGCACTTTAACAAGTGGTGCTGTATTATACAAGGAATATAATTTAATACAATCAGGAATGTGAATCAAAGAATACATACATGTATGCATGGTCCCAAAAATGTGCGCAAGGGCCTATGGTTTGAAAACAGCCCAAAGGAAAACTTAATCCACCACTGGCCAGATGCATTTTCTTTTAATGTGGGTTTCAATGCTGTTTCAATGAATGTGAGTTTCAAAGGCAGAGAAGCTTACTGTTCACACTAAGTGTTTTCATTGTGAGACTGTATTGTTTTGTTTAGCAAATAGTTATCAGCGTTTGTACTATAAAATCAGAAATAAAGGTTTTAAATATCTCCAAGCATTGTAGAAGTAAAGAAGAAAATAGCATGCACACTGGCAGATACGAACAGTGTTTATGTTAACTGGGGAGAAATAGCAAATAATAGGACACTGGGATTGCTGGGGAGTGCTGCTGGGGGTGCCCTGATCCATTACCCTGCCTAGGGCCACATTTGACCATGATTCAGCTCTGATTCCTTTTCTATGCTCTCAGATTGAAATAGAAAATCATACATTTAGGTTGCTTTTCTTTGATCTTTATAAAATGGAAAAGCAAAAATGTTCAGCCCATTTGGCTGTTACCTATGAATTAAATGTGACTAAGTACAAATAAAAAATGTTTGAGGCATCATGACTAAATGTCAACTAGTAACACACCATTTACCACAAACATGGTTGTTAATATTGCCCAGTAAACAAAACCTGAAGGCTGGCCCTGAAAAAAACTACTTTGAAAAGAAGCAGAAGAAGAGAATTTCAATGTTTCTCTGATAAAGACACTTTCTACATAAAAAGACAAACTAAAAACACCAAGGTGGGCATCCGCAAACAATTATTGCCTAGCTTTTAGTGAAATAGCAGGATGAATCACAAGGAACAGAGAGGTGTAAAGTCATAGAGAGACACAGGTAACATAATCACACTGTAGGAGAATTAATGCAGTATTCATGGTATGCAAATAACTACATAATGGCACACAAATGGGTACCATCATGGTAATGAGACTCGCTTTATATGCAATAATGCAAATGACAAAATCAAGTACGCAGAGTGATTCAGACATAAAACGTTTAAACTAAGAGTTGACGTATTTGGAAGACCAGGATTCCTCAGTGTACATGTAACGTTCTTCATGCTCTTATGCGTGGAATAATGGCAGCAAGTGTTAATGGATGTCTATGAAGGCAGCACCTGCAATGTTGTACTATCTGTGTCATAGACAGGTCAGCTAGTGGCTAACACACCATCATCTCCATGACCAGGACATTGTTGACCACTAACATGTGAACAGACACACCATACAAGAGTTAGGAGTCATGTGTCACATGCACTTGGAATCAGTGGGGTGCATGAATTGCCTATCCCAGAAGACATAAATGTTTATGTAGCATTAACCATCCATGCTATAGGGATCTTTCAGGACATAAAAGGGAACATGTTAAGAGTTTTACAGCTGTCAGCCTTACAGATCCTACATGCAGTTCCATGACATGATGTTCCAGCATGTAGAGGAGCATATTTGTTTTCTACATATAACAGACAAGAGAACCACAACTATGTGAGCATTTTACAAGAGCCCATTTCCCTGAAGTCATGGGGACTACTGATTTCACCAATATTGCTACCAAGATCCTACCTGTTCCACATGGCATTCAGTATATCAGCTGGAAGGTTTTTCCACTCCTTCAAATACCAGGAGGTATGCAGTGCACAGGCTATCATATATAATGTGTATGTGCACTGTCCAGGCAGTGATCATGATTTCCACATCTGCGAAACATGTGATCTCTATCAGAACTTTAGGTAGGGTAACGTCTCATAGGGTCTAGTTAAAGAGTGCACATATTGTCAGCTACACAGGAAAGGATATGTTGTTCCCACTTATCTGGGCAGCAGGCCACTCATAATGGTGTATATTGCTGTACATTGCAGGTGTTACAGGATATGCACTGGAGCCATGAAAGATGATCCCCATTCAAACCCCCCTGACCATGGCTGAGGTGACATACTACACCCCACATTCACAGACATGAAATATTGTCAAACATGTTTTCAGAATCCTGAAGGCATTCTTCCTGCTTTGATATATATAGTGCCTTGCTGTAGTGTGCATCTGACATCTTCAGTCAGCTATACATGGTGTGCACCACGTTACACTATATGGTAATACTGAAACATTTACAGTTTGGGAATATTACAGCACTTCCCAACAAATCTGTTGCAGCAACAGAGGAGAAGGCAAGCTCAGACTCATTACAGAAGACAGCAGTAGTGATATCCATGCAAGATGGATGCAGCTGTAATATATTGCAACACTGGCAAAGTGGCACTGATCCGCAACTATAGGTCATGACAATGACAATGCAGAATAAAACTGATGCATGCATGCATTAACACACTCAGGATATACATTGCAGTACATGGACTAGTCATGTTGTACATCAGAGAGTATTTCACAGGCCAGATGGGTGGGTAGAGCAAAATCATCATTTGTACATGCCAGCACAATGAATGACTGCAATGCTCTCACAGATGCAAGAGTTACAGGAAGTAAAAGCAGTAGTTACTTAAAAGAGTGACAGGTTGAAGGCAGTCAGAGATTATATCTTCCTGTGGCAGGATGGAGCCTCCATGTCATGAACATTGGCCAGGTGTACCTTGCCATCCTGTAGTGTCTGGGATGGATTCTTTCTTTATGTGGGATATATAGCACTTTTTAGATGTGTACCGGTATCCATATGTGCCTCCCTATATTCAGAGCCAATAGACATATGTTGCTCATGACCCAGAGAATGTACATTTATTGCACTGTAATGGTCAGCAGGGCATAGGGACAGCCTGGAATTTCAGAAAAAGGAGCATCCAACCTGGTGAGGCACCCCAGTAGTGGAGCAAGCATGGGCCATGAGAATGAGATTGACTACACCCAAAAGTGGTGGCACCATGGCCTGCCATAGCCAGAAGTATCAATAATGCAGTCTCCAAAATGGTGTGCACCATCTGTATATTCCTGGCCTGTTACTACCCACCATTCATCTGGGCCCTTGCACCACCAAGGCTTGTCTGATCTTTAGAAGAACAATGCTAGGCATCACCATAAGCCTCATAGATGCACCACTGGGTGCAATGTAGGGTACAACTGACCTAAGTACGCTTGTTTGCTCTAGGTCCTTTCATGTCACATCACTGTGCATGTGTGCATGTTAGGTATCACACAGTCTCTGCAGTCATTGCTCATCCTCAAGCAGGCCATGCACCATACCTATAATCTCAACTATGGTGCATGCATTGGCTCTCTGTGCTTGAATCGCTGACCTGAACATCTGCTAATTAATCCCAAATGTAGCACTCGGGCCAGTGAAAGACCTAGAATCATAACTTCAGTGGCCAGTAATGTGCCTCTCTACTTTAGTGTGGAAGCATACATATTAGAGGCAGTGCAATCTAGGGATGCTATCCATGGTGATGACTCCTGTACATTCTGAGTAGAGTTCACACTGAAAGGATAGCCAGCACTAAACACCAATAATGCCAGAGATTCAGCCTGTCCCTCTATCTTCACCTCATATGGAGGGGATGTGCGTATTCTCTACAATGTTAACATTGTTGATAATGCTGTTGTGTCACCTCACTGTGGCATGTGCATGCTGCTATCATCTTCAGCCATAGGTGACCTGCTGACATCAGACTTGTACCATCCAGTTGTGCTGAACCCTCCACCAGTGGAACCTGTAAAAGCCTTAAATAACATTTTTGCAACAATGCTGGAACATAAGCCTCAGTCCCCCAATCAATGGCACACATATTGGTACAAGCCACTTATTTATATGACTAGCATATTGATAAATACATGCTTTGTGAGGCAGACTGTCACAGCTGGAGCCCCAATGTACCTAGAGAAGAGATATGCTTAGCTGATCTGCTGAATAAAAACTTCTCACATGTAGCTCAGGGTGCAAATTGAAATGTGCATGCTATTACAAACCTGGTGTATTTCCTATGGACATTTTGGCAGTTTTTATCAGCCCAGCTCCCACATCTAAGCCAACATCAGATATAAAGGGTCAATCATCTACTCAGTACAGGGCTACCTCTATGAGACACTTCTATATTGGTGAGCCTCCTGTTGTGCTGGATTAGTCCATGGAGAGGTCTAGTGAATTGGTCATGGGATGCATATTGTATAGGTGATAATGCAATAGCCATGTAATACTGTCTTATTACAGCCACCAACCTCACTGGTGTTCTGCACTACTCCCTGTCATACCTGACCTCAGAAAGTCTGGTCAGTTTTATCTATTTCTAAGATGCACATGCCATCTGAGAATAGGGCCTGCAGTAACATTTCTAATTCCTGAGTGGTGAACTTTTCTAAAAGTTGCCAATCCTTGTGCCCATGACAGGATGTGTACACCTTTAGGTTACACATGTTGGTAAGTGTATGTTTGTATGAGTGCCTTTGTCTGTCTGATATGTGTAATCACTGGCTTCTTCTCTCCATTTAGTGGCCACATAACTGTCTGTTATTATGCTGTGACCACTCCCACCCTGTCCCATACTGACAGCAGCAACTGGCATGTTGCCACCACCCACCTTCTTACAGCAGTGCGTTAATAGCCAATAGTGCTGTGCACATCCTGTGCCTCTCACCTCCCTCTCAACACATGATCATGCCTTGACTGATCTATGTACAGGGTCCATTCCTTCCTCTGCCACATGTCTTGCGGTCTATGCACATAGGCACAGTGTGCCCCCCCATGAATCTGGGACCACGAAACACCTCCTGGTGCAGCTATCAGAGTCATGAGACCAAGGTTACCCTTGTATGTTTTTCTTTACTTGCTCTTACACCTTTTCCACTTTTTTATGTCAACCTTTCCTCCCCATTTATCTGCCAAACTGAAACAGCACTTTATTCATTTAGTTACTTACACTTTGTTGACTGGTTTAGTCTCATTAGACCAGAAGCAACGTTTCACAGGAGATCAAGATGGTATTCATACTAACTAAGGGAAATTTGGCCAGGATATGGCTACTTCCCCTACTCTTTTTGATAGGTATTGTAGGATCTTTTAAATCATCTTGAGCTTCAGCCAACTCAGGCAGATAGGCCCTCTGTATAATACCTCATCCACTCGCATTGCTGGCCTACTGTGACCTGCTCACAATACTAGTCTAATATCTGTGAGGTACTTTGTTGTACATTTGAATGCACACAGCCTCAGATATACCATCTTACTGTTCTCACATTGACCACGTCTGCTGGTAACATGACCACTTTGCTACATTTTAGTAGCATGACTACTGTCAGTAACATGGCTGTCTATACTTTCTGTGCTGTCCTTTTCCTGGAATAACAGCACTATACTAAGTTGTATCATGCTAGACTTCTTTGATATTTAGAGCTAATCTGCAGCATTGCAAATCTTCTGAATAACTACCAATGTTGTTTGGAAATTTGTGTTATCCTGTTAATCAAGAGAGTCTGTTATGCCTGGCAGACTGTCAGTTAAATTTATCCCTAAGGTGTAGGATGTCTTTTTCTCAATGACATGCAGTCTTAGTATAACTGAACAAAATGTTCACAACATGCATTCTGCTGGCCAGCATTCCAAGGCAACTTTCTGTGTTTACATTGGATTGAATAGAAACAAACCACATATAAGAAAGCAAGATGGGATTTAGCAATTATTTGTTTACTCATGACAAAAGATGTCTGGTCATGAAAGAGAAGCCCAAGTTACTGAAAATTCTAACCATAGCTATTCAAATACTGTTTACCCTCCAAAGTACATTGTGACCATCATAAAATCTATTTAAGACCATGTGCTCATCATGCCATGATACGCACATGATAGCACACTGTTTTGTATTCAGTAAGTGGCTCTACACAGTGTGTAGAGGCATGCAACCATGGTAAACACCATGGTATGCTAATTACAGCATAAGCAGCTGAATGGCATGCTAATCAACCAATCCAAGATGGAGGAGCTACTCAACAAGCTATAAAGCAACTTTGTAGACTCAGTGCTGGTTTTCCCTGCAAAGTCCATAACCTAATGGAATACAGCCATTGAAAGGAGTCTATGCTGAAAGAATGTTAGGGGCTGCTGTTGCTTTAATTCATGTGTATGTGCAACTGGCTATAGTCTATACTGCTGATGCTGCTAATAAATCATGGCCAAGAAGGAGAAGACTTTTCAGACCCCAGTTAACTTACCACAATCTGCATGAAGTGGAAATTGTAGAGCACTTCAGTGTGAATAGAGACACACTACAGGAACTCTGCAACCTCTGTCGTCCTCAACTCAGACCCAGGGCAAAGTGAGGGAAAACAATACCAGTGTAGAAAAGGGTATGTGTAGCACTTACAATTCTAGCTACAGGAACCTTTCAGAGACCAACAAGGGACATGATGGTGTGTCACAGGTATCAGAAGCAGGATTCCCCAGGATTCTCTATCAATTTCTGAAAGCTATGCTCAAACATATCAGTGACCACATATATTTTCCCTGTAATACTGAGGACAGGGCCACATGTATACAGGAGTTCTACCCTGTAGCACACTACCCTGAAGTACTGGGTGCCATAGATTGCACACATATAGAAATCAAGGCACCACTAAGGGAACAGGAATGGATCTACATAAATAGAAAAGGCTTCCACTCCATTAACTGCCAAGTCATGTGTAATGCTAAGAGAATCAACTTGAATGTGTGTGCTGGCAACCCAGGAAGTTACCATGACTCACATATCTGGCGCATCTCCCAACTGTATCAGATGTTCAGTAGGGGTAATATCCCACAGGGTCATTTATTGGGATGATGCAGTTTATGCACTAGAACCTTGGCTGATGACAGCCATCATGAATGCACACACACCTGCTGAAGTACACCATAATGAGGTACATGCTTAAACCAAAAATATCATAGAGCATGTGTTTGGGCTGCTGAAGTCGCAGTTCAGCTGTCTAGATATATCAGGGGGAGCTCTGCAGTACAATTCATGTATATGCACTGAAATCTTTACTCTGGTGGACCCCAGCCATAAACAAACTCTACAACAAAAGGAGGAAGCTACTACAAGATAGAGCAAAATCCTTAAAAGGTAAGACACCCTTGATCACTATAAGTAAAAAACTAAGAGCTCTCATAAAATCATCCAAAGCAAATTTTGAGAGAAAAATAGCTAAAGACTCAAAAGACAATCATAAGGCCTTCTTTAGTTATGTTAGAAACCTGGGAGGAAACTCCCAGATATGCTCAGAACTAGTTCAAAATGATGTGAAGATTACTGATCCTACAGACATTGCCAACATACTGGCTGACAGGTTCAGTGCAAACTTCTCCCCTCCCCCAAAGGAGAGATATCTATACCAGCGATTGCAGCCCCCAAACATCTCCAACGCCCAAGTGAGAACTGCTCTCTCCAAAGCAAAAACACAGCATCCATGGGACCTGATGGTAACTCAACGAATTAAACCCACAGCTAGGACAGCTGTTTAATCATAGTCTTACCTCTGGACCAGGAGTGGCGCACTGCAACTGTGGTCCCACTTCACAAAGGCGGTGCCTCCACCGACCTGGAAATTACCGCCCATTAGCTTGACAAGCCTTATCTGCAAAGCCATGGAGAGGATCATAATGGACCTCATAAATAAAGACATAGGGAATTTGCAGACTTTGGATCCATCCCAGTTTGGCTTTGTCAAAGGCAGATCATGCCTTCTAAACTTGGTTGACTTTTGAAACAGTCACCAAAGCCATTGATGAGGGAAAGGCAGTCCATACAGCCTACCTCGATCTGGCGAAGGCCTTTGATACAATACCACACTCGGGTATCATTGAAAAACTCATCAGCTTAAATGTTAACCCATACATCACAAGATGGGTTGCAAACTGGCTGAGTGACAGAACCCACAGGGTCAGAGTTGCTGGCGCCATGTCAGACTCAAAGCCTGTCACAAGTGGTGTACCACAGGGCTCAGTCCTGGGCCCACTCTTGTTTGGCATCTACTTTCCCGAAGTACAAGCAAACACAGGAGGGTTATGGCTGACAAAGTTTGCAGATGACTGCAAACTGAGCCCCATGTAGAAAACACATCTGACACAGATATCCTTCAGAAGGGTCTCACAGACGGATAACTGGTGCCAGAGCCATGGCCTAAAGTTAAATGCCAAAAAATGCATAGTCATACCCTTCGGGAAAAACAAGGTTACCCCTAGTTACCAAATAGGTGGCAATCCACTGAGTACAGAAGAAGTTATCAGGGACCTGGGGACCCAGGTTGATAGTAGTCTGTCATTCGACACCCATGTAGCTAAAGTAGTTAGGAAGACCTTCTACATTGCCCACCTTATCATGAAGGGATTCTCATCTAGATCAAGGGAGGTCATAGTCTCCCTATACTCATCAGTCATCGGACCAGTGATTGAGTGCAGTGCCCCATTTGGAATGTATCTGGCCCGACACTTGCAGCGGCTGGAGAGGCCACAAAGGTTCCTCACCAAAAGGATAAAGGGTCTCAAACATCTGTCCTATGCTGCCCGACTGAAAGAACTCCAGCTCTATTCAGTCGCTTACCGCTTGCTCAGAGGTGACCTTTGCCTAACATACAAGGCCATGTCAAACCCAGATTTGATGAATATGCTTCACCTCAAAAAATCTAGATCCGTCAGAGCCACAAGGGCGGAGACTTAAACCGACACGGCTATTAATGGGGCGTGCTGGAGGGATAGATTCATCACCCAAAGACTCCCTATGCTGTGGAATAAAATCCCGGTATATGTGAGGCAGAGCACCTCGCAGGCCTTGTTCAAGAGAAATCTTGACCAATGGATGGGAGATCGCAGATATACCCCAGGGATTACCTCAGTGTCACTGCTCAACAGAGGCACAGCAAAATAATGGGTATAGTTCCCCATACTAAAGGGGTGGCGTAAGCCACAAAACTATGGGCTAGGCTTGTAAATGCCCTCGGGCAGATAGCCTAGTATGAACCTATGAACCTATGAACCTAATCTGTGCCATACTTCACAACGTCATCCTGAGAAAACAGCTTCTGCAGGATCAACAAGGGGAAGGAGCACACATCCCATCACCAATGGCAAGGTCACCACAGCCACACACAGCTGAGTAGTCAAAGGTGGAACCAGCAGCTGCTGTGGGTGTAGGCAGATGTAGACATGCTCAATATGCCCTTGCATTGAGTAAGAGGCAATGCATTGTACACTCACTCACCACTTAAGTGACTAAAACCTTCATCATATGCACATACATATAGTATCATTGATGCCAGGCAATGCTCACAACCTTTACCTACCCATGTGGTGGCTGTGTATTTATAGCATCAAACAGACTCTGGCTTGAACTAAAACTGTAGCAACTGTTGGATTTACAAGGTAAGTGTTGAACTTGGAGTGTTAAAACAGAATTGTGTAATAATACAAATGAATGGTATGTCCTTGCATGTTGTTACTTGGTAATGTAAGTGAGTAAAAGGTGGGTGATTTGTACAGTAATGACTTTAACATGTGACAACAGGGACCTATGTGAATACATGTGTCCTCTATCAAGTAAAAGGTCTCAGGCATCAAACATTCACACATTCATACCTCTCAGTAGTACTGAAGGTCACTGAATGTCCTCAGTTTGGTCTCATGCTTTTGTACTGGAAAATCTTTAATGAGAGAAGTTAGAAAGTAATGAGAAACATTTCATTTTCAGACTTCATAACCTTCAGAAGATTCTTAAAAAATGCAGATGCAGAAAAGACCAAAATATGTCAAAAGTACAATTAGCAAAACAATATCACAAGCACAGATATACTAACATTAAGCCAGCTATGCACCCTGAGCATCAGACACAAAGCTTATGTATCCTTGAATCTAAAAGTTAAAAAACAAAGATATGGCACAGCTATCATCACTTCACAGGGTGTTGTGGGGGAGCGGGGGCAGGAAGCCTAGGCTGACACAAAAGCCAAGTGAGTACGTGTGAGTAAGAAAGAGAAACAGACAGACATTTGGATAAAGTAACAAATGGCCACTTTGACATAATGAGATTTAAACCTTATGGCTGAACCATGTAACTGTGGTGTGTGTGTCTGTATGGGCCCTCCAGGTTAAATTGGTGTGTTAGTATCTGCAAGAACACAGCTAAGCTCTGTGTTAGATCTACATCTTGGTATGTTGGACAGGTATGAGCCATGTGTGGTAGAGGTGGCAGTTCATCGTTGTTGTAGCCAACCACAAGATCTGACTCTGAAAGAAGTTGCACTGGCACATCCACACCCATGGTCATATTCACTGCTGCTACCTGAATGTGACTGATGTTTGCTGGATGAGCTCTCCTCACAGGGACACCCAGGGCCATGAGTCCATGGCCTGCCATGTCTGGATGTGGTCACCTCACCCTCTGACGGAGCAGTTAAAGTAGTGCCACTATGTGAGCATGATTGGGCACAGCCATGTTGGCTAACATCAGATGATGTGGCTGACCTATGCCTATGTGGATGCCATCCCCCTCCCAGCAGACATTCCATCACAGACACCACCCATTCCAATGTGTCATTCATCTGATCCATTGAATCTGCAAAACAGTGGAGGCCGTCAAACATGTCAGCCTTTGCCACATCTACAACCCTAAGAATTTCTCTGGAGGATGTATTGGAACATGTCTGTGCCTCCATGATGGCCATAAACATACGTTGAGTGGCACAAAAAGACACATCTAGATTAGGTGGAAGATAGACAGCAGGCCTCCTCTGAGCACCTCTAACAACCCTCCTGTGTGGCACCTCACCCACACTTTGGCTATGGCCAGAGTCAATAGGCACTGAAGCCACAGTAACCACAATACCCTGATCGAATGTCTCACCTTTCATTTGTCCAATATCTGAGGGCTCACTGGAATGGGTTTGTGTGGGCCTAGTGGCTGTGTCTGATGGAATTGCAAGGGATGGCTAGATGTCAGCCTCAGTGTCAAATTCAACATCTGCTCCTCTGACTGTGCCTGTATTTGGATACCAGCATCATCAGAATCTGCTTCAAGTGGTAAGAGTCCTACACTTCCACTGTTAGGATCACCTGTGATAGTAAACAACAAACATAGGAAAGAAATGAACACCTACACTACTATAGTCTAATATATGCTAACAAATTAACACTGGTGCTACTATTACAGACAGTACATCTACAAATAAATACCTGTTGCCCTTGAAGAATAAATTGCTTATGTTACTTTAAAAAAGGTACTGTAAACTGGTTATATTGCAATAACAAATGGATTGCAAACTGCCAACAGGTTCCTACTTACTAGGTATTTCCTCCAAAGGAGGATATTCTCAGGACTGCACCATCCACCCCCTTTAAAGTACAACACAGAACAGTATCAGTAATCTATCTACATACTGGAGGAGTAGAACCCACAGACTTCTGCATTAAAAGCAAGGGCACTACCTGTTGTGCTACTAACAATACTTTTAAATACTTTAGCACAATAGTGATATAATTTGCCACAACAGTTGCACGTTACAAACAGACTTGCCATAAGCAGCACTAAAGTCTTCCTCTGAAGCTCTCAGCTCTTTGTAAAATGCACTTGACATTCAACTATATCTGTCAACTTTGCAGCACAAGAAATCTGGAAAAAGCCAAACTGGTTTACCAGCATGACGCACTGGAATTATTCCAGGTGCAACTGACAATTGACAAGACACTCATCCAAGTTATAGCCAGATATAGACCTCCTTCCATGTCTCAGGACACCCACATCTCCTACCTGGACCTATTTGACTCCATAAAGCTACCCCTTAACACCCTGATCCTTGGTGACTTCAACTACCCCACCATAGACTGGATGAACTATTCCTGCATTAATGCACTCACCCAGCGATTCCTTGACTTCATCAATTCTAACACACTATCAGCTGGCCTCATCCCCCACAAGAGGAGATAACATACTGGACTTGGTTCTCACCAACATGGGCAAACCGCTATACCACTCCCATAATATGTTCTTTCCTGGTGAGATCAGATCATCGGTCTGTGTCATTTGAGGTTTTTAACCCACTCAACCCCTCCCCAGCCATAACCAGGCTAAAAAACTTCTCAAAAGCTGACTACAACCTCTTAAGGGATGGTATCAGCAACTTCACACCACCGACCCCTCAGATGATGCAGACAGCTATGATGAACAGTATGCCAGTACAGTAAAAAAGCACCTGTACATCTGCATGGACTCAACCATACCCAACAGAACTAAAATCTGCTCCTCAAGAAAACACAAACCTGTCTGATGGATGTCCTCTATCAACAGGCTTTACAACAAAGGGAAGAAACTGTTGTTCAAGGGTAAAAAGGAACAAATTCCAAATCAGAAAAACTCCCTCCTCCACCTCAACAAGCACATTAGATCACTAGTGAAAACCTCCAAAGCCAATTATGAGTTGAAACTAGCCTCCAAAACAAAGGGAAATCACAAGTCCTTCTAAATTTACATTAGGAACTTCCATGGCAAAGCCCAAGTTTGTTCTGAACTAGTACTTAATGGTACCACTTACATTGATCCTGCTGACTAAGCCAACCTGCTAGCTAATAGATTCAGTGCAAACCTCACCCCCTTATCATCCCCCAAAGGCCCAGTCGACATCCACAATACTTGTTCCTCACCTCACATCTGCATAGATCAAGTGTTAAAGGTCCTATCCAAGGCAAAAAACACAGCTTCCATGGGACCTGATAGTATCCCAGGCTATATTCTGCACCATCTCCAGCAAGAACTAGCTTCGCCATTGAGCACCCTATTCAACCACAGCCTAATTACAGGCTTAATTCCAGCAGAGTGGAGAACTGCCATTGACATACCCTTGCACAAAGGTGGTTCCACTACCGACCTGAGAAACTATTGCTCCATCAGCTTGACAAGTCTGATCTGTAAAGTCATGGAGTGTATTATTATGGATCTCATAAACAAGGACATAGGTGATCTCCAAGCACTCGACCCCACTCAGTTTGGATTCATCAGGGGCAGATCTTGCGTATTGAACCTAGTTGACTTCTTTGAGACTGTCACCAAGGCCCTGGATGAAGGAATGTCAGTACATACAGCTTACCTTGACCTGGCCAAGTCCATTGACACCATCCCCCACTCTGGCATCATCAAAAAGCTAACATAACTTGGTGTTAATCCCTATCTAGTCAGATGGGTAGCCAACTGGCTCACAGATAGGACCCAAAGGGTCAAATAGGCACTGCCACCTCTGATAGCAAACCTGTCACTAGTGGTGTTCCCCAGGGATCTGTCCTGGGACCCCTACTGTTTGGCATATACTTCTCAGAGGTCCAGGCAAAGACAAATGGCCTGTGGCTGACCAAGTCTGAGGATGACTGTAAGTTGGGTGCTGTCATTGACTCCCCAATTGATGTTAACATACTGCAAGAGGGTCTTACAGCTACAAATAACTGGTGCCAAAGTCATGGCCTTAAGTTAAATGCAAAAAAGAAATGTATTATCGTACCATTCATCAAAAACTCAGCCCCTACTGATTACCCCATCAATGGCAACCCCCTAAGCACACAACCTGTGGTGAGAGGCCTGGGTACTCAGGTTGACAACAATCTTACATTCAACCATTATGTGGCAGTGGTGGTCAGAAAAGCCTTTTACTTGGTTCATATCATAAGTAAAAGGATTGCATCCAGGAAAAAGGAGGTTATTACCTCTCTGTACACCTCCCTTATTAGGCCTATAATTGAGTATAATGTCCTGTTTGATATGTACCTCTCCAAATACCTGCACCAACTGGAAAGGCCACGGAAACACTTCACAAAGAGAATCCATGACCTCCCACATCTATCTTATGTAGACAGGCTTAAATCACTATCACTTTAGTTGGTATCATACAGATTGCTCAGAGGTGATCTGTGTCTTGCCTACAAGGCAATAGCAGATCCTGCCCTACTAGAGATGCTCCATATCTGCAAGTCTAACTCCTCGCGCATTACCCACTTGATAGGCCTAAATCTAATATGTGACATCAACCAAACCTGCTGGAGAGACAGGTTTGTTTCCCAGAGGCTGCCCCATTTCTGGAATAGACTTCCCATACATGTCAAACAGAGTACCTCACTGACCCGCTTCAAGTGCAACCTTGAGTGGATGAGAAACCATAAATTTGTCCCAGGGGTTCCACCTTTGTCCCTCATTGACAGTGGTGACAGGTGCTGACTGAGGTTTCTTTTTTGGGTATAAACTCTTGGCTAGGCTTGCAAGGGCCCAAGGGCCATTAGCCTAGTAACTTCCTATGATGCTATGATCCTATGACCTTATGATTTATGGGGGGACAACAGCCCAAAACCAGGGATACATTTTAAACATTGCTTGTATAATCTTAAAAAGTTGCTAGAATAAAATGTTTTGTGTTATGCATTTCCTGAAAGACAGGAAGACTGAAACTTAAATGGCTGTCATTATTTAGTGAACTCATTCCTCACTGATTTAACAGAAAACCACAAATTTTAAGAAGAACAGACTAAAAGTATGAGCCAAGATAAATGTTCTAAATATTCTTTAGACTCACAAGTGGTGGTAGGGGTAGAGATTTCAGGCTCTTGCTTCTTGTACCCAAGGTAACACTAACCACCAGGTCCCCCTAAATGGGGAATTCTACATACGGAGCAAGTTAAATTCCGTGAACTAGGAAGGATGATTGATGGTCTTTAAAATTGCATGCAGGTAGAAGAACAATGCATGAGCAGACATAATTCTGTGAACTAGGAAGGATGATTGATGGTCCTTAAAACTGCATGCAGGCGGAAGAACAATGCACGCACAAATGAAATGACTGAACAAAAACGGTATTTTCAAAAAAAAAAAAAAAAAAAACATTATTTTTTTTTAAATTAAATGTGACAAAACTGCCACCTGGGGCAAACAGACTGCCCCTCTTACCCCCCCCCAGCTATGCCACTACCTGGAAGAAGTTAAGAAAAAGATAATGACAGCATCACCATGATTGATAGTAAGACAGGAGGTTAAGACTTTTTGCCCATTATAGGTCCAGTAACGATACTGTTAACAAGAACTTGGATGACATGTCCACCCCAAGCCCATGTGTAATCAACCAGAATGTGTTAACTGTATCACTCTACAACTATCCCCCAAAAAAATGTATGTTAAACAGAATTTAAGTATTGCTGTCAATATATTACTATGCAAGAAGTAATTAACAATTGAGATAGGTAAACATACCTAGAAGCTCCTCCTGAGAAATACTTGTCCTCCCTGAAACAGCAGCAACATCAATGACATACTGCTGTGCACTTTCCACTGAGCTCTCTGGATCCACGAGAGTGGACAGGAACTCTTCATTTGGTGTCAGTGATGGCTCCTAGCAGCCCCCCCCCCCATAGCTGTCCACTGTAGCTGCTCTCCTCTGTGCGGATGAAATCATGTCAGTGGCTTTATGATGCACCTGATCATATGCCCTGATCTGCTTACCTATGGCATTTACATCATCCACTCTCTGCTGCCAAATCTGCATTTTGCTAGACATATCCCCACGTTCTCTCTCAAGCTGAAAAGCACCATGTCACCTAAATGCCTCAACAATTGCTTCATTCTCATGGTCACTGAAGGGGGGGGTTACAGGGATTGGGATACCTGGGTGCCATAGCCCTAGGTGACATAAAGCTCAAAAGAAGAATAATACAGATAAGTATCACATAAATAAAAGTCCTGCTTAGATATAACACATAAAATGAGGTATGTCACTATTACCCACTGGAGAAACAAAAAACAGTCAATATATTCAAATATAAAAAAGAGATTGTGTGGTTGTAACATGTTACAGTCACACACAAAGCAATATTGTATCCAAAACAATGAGCATAACAATAGCAAAGCAAACCTCTGTACAAACAATTTTGTTTGTGCCAACACAGAACTGGAACTTGGCTCCCCACCCCCAATACAACAGGCAAAATGACACATTTTGCTAACAAGCTGTCAGTGAACTGCTAAAAGTGCTATCAAATAAACTGTCCCAAAAATGTGTGTACACATTTGCCACAGAATATTCAATTTTATGCAATTGCCAGTCATGTCTACCTGTGGCCAGCACTCCCCTAGAGGTGTCTATGGGCCATCCTAGAAGGCCAACACACCTGTGTAATTTACACTATAAGTAATTTACATTTCACTGAAATAACAATAGAACAGGGTAAAGACAAAAAACAGTTGTAACATTAGCACTTGTGATGGCAATTAATAAAGCTGTGCATCTGAGAAAGTGAAATGCCCTGACAAACATGCCTATCCCATCAGTAACCTTCTAAAAAGTGCATACAGATAAAAGTAGCATTTGTTAATGTGTGTGTGTATATATATATATATATATATATATATATATATATATATATATATATATATATATATATATTTATTTATTGATGCAAAGATTTTTCTTAGTGACATTTGAGCATAACCAGTATATAACTTAAAAATGCAAGCATACCTTATCAAGAGCAATAGTATTCTATACAGATAAATCCCCAAATAATATCGTCTTCGGTGTTATCCACATAAATAAGCCCCCTCACCTTCAGGTAAACTAGCTACATTCTTCCCTTTTTATAGTGTAGATTCAGGGCTGTGAGCATGGTGAAGATGCAAATGAGGTGTGAACTCTTTAGAATTGCTGAATCCCAAATACTTGACTCCATGTGGAAGATGTAAACATAGTGCAGGCACTCCCTCAGTGTTTGCTGTTAATAGATTGCAACTGTGAATGATTAATGGTAGAGAGAAGGAAAACACAACAACAATTCAGACTCCCTTACCTCCAGTTGGTGTTTCAGCCAGGTTATAGGTTCATAGGTTCATAGGTTGATACTAGGCTATCTGCCCTAGGGCATTTATAAGCCTAGCCAGAGTGTGTTTGGCTTTCACTGCCCTTTTAGAGTAGTTGACTGTGCCTCTGTATAGTAGGTCACAGAAGATAGCTCTTTTAAGGTTAGTTTACTGTGCCTCTGTCTGTTAGGGACACAGAAGAGATCCCAGGGTTAAACCTACGATCTCCCATCTACTCGTCAATATTTCTCTTGAAGAGGGTCATTGAGGGGCTCTGCCTAACATGGATTGGGATTTTGTTCCAGAGTGAGGGGAGCCTCTGGGATATGAATTTGTCCCTCCAGCATGTCCTATTTATTTATGTGCTGAGGTTTAAGTCCCTGGAGTGTGTAGCTCTAAGGGATTTGGATTTCCTGAGGTGGAGCATGTCCATTAATTCTGATTTGGACATGGCTTTATATGTCAGGCACAGATTGCCTCTGAGTAGGTGGTAAGCAACTGAGTAGAGCTGGAGTTTCTTTAGCATAACTGTGTAGGACATCTGTTTGAGTCCCTTGATCCTCTTGGTGAGGTACTTTTGGGATCTTTCCAGTTGCTGCAGGTGTCGGGTAAGGTACACCCCAAATGGGGCATTGTATTCAATTATGGACCTGATGAGTGATGAGTAGAGGGGCACAATGACCTCTCTTGATCTAGATGTGAACCCTTTCATGATAAGGTAGGCTATATAGAAGGTCTTTCTAACCACTTTGGCAACGTGATTGTCAAAGGAAAGATTGCTATCTACTTGGGTCCCCAAATCCCTAATTACTTCTTCCATACTTAATGGATTATCACCTATCTGGTAATTTGTGGGCACCTTGTTTTTCCCAAAGGGGATGACTATGCACTTTTTGGCATTTAGGTTTAGGCCATGGCTCTGGCACCAGTTATCCGTCTCTGTGAGACCCTTTTGGAGGATGCTTGTGTCAGTCAATGAGTCGATTATGGCACCCAGTTTGCAGTCATCTGCAAACTTGGTCAGCCATAGTCCTCCCGTGTTAGCCTGTATCTCAGAGAAATATATACCAAACAAGAGAGGTCCCAGGACTGAGTCTTGTGGGATGCCACTTGTAACTGGTTTAGAGTCTGACATGGCACCTGCAATTCTGACCATGTGGGTTCTATCCCTGAGCCAGTTTGCAACCCATCTTGTGACATAGGGGTTGATATTTAAGCTGGTGAGCTTATTTATGATGCCCGAGTGGGGTATTGTGTTGAAGGCTTTTGCGAGGTCCAGGTAGGCTGTGTGGACTACCTTCCCTTCATCTATGGCCTTGGTGACTGTTTCAAAGAAGTTGACCAGGTTCAAGAGGCAAGATCTGCCCTTAACAAAGCCAAATTGGATAGGATCCAGTGTTTGGAGGTTCCCAATGTCTTTGTTTATGAGTTCCATGATGATACGCTCCATAGCTTTGCAGACCAGGCTAGTCAGGCTTATAGGGCAATAGCTTCCGGGTTCCGTTGTGGCACCACCTTTGTGGAGTGGGACCACTGTTGCTGTACACCATTCCTTGGGTACATATCCTGTAGTAAGGCTGAGATTGAACAGTGACTTTATGTGAAGGTTCAGTTCTTCTTGGAGCTCATGTAAGACGCAGCCCGGGACACCGTCTGGTCCCATTGATGCTGTGATTTTTGCTTTGGAGAGGGCAGCTCTCACCTGTGCACCTGTGATGTCAGAGAGGCTACACTCTGTTGGGATAGACATTTGCTCTTTTGGGGGAAGGGGAAGTTTGCACTGAACCTGTCTGCCAGGATGTTGGCAATGTATGTGGGTTCAGTGTATTTTTTGTCATTTTGCTCTAATTCAGAGCATATCTGGGAGTTGCCACCCAGGTTCCTGACATAACTAAAGAAGGCCTTGTGATTATATTTAGCATCTTGTGCAATTTTTCTTTCGAAGCTGGCCTTAGATAATTTTATGAGGGATCATAGTTTCTTGCTAGTACTGATCAGAGATGCCTTCCCTTTTTGGGATTTTGCTCTATCATGTAGTAGCTTCCTCCTTATAAAGTGTAGAAGAAATAATTGTATTAAGATTTTAAATGTAAGCAGCACACATTTCACAATTTCTGTTCAGTAACATCCAACCTGTCCTTCATTTCTTGACAACTGTATATTATTACCATTTAATATCCTCACATATTTTAAGGACAATGGTACAGAATGCCTTACACACTGCATGTCTCAGATTACTAGTCAGATAAGACAAGACTGAGCAACAAACACTGAGAGATAAGATAAAGCTGCATTTATATAAGCAATAGTCATAAATGGTTATGTGATCACTCAGTGTACTAAAGCTGAAATTGCTACATATGCAAACTGTCATACATTTTGTTAATACTGTGGATGATGTTGCAGTTGCTTGTTTGCACAATGCTTTTCATTCTATGCTGCAAAGCTATTTCTGTGGCAAAGAGGGATAAGACACCCTTACTGTGTTTTGAAGGTTCAGATGTATGACTGAGTGTATATTGTCTATACTATGTATAATTATAATTCTGCTATCTGGACTTGGATAGCCTTCACACTTAAATAAGACACATATACAAATGAATATATATACAAGCACCTTATCAGGTCACATACATGGTTACCACCTCTGTAATATGTATTTATAAATGATATATGACTATGTCTGAGAAACACTTCTGTGGCAAATTGGAAATTCACCACTGTGGAAGAAAATGTTTGTCTCTTATGCATAGGTTTGAATCTCACATGTTAAAATCAATCTCCCTGATGCCTATATTAAACAAGAAAGTCATTATATGAAGAAATAAAGAAGACATCATATGAAGTATTCAAAACGCTATGAAGTGTTGTTTTTACTATAAAAAGATATATTATTGAAAGTTATTAAAATATACATATATATTTTTATATGTTTCTTATTAGGATACAGTTACAAAAATTATTAGTTGACTGTTTTAAGGGAAGGTTGACTTGTATTAATTTTGGAAATGGTACCTTTAAAAGTCTGCAGTTATATTATTGCTATGTCATTAGCTAATTGCTTATTTAAATGTGCTGTGAAATATGTTCAATGATTCTGATGAAATCCCAGTGGATGGAGATGAAAGCGCTCAGTCTGTTTTTAAATACATTTTATTAAATTTGGATTTATTTTAACTAAAAGTCATTCCAGTCCTGCTGACTACATAAACTCTCTTGTTTTTTTTTTTTATTAATTTTAGCAGTGTATAAAGCCAAACAAATGTGGGTCAGGCCATGACATTTATGCCTCTAGTACAAGTCTGCAAAGTTAAATCCCCTAACAGTTATAGCAGCAGACACCCCTCAAACTAATGACAAGTGTCAAATTAACCTTTCAGCTTCAAGAATTGCTTTTATCTGTGTTTGGCACTGTTTTCTTCACTTAAAGTTGTGCAAACATGATTGGCATCATTGCTTGGGTTTGCAGACTACCAGTAAATGCAATGACAGGAATAGGCAAGAAATAATTATTTGCTATTGCATTACTTTGGGATTAGACATGTCTGATGTTAGAGGAGAAGGTGCCTAATTTGGGGTGAAGAGGTAGGGTATTTAGGAGTCCAGAATATTTATTGGACTGCTGGTAAAGTGCCACAGCCAAAGACTTCTGCAAAGGCTTCTGCAGGAGGATTATTCTGAGGTTTGGAAAGTCTGGCCAAGGCTGTATCCATTGCAACTAGCATCCCATGCTCTGTAGGACAGTGTAGGCACCACTTCAATGACCTAAAAAGGTGCAAGAGGGATACACTCAACCAGTGGTTGGATGAATTCTGAACTAGCAAAACCCACAGTTGTGTAAGTATACTAATAAAGAGACTTTATAATACCTAGAAAGGTAAATTGGTAAGAATGGCATACATACTACTCTTCTGTTCTTTTCTTTTCACAGCTAATTCTGAAATAGATGCAAATAGGAAGGCCAATGCTGAGCATCTCGAGAGACTGAAGGAAGCCAGTGACATGTATGCAGCACATCAAAAGTATTATTGTAGCTTTAAAATTTAAAGAAAAATGTTCTTTCCTATAAAGTACTAGCAAAGTAAAAATGCATATTCTAACTGTAAAAGCAAGTACGCATGCATCAGTCTGTAGCACAATCCAGCAGTAGGAGTCAAGTATAAGACTGATGTCAGAGATTGTGGGAAATGCCATGAGTACCAAGTATAAAATACTGCAATTCTTTAATAATATTACAGAAATTAAATTCTACACAAGTGGCATAAATGCCCTGCTGTTAACTTTTATCTGTATAATTGGACCAAGCATATGTGCGGTTCTATATTGAATTAACGAAAATCCACTTGTGCGACTACATAAACATCGACATGTATACAGCGAAGTGGCAGAAGAGCAAACGTCCAGAATCACGAAGATTCAAAGAGCGAACTGCCATAGTTGTCCATGACAGTAGGTGATTTCCTTATCCTGTATAGCTCCCTAAGGTAAGTGTGTGATAGTTACTGACCTTAGGGTTAGGGTGCAGGTTAGGGTAAGTGCATATGTAGTGGTATGTTTAACTTAGATGCTAAGGTTAGAAATAAGGTTAAGTTTAGTGTATATATAGTAATGTAGTTGAGTAGCGGAGTATATACGGTAATATTTTTTTTACTTTTCGAGTGTATTTTATAGTTAGATGTATTTGTGTGTCATGTATGTTTTATTAGGATATGGGATATGTAGGTGAAATGTAGGTATGGGTATAGTGTGTTTTTTTTATTTTGTTTGGGTAGGCAGTATGTAGTGGGAGGTGGAGTTGGCCAACTATGGGAATTCAACATTTGGTATTTTGCGGTTTTGTACGTTTGCTGTCTTTGTGTATCGCTGTTTATGTGTCAACATTTACTTATTCACGCAAGAGGATTTTCAGTAATTCAATATAGACCCCATATGTGCAATATCTGCACATTGCAAAGATTACTTTGAGTAATCTGTAATTATAATTTGCAGTTGTTAGGAAGTATACTTACATGTAAAATTTCAGATAAAATAGTTGCATTTTTGGCATAAATGCATTGTATGTCACATGTGATGGTACTAATTTTATCTCTTTGTTTTCTCTTACCACAACCCTTATCTCTTTTTTATTTTGTATTATGTGTAATCAAAATGTCTCCATGTCATCCATCTGTAACATTATAACTAAATGCTTCAAAGCACAGGGAGGAAGGCCAGCCCCAGTGTCTCAGCTTGCCCCTCCTCCACCAGCTCTGGCACTGATGTTCAGCACATCAGAGACCCAACCTGGTAGTACTGCCTCTACTGCCCCTGCATTACCAGCATCCTGAGGTAGCACTACCCTGGCAGCTGGTGCTGTGGTACCCTCTGGGAGTACTGGCAGAGGTGGGGATTTCATCACCCACCAGGAGATGACAAGGTTGGTGTCTAGGGTCATGTACCACACAATTGGTGTACACCTACATCAGATGGAGAAGCTGCTCTCCCTCATGCTCCATGGGAGGAGGGGATGTCAAGCACACCAGCAGCCAGCAGAGTAAGGGGACAGTTATGACAGTCCTGTGGGTGAGGACTAGATTCTCACTGTCCCCATGTTTGATGGACATGGACTTGTGTTGTTCCCTCCCTCACCCCAATCTGTGGGTGAGGACTAGATTCTCACTGTCCCCATGTTTGATGGACATGGACTTGTGTTGTTCCCTCCCTCACCCCAATCATGGTGTCCCCCAACCTTTTGTGTCCTTCACCATCTCTATGTCTTGTCTTGTTTGACCTGTTTGTTTGCATTTGCTTCCTTCCTCACCTAACCAGCTTACCTGACCCAGAAATACCAGCTTCCCTTACCCAGCATTCCTCTCTTACTGAAGTAAAAAAAAAATGGGCACCCATACATAGCTCTCCATTTTGCACATGTCCTCTTGACACACTTGATTTGGTCCAATAAGATATTCAACATGACTGCATTAGTGACACTTCTCTTTGTGGAGGCAAAAGTCCAAATTCAGTTAATTTTCTGTACATATTTCCATTTTACTCTGTTGAAGAAATGGCTAGCTATGGTTATTTCTTACCTACCTCCTGCACATTTCTAGATTGCTTTCCCTTTGTTCTTCTACCTGCTTGACCCCAATTTCACCACTTGCCTATCTACCCCTTTTTAACTTCTATAATCTGTTCAAAAAATAGAATCACACACAACAACTAAGTACCAAAAATGGAGCCCTTTACTTTTTGGACTCAGTGTTTGCATGGAGTTTGCTATCATGCACCAATGTCAAATGACAGTGAATGGCTCTTCTGTGGTGTGGTTACCTCTGTGCAATACCACTTAAACATGCTGCACTATGTCAACACACAGTAACACACAGTGAATGTAGTACAAGAATAATTTCATTGCATTATCACTATTTATTTAAAAGTATCACATACACTTGGATTCAAACCCCATATCATCTGGGCTCAAAAATAAATTTGTCAATGGATTTACACCTGCTACCACAGAGTCAGCTAAGCAGCAGATGTGTTTCATACCTCTCAGAATTTTAGCAATTAGGCTCGCGTTTGCACACTGCTTAACTATGTGCAAACAGGGAAAGGAGTAGAAATGCATATCTCTCATGACCAAATACTTTACTAACCATCGCACAAACCCGCTGCTCAGTGGCGTGCTATACAAAGTGGACAACAGCATCTATTACTTTTGTTTACTGTCCATTTAATGTTCATGCCATGAAACTACATGTGGAAACACAAACAAAATGTAGGCATAATCTAAGAAAAGACACTTAATTACAATGTGGCCTTCTGTTACCTCCCCTCATGTACTGCAACCTTGGTCTGTCAGCATTTGTTTACAAGTATATCAACTACACTACATAAATAAATAACATATGTTGTCTTATATACCATACACATCTTTAGAATGGCAATACATATTCAGATTTTCCAATACTTCTAGTAATATGGACACCTGTTTCACTCTAGTTTGTAAAGCTGTCTCTTTAAATATACCTGCACATTGGAAACACAACCACCAAATACTGCACATTGCACAGTCATCAATCTGGTAACATGCAGAACTTTAATACCTGGACAGTTGGACATGGCTAGCTATCCATTTCATGCTGGCCACCCAAAATCTTCTCTCCAACATCCACTGCTGATGTCATCCACTATATGTTATCCTGCAGCCTTATAAAAGTTTGACTATGTGTACAAAGATAGGTAGGGTTCTGTTCTCACACTGCAATAAACTGGTGTGTGTGTGTGTGTGTGTGTGTGTGTGTGTGTGTGTGTGTGTGTGTGTGTGTGTGTGTGTGTCTATCTAGTCAGAGGACCATAAGTGTGTATCCTGCAGTTATCACTCTAGTCCCATGGATTGGAAATATTTTGATACTTTCACATGCCTACACACCCATGTCATGCTGATTTCCCAGCATCTTCTCTCCAACATCAACTGCTGATGTCATCTACTATAAGTTGTCCTGCAGCCTTGAAAAAGTCAGACTTGTGCCATGGTGCTTGCTTAAATAGGTAGGGGCTCTAATCTCACTGCAGTCAAATGGTATGCGTGTGTTTGTGCACTTGCTTGACATAAGAAACTGCATGTTACACCAGCATGTGGGACACTGCTATTATCATCGTCTCCTCAGCAGATATTGCTGATATCATCATTTATAAAGTGTTGTCTGACACTCTCCAAGTCAGATTTGTGCTGTGGCACTTGTGTAAAATGCAAAGTTTTTTTAGGTGGTGTACTTATATAGGCAGGGGTTCTGTTCTCACTGCAGTCAACCGGGTTGTGTATTTGTGCACTTATTTGACATTAGAGGGAGCATTTTACACCAACATGCGGGACACTGCTATTACCATGTTTCTCTCACCAGCCTCTTCTGATGTTATCAGCTATAGCTGATTTGCAGATGTGTAGTATTCCCGTCACGGTAGGGTCAGAGACTGACCTGTAGACCAGTCACAAGTCACCTCATTCTATAAGATGCAGATTACAGTTACAGGGCTTTCAGTCTATCCACATACATCATGACATGGTTTGTTGGTCCTGTATTGTCGGAGAGAAACCCCTGTGGTGTCTCCAGCTGCTTCAGGTGTCTGGTGATGTACATGCAAAAGGATTCATTATACTCTATTTGTGTTCTGATGAGGGTCAAGTATAGTGCTTTTATACTGTTATACCATCCTCAGATCTGGATATGATGGCCTGGCATATGAGGTGTATGACATAGCCTTTCCATACCACTATGGAAATGTGGTGGCCAAAGTTCAGATTGCTATCTACCTGTGTTCCCAGGTCTTGCACCACTGGGTTTGAGCACAAGGAGGTGTTGTCAATGCTGTAATTGCAAGGCATTCCATTTTGCAAAAGGCAAAAATAATGACACAATTTTGTGTTTATTTGTTGACCGTGTGGTTTTGGTGTCAATCATTTGTCTGTATTAGCCCCTCCTTTAATATGTTAACATCATTGGTGGACTCAATGATTGCACCCAATATGCATTAATCAGCAAACTTGGTAAGCCAAAGGCCAAATACTTTAGCATGGACTGTCAATAAACAGATTCCAAACAGTAAAGGGTCCAGCACAGATCACTGGGGTGGGCCAGTGGTGACAGCTCTACTGGTAGAGGTGGATTCACCAACTTTCATAGTATGTATTATGATGGTAAGCCAATTGGTTAACCATCTAGTGATGTAAGGGTTAATCCCCGCTCGGAGAATTTCTCAATGACACCTGAGTGGGGGATTGTGTCCAAACCCTAGGCCAGATCAAGATAGGCAGTATGCACTGTCTTACCTTCATCCAGGCCTATCACACAGAATTTATGGATTGTAACAATATCGCAGATCGCCTATAGCATGACTCAGAATATACACCTACCTGACACAGTTGGATTCACACTTAAACACACCCTGGAGATGGAATATGTTCCCATAGAAGGGTGTACATCAACATGCATCCATCTGAGTTGGGGGGACAGCACCTGATGCATGCACGTATAGACACAGCCTGACTCTTCTCATCTGTGAGGTAGACCAACATGTAATAATGGACATTTTCTAAATGGGCACTAGAAATATCCTGGCTGTGTGGAACAGACATGTGTGAGTTGTTAATATTACATCCATGTCTGTTATATCTGTTAGATGTCCTGAAAGAAGTCACTGAGGGCATGCATCCTGTGGAACTTGACCAGGACAAGGCATATGACACAAATCCACACTGAGGTATTCACTCAACACTGTTAGATGTGGCCATAAGCACCTATATCACTAAGTGGGTAGACCATTGGATCACATATGTGGCATCTAAATATGTTGAAATGTATAAATTGATCTATATCTCATGTCCTCATGTCCAGTGATCAGGTCCATACATCAGGGCTGTGTGCAAGGCCCTTTCTTCTCCATTATTTAAGTCACAGACATCAAGAATGACATAAACATCCTGTGTCCAAACAGCTGTCTGGAGGACTATAGATGGTGGGCTATCATTGACTTCAGCTGTGATATTAGTATAATACAGACAGTATCAACACACACTGAAGATTGCTGCAACAGCCATGACAACACATGAGATGAAACAAAAAACATAAGGGGATTTGTTACATTATGAACAGAAACACACAACCCAATGATAATGTAGACATCACACCCTATAAGCAGACCAAGTTGTATGTAACCTGTGTCCTGAGATAGATGGTATGTGGAATGTCAACCAGCATGTGACCACAGTGGGAGTACTCCTTTGCATGTAACATACCTACTGAGTATGAGCAGGACATCCACATCAAAGGCTATAATATCTCCATAGTTCACAGCCTTCATCACACCAATAGCTAAGTACAATAGACCCTTATTCATGTTCCTCCCTACACATTTTCTAGTGATATGTAACTGAAGTGTACCACCTTTGCTACAATGAGCTCTCACACATCTTATTGGTCATACCTAGGTGTTCTTTTTGCTGCATAAGTACTACTGTCTAATGATGCGGAACCCCCATACAGGTGTTATACCAGATGCATGTGTGATACCTGTTCTGGTAATGCACTCAGTACAGACATAGCTGTTTGACAACATTGTTAGCATGGGTTACATTCATGACAGTGTGGATTGTGCCATGTATATATGCCATGCATATATGCCATGCACACAGTCAAATAGCCTGGATTGAACATAATGTCACATAAAGGTATAACAGAGTCACTCCTAACACCTCCAGCAGATGTTACAGGGTCCAGACAGTGTGCTTGTTTACCCTCATAGATTGCTAACATGTCATAACAGTTGTACAAGTGTGCTCATGCAGAACCATCTATGATCACTCAGAATCACATATGTTATGTCAGAGACATGGCATCACTGGTGGCATTATTCTGATATTAAAACCAAATAATTGTAGCAAACTGGTGAAAATAAAAACTAAAAACCACAAATTCACCAGTAGGACTAGTAGACACATGTTTATTTTTCAGGTTGAGCGCTTTCATCAAAGTAAAATTGACTTCCTCAGAACAATATACAAACAGGCATGTGGATTTAAATATATTACACTGTCACAGGATAGGTGAGGAATCCCACCAGTCAAACAAAAGATCTCTTGAATAAATGAATACCTTAAAGGCATACACTATAAACACTAAAAATACAATAAAATACATTTCTATAAAGAAGTTATATAAAATTAAACCCTTTCCGCTCTTTCTTTTAAAGCAGGCAAGATAGATATAAAATATTTTAATCCTGGACACAGATTAGCTGCCAAACGAAGCTGCCACATCAGTTCCCTCTTGTTTAAAGTGTTTTTTCCAGTTGCCACCCCTGGGGTTTATTTCAATGGTATCTAATATCCCAAACCTAAATCCAGAGAAATTAACACATATTTTACTATGCCTAAATAAGGCATTGGTTTCTTTTGAATTCTTAATGTCATATAAGTGTACATATATCCTGGACCTGAGAGCCCTCTCAGTTTTCCCAACATAAAACCCTGGGCAGGAATTACACTTTGCCAGATAAACTATTTTGCCAATCTGACAGTTACCTTTTTTGAAAAACACTGTGTCCTGGTTGATATTGTCAAGTTTCAAACTAGCAGCCGACAGTATATATCTACTCTGTGTACAACAACCACAGGCTTTGGTGAATTCATTCATTTTTTTCACTACTATTGTTCATGTTACCCTCCAAGGTAAGTTTCAAGTTGTGGCCCACTTTAGTACAAAAAATAGGCTGTTCACCCACTGCTTGTAAAATATGAGGGTCACCCCTAAAAATGTTCCAATTCTTACAAAGTATATTTCTGATGTCATTATGTGTATTATATTGCACTACGCATGCCTGGGAGACGTTATGGGTAGAACTCTCTGTAGTTTCACAATTTTTGGTTTTAGAAAGACCTCTACCTAATAGAGGTTCATATTTAGAACCCCACTCTCTCAAAACCTCTTGTAAAATACCCTCTACAAATTCTAGTGGAAAATGTCTCTCCAGAAACATGTTCCTCAGGTCACTGAATTCCTTAATGATGTCCTCAAGATGGGAAGTCATTCTAGAAATTCTGATTGCCTGTCCCTTGACAATACTTTTTTTCTGGTATAGTGGGTGGTGACTTAGGAAATGGAGGTAGGAATTACAAAAAGTTTTCTTTCTATACACCTTGGATCTAAAACAACACATATCTTTAATGATGGTGGTATCAAGATAGTGAATTTCTTTCTCATTACACTCATAGGTAAATTTCAAATAATGGGTAGTGCCATTTAGATATTCAACAAAACCAGCAATGCTTTCCTTGGTACCCTTCCATAAAATAAAAATATCATCCAGGTACCTGCTGTAAAACAAAATATCCAAATGAAACCTACTTTCAAAAATAAACTCTTTCTCCCACCCTAATAATACAAGGTTTGCATAAATGGGGGCACAAGCTGCCCCCATAGCAACTCCTTTGGTTTGTTGGAAATATTGCCCTTCAAAAAATATATAGTTGTTATTTAAAATCAAGGCCATAATTTCACAAACAAGCTGTGCACGCTCTGGAGATAAACTAGAATGATCAAACAGCATTTTTTAAAAATAATCCAAACCTTCCTCTCTAGGAATACAGGAGAATAAATCTTGTACATCTATTGTCAAAAAAATCAGATCAGGATTTCATAAATTTGCTTAATCTGTCCCAGAAAGTCCCAAGAATCTTTCACAAGATGTGGCATACTCTCAACTACATGCTTAACTATCTGATCCACAAAGACTGCCAAATTGTATGTTTTAGATCCCCCCTGCTGCCAAAATAGGCCTAAATGGGGGTGACAAAACATCTTTGTGGATCCTAGGGATGCCAAATATACTTGGTACTGTGGGAAAATTATTTAATAGGAAAGAGTAAACTTCCTGACTGATCCTTTGTTCTAGTAAATATTCTTCCAAAAACCCATCAATACGCCGGTAGGAAATATTAATCTGATTCTTGGATACCTGCAAATACCTTTCCTCCTGAAACAAAATACCTTGAATAAGGTTTTTATAGTCTTCACTGTTAAAAATTATGACCCCCCCCCTCCCTTATCTGTGGTCATTATGCGGTTACTTCTGCCATGTTTTAAAGAAAAAAGTAGTTCTTTCTCTTTAGAACTCAAATGGAAGTAGAACTTCTTGTTATTAGCCCAAAGTTGGTACAACTCTTGTTTAACCACATTCTCAAAACTAGCTACCAGAGGGTGAGAGGAAGGGTTGAACACACTATTTTTTCTCAAGGCCATAGATTTATGCTCAATATTACCAATATTGTTTTTAGGAAACAGCAATCAAAAATGTATTTTCCTAGTAAACAGGTGAATATCAAGTAATACTTCTGCTATATCTGGTGTCTTAGCAGGAACAAATTTAAACCCTTTAGAAAAAAGTGAGAAATATTCTTCAGAAATAACTCTGTCTGTATAGTTGTAAATATTAAATCCTTTAGAGGTACAGATGATATCAGAATGGAAGGAATTCCCATCTAATACCTGCCCCTGCCTCTTCCCTTGTGGTATGAACCCCTGCGGGCAGGGTAATTGTAATTGTAATATTGTTGGACTCCTAGTTGTCTGTTCACTATTCTTTCCGAGCATCTTACGGTGGGAAAATCCTCTTCTACATGAAAACCTTCATTAAATGGTTGCTCAAAGGGAGTGGTATCCCCAGTAACCTCTGAATAACCATCTGAAAAACTTCCACCTCTTTGAAAATTTAAACTCCCTGGCACATTTTCTTGACCATAACTATCAATAAAAAGCCTGTCTGCAGGGTATACTGTATTGGATTTATATTGTTGAACATCCCTATTAAGTTTCCTTTTCTTTTTCTGAAATTGTATGTTGCACTTTTTTTCAACCCTCTCAAGGACTTTGGAATACAATTCCTCATACTGAGGAAATAGTAAATCTTCCAAAATGTCCTTGTTAAGTATTTCCACTTCTTTAAGTAATTTAACCTTCCTTTGTTCCTGAAAAACCAACACTTTGTTAAGAAATTCAATACCCCATTTATCAAACAGGTTAGTGAAATCTTGCACCATATCCATGTTGTTGTATAACCCAAAGGGAAATTTAAAAACACGTAGTCCCTGAGGAACTACCTTCAATTTAATACATTCATTAAAATAAAACATTTCCATCTGCAAAGTCTTGAGTTTGTAAAGTTTTTTCTCAAACCCAAAAATCATGTCTTTGATGGATATATAGTTCTTATCTTGTTTCTTTTTTGGCTCACTGTGACTTTCACCCCAATTGCCTCCTGAAAAATTAAACTTTTGATTTAAAAAAATGCAACTTAGAATTAGCCTCTCCCAAGGCCTTAGGTGAACTGGAAACAACAGAAGGACCAGTTTGTCTATTACAGGCCGAAACTTCAGCTTCAAACCTCTCCTTGTTTACAGAATGACACATAATACCTGTTTTACTGTTCCCAGACCTGGATAATGAATCCGGTGCACTCGTCTGTATGGTCTCCACATCCTTTCCAAAATATACCACACCATTGGTATTCGAATGCTCCAAACCAGAATTTACTGTAGAAACCTGATTTTTATCTGGTACAGAAGGCAAAAAATGCTCTGAAATAACAGCAGGCTGTTCAGAATGAACAATGGCTTCAATGATGACATCATGGCGCCCTCTACCTGAACGCTCGCAAATTCCATCCACATTAACCGTTTGACTGCCAGAAACACTTGAAATTCCCTCAGAGCTTCCCTTACCATCAGGGCCAAGCTCCGTAGACTGACACAAAGTCATTTTTGAAGAAAAAAGCTCGATAAAATGGGTCAACTCACTTCTGAGCTCTGCCACATCTTTTTTAAGTTCTAGAATCACTACAGACTGCCCAAATCCAACATCCACAGGCAGGCCTATAGAATCCAGAGTCCATCAGTCCAAAGCTACAAAACTGAACTAAAACCAAATAATTGTAGCAAACTGGCGAAAATAAAAACTAAAAACCTCAAATTCACCAGCAGGACTAGTAGATACAAGTTTATTTTTCAGGTTGAGCGCTTTCGTCAAAGTAAAATTGACTTCCTCAGAACAATATACAAACAGTCATGTGGATTTAAATATATAATCCGCAGTGATGGTGCTGCGGTAGCGTTGTCACCTCACAGTAAGACGCTGTCCGGTTCGATTCACAGCTAGAATGTCTTCTGCGTGGAGACATGCGTGAATGGGCGTACCTTCATTGAAGGCTGTGCATCAGGGCTGGTAACTCGGCATGTAAAAATCAACTACCAATCATTAGCGGACCGGAGTTCTGCTGTGGCGACCCCTAACTGGGAAAAGCTAAAAGACACAAAACACTGTCACAGGATAGGTAAGGAATCCCACCAGTCAAACAAAAGATCTCTTGAATAAATTAATAACTTAAAGGCATACACTATAAACACTAAAAATACAATAAAATACATTTCTATAAAGAAGTTATATAAAATTAAACCCTTTCTGCTCTTTCTTTTAAAGCAGGCAAGACAGATATAAAATAATTTAATCCTGGACACAGATTAGCTGCCAAATGAAGCTGCCACATCAGTTCCCTCTTGTTTAAAGTGTTTTTCCAGTTGCCACCCCTGGGGTTTATTTCAATGGTATCTAATATCCCAAACTTAAATCCAGAGAAATTAACACATATTTTACTATGCCTAAATAAGGCATTGGTTTCTTTTGAATTCTTAATGTCATATAAGTGTTCGTATATCCTGGACATGAGAGCCCTCTCAGTTCCCAACATAAAACCCTGGGCAAGAATTATACTTTGCCAGATAAACTATTTTGCTAGTCTGACAGTTACCTTTTTTGAAAAACACTGTGTCCTGGTTGATATTGTCAAGTTTCAAACTAGCAGCTGATAGTATATATCTACACTGTGTACAACAACCACAGGCTTTGGTGAATTCATTCATTTTTTCACTACTGTTGTTCATGTTACCCTCCAAGGTAAGTTTCAAGGTAAGTGATGGAGACCTCTGCTGACATTACAGTCATATTTAGGCAAATCAGTCACAGCTTCACAGTATGCACCCTACCACAATTGTATATAACATCCATGATAGATGTTCTCTCCATTGTTCATTTCAGGATGCTTATATCACTAAAAATTCTTCTCCATTGTTACATCACTTTGTATGATAGTCACATTATATACATTTTCACTGTGCAGTCTGTACTGTACCATGTTGATATGCAATTAGTGTTCCTGCTACAACTGTCTTTCATTGACATGCCCTCATCTGCTGTACATTACAATGTTTCACCTGTCCTTTTTCCTTGTGTTCATTCCTACAATTCATCTGTGAGTCCCTATTCAATGCATACACTTTCCCTGACTGTTTACTTTAAATGGCAGTCCATGTGCTGTTACAGATCATTTACATAACTTTTGTACATAATGCCTGGAATGCGATTTCACAATACTCTGCATTGTGTACACTGTCCTGTAATGTGTTCAGAACATATAGATTGCTATATGAGAAACCCTGGTAATCATTGTGGCATCCAGCCCAATCCTGCTAACCTATTTTGCTCATAGCTAAACAGGTCTGTTATCCATGCTGCTTTACACAGTTTCCTGGCAGGCAACACTGTTGCTAGCCACAAAACCATGCTTGTTTACATTTAAATGCAAATAATACTGGATTTATAAGAGACACACTGATTGATTTGTCCAGTCAGCATGAACATTTTTCAATGTTATTTAGGTTTCATTGTATAATAAATATTGCACTGACAGAAGAAGAGAAAAAAGGCTGTAAAACTACTTTGACAAAAACAAAACCAAACTGCTTTAAAGCATTTTTATATTGTACATTTTGAAAATCAAATATCTGATGGATGTACATTCATGCACATTTGATGCATACACAAACAATGCAGTGCTTCAGTATTTTCTCCCCACATTCCACAAACAAACATTACTCTTTCCCTTTCATTCACTCTATCTTGTACAATAACAATGTTACCCTCAGTCAGGTGAAATTACTATTTTCCTTTAAATAATTACAAGACAATTACTGCTATGCATATGCATTAAACATGTTTTTAATTTATAAAGTAAAAAGAATGTGATCCATTTTCTAAGCAGTCACTGGCCATGTGACGTAGTATGCCCCTGACCATGCAAAGGATGAATCTATTGTGCATCTTCTTGTGTCTTATTGCTTGTCTGTCACACTAGTTATGTAAGCACAAGACAGCAATCCTGTACTCATGACCTCTGCCCTACATTACTCGCTAGTCCCTCCACTCAAAGTTTCATTAGAAACAACATTTATCTTTTCTTTTCAATTCTCCATTCTGCCATTTTTTACTTTCATTAAAGCTTTTCAGTTGCAGTAGTAGCTCTCTGTTGTTACATTTTTTGTCTCATTAGGCTAACTTTTAAATCATCTACAAAAACACCAAGACAGTAATTTCTTCTCTGTACTACTTCCCAGGCCAGGATACCTTTGATATCTTCTCTTCTAGGTTCACTCTGAAAACTTTCTTTGGTGGAAATCAAACATACTGCATGATTCCAGCCCTATATCATAATATATGGAATCCATGCTTTTGAATTCTGTCATTATAGAATTAAGGTTGTGCTGGATACATACATACATCCATGCATACATACAAATATTTCAGGTATGGGTAATAATGCCATTCTAGCCTGCCAATATACCAAAACAGTTATCACCATAATAAGTGTCCAAGTTGTTATTAAACTATCTAAGCTAGTAAATGATTTAAAAAAAATAAGTAGTCTATTCCAGGCATTCCTATGTATGGATATGAAATAAAATAATTTAACTGATCTGGGTTGCTAGTGTAAATATTTAAAAATAGCAGAACTGTTAGCTAAGAAAAAAATAGGTCAACATTATATTCATATGTTTTCTTTTTTTTTTCTTTAACTACTTTGGTTTGTTTGCTTTACTAAAACATTTGCACAAACACAAAATTATATATTAATTAGTGAGGTAAAAGTTAATCATTAGCATAATTCAGAGCTGTATACAACAATAAAATGGACTATTGCACTGCTGCTTAAGTAGCATTTTATTATGCATTATGCTCCACACATAATTTGCTAATCTAATATATAAATTACCATGTTACCATTTAAACTACTAGTAAATAATACAAATAGACCTTAAATGCTAACACTAAAATGTGCAGCATACAGAACAGATGCATTTTTTGCTTGGCAATGCATTTGAAAAGTGCAAGGTGAGTTGGAGTGATGCTGTGTCTCAGGTCCTGGATGTACATAATGCCTGGCCTTGTACCTAGCTATTGAGGCGTGCATGAGTCACAGCTTAGCAAGCTTTATTGCTTTTGTCAAGGACTGAGCATGCTATTAGTAGTCTGCTATTTTCTCCTACATTTGCTGCTTTGGTTGTGAAATAATTTTCTAAATTCTAAAAGTTAAAAATGCTCAACAATATAAAAATCACGCTCATCCATGAGACAAATGTAATAATTACTGAAATATAATGAAAGACACTTCTGAATTACAGCAATAATATACTTAAAAGGAGCTGAATTTATGTTATTCCATTATTATTTTTCCTATCTAAGTATTTATGTAGGCTGTGCTATAGTTAATTTTGTTTGATGTATTTTAAAACACTTTCACACTACTTTTATCTACCTTCTAATACAAGAAACATTTTTGGGGCAATTTTATTAATCTTTTTATTAGGGTATATCCCCTTAGTGCAAGTGCCACTTATTAGGAAGCACTGTCTAATTGAGTGACTTTTCAACTAATTACTGCTGCAGTAGCTTAAACTATATGAATTGTATCCTGCAGAAGACATAAGAGCTGGTCAGCTTCCAAAGCTTCAGGGGAGCTTTCAGATGCCCATGCCATTAGTCAGCTTGAGCTGAGCTGAGCTGACTAAATATCAGGTCTGAGTGCTAAGCCCTTCAGAGCTTTTATACCAACCCAGAGAGGGAGGCTAAAGCCCTAAGAGAACAATACTAGGAATTTGACAATAAAAAAGTTGACACCCTGGCATAAAAAATGCAAAAACATAAGGTGGGTTGGGGTTGAAGAGAGGGAGCAAATACTGCAGAAGTGATCATTTGAACATCTACTGTTATGGTAAGTTTAATTATATAACTGTAATATGTTGTTCATAAGGATCACTGCTGTAGTAATTTAAACAATATGAGTGCATTACCATAGCTTAAACTGACTGGGAGGAAGAAGGAATGGGGGCCCAGAAAACTCTGAAGAATGGTCCTAGCAAAACATATCCCAAACTTGGAAAATGAATCTAGTTTATAGTGCTTTCTAAAAGTGTACACAGAGGACCAGGTTACTGCTTCTGGAATACTTCTGCAATCCAACAATTCCAAAAATCACAGATGAAGCCAAGGCCCTGTTAGAATAAGTGTTGGCCCTGCCTGGAATTGTTTTGTTGTGAGAAGTATAACAAAAAAAATTCCTAGGAGTTTTTTTTTCAATGCAACACCCCTTTCAGAAGCATTCTCAAATGAGGTTTGATTGAAAGAGTGGGTTCCATGGGCAGACATGTTAAAATGGACATCAAGTGAGCCTTGACTGAAGAGTAAAGCCATAGGATAGTAACTTACACAAATAGTGTAGAACCAGAGAAACACTAGCCCAAAAGTCTGCTTGTTTTTTTGCTAGAATCAACTAGAAAACATTTTCCTTTTGCTAATGTATGATTTTCTAGTAGCAAGCTTTCTTGCTCCAACAACTACTGCACATCCTCAGAAATAAGGTACCTATATCATCCAAGTAGTCAGTTGTAGTTGTTTGGAGTACATATGTATCAAACACCCTTGATCTTGTGTAAGTAAATTCATTCTCTGTGGAAGCTTGTGGTAAGTGTATCTTGCAATTTCCAAAAGAAAGGTGAACCACTGTTGACTCAGCCAGAAGGGAGTCACCAAGATTATCCTTGCAAAGTCCTTCTGAGTCTTTAGAATGTCTCTGCATATTAGTGAAAAGTGTGGAAAAGTGTAGATGAACATTTCTGTCCAAGGAGTAGAAAATGTCTCTGTTTTCCAGGTCTTCTTACATGGAGGCCTGGATTAGAGTTTTGCCAACTGATTGCTGTGAGTGGAGACAAACAGATTACAGTTAGGTCAATTCCTGGAAGACCCCCCCCCCCCAATTCAGTTTTCATTTGTGAGGGTCTGTCCTGGACCAGCTCAGCTTGTCTGCAAAACAATTTTACTTTGATGGTATGTAAGATGCCTGTAGAATGACATTTTGCTGAAATGCTGTATCCCAGTCTACTATGGCTAGTGCTGGTTCCTCCTTGCTTGTTTATGTACCCCATGACTGTGATGTTGTATGTAAATACTTGAAGTGGTCCTGGAGAGTACAGATGGCTGAGAGAATTGAGAGAATTTATAAAAACTAACATTTCTTCTATGCTTATGTGTTTTAGTCTGTCTTTTTGTTTTCAAAGACCCTACACCTTTATCCCCATAGACACTGCTCCCCAAGCAAAGTCTGAAGCTTCTGTTGTGACTGACTATACTGAAGCAGGAAGAGAGAGTTGGAGACCTGGATTCTAAGAAATTTGATTTCTCCATCACATAATCTCCCTTTTCATATTTCTTATAACTGGAATTTGAAACAGCAGGAGATTTTTATGCTGGGACCCCAGAAATTTCAGGTACCATTGAATTTTTCTTATGTGGAGTCTTGCAAGAGATATCATTAGTATTATGGATGCTATGAGACCAGAATCCTGAGGAATCTCTTTGCTGAGACAGTAGTCTGATGGAAAAACTCTGGAATAGATGTAAATGCAGATCTATTTTATTTCCTGTGGGGAAAAAACTCTTTGAACTGATTAGTCCAGCAGACACCCCTGGAAAACAATCCTGCAAAAATAAGTCAGACAAGACTTCTGTAAGTTTTCCTGGAATCTCATCCTGTGTAGGAGATCCCTTACCCAAATGTTAGATTCCTGATACTTCAAAACAGACTATGCAAAGATAAGCAAGTCATCTAAATATGGAAAAATGTGAATACCTTGCATTCTGCAGTAGCTATCATAGGAGACAGGCATTTTGTGAATACCCTTGGAGTAGTAGATAGATCAAAGGGCAATACAGAGAACTGATAATGTGAGCCAGACACAGAAAACCTTAAGAAACATCTGAAATCTGGATATGATATGTGTTTTTTAAATCTAAGGTCACTAGAAATCTTTAGTGAGGAATTAGGGGTACAAGTGATGAAGACACAACATTTTGAATGTGGGTACTGTCACAAATTGATTCAGAAAAGAAAGATCCAGAACTGGTCTCCAAGAATCTTTTTTTTTTTTTTTGGCATCAGGGACATTCTGGAATAAAACCCTTCTCTTAACTAAGGAGGAGAAACAGTTTCTAAGGGCAATAAAGAGCCTGTTCTGGTGGGTGAGGAGGAATCCCCCAAAAGAGATGGAGAGACTCTCACTGCCATATGTACCCTTGATGGATTACTCTCATAATACATCTGTCTGAAGCAATATGTTGCCAAAGAGTGAAATGGAGGTTTAGACTTTCTGGAAGAATTAACAGACTGACAGGGTAGGAAGGGGGCAAGGGGAGTTGGAAATCCTTCATACAGTCATTCAGACTTATTAGATTGACCTTTGCTCTGGGGTTCTTGCTTTCTTCTTGGTAATTCCCTGCCACTACTTTTTAAACATTTGGTTTACAGCAGTTTCCAGGGACTGTTTATTTTGATTTTTTAACATAGTTGTGGAGGAAGCATTGAATTCCTTGGAAACTTAAAGAAGAAGGGTTGAAAATCTGAAATATCCATTAAATTAACTTTCCTCCCTTGCTTTTTAATGATCTTTTTAACACATGGTCCAAAAACTAGTTCTCTATCCAAGGAAGAATTTAAAATCTCATTTGTTACATCCTCTGGGAGGTTTTGAGAATGCAGCCAGGCAACCATCCTCATAGAAGCTCCAGTGGCAGCAGCCCTCAAAGTGGCATCTTCGGAATCATAAGTGTATTTCTAACAATGGGTAGTCACTTGAGACACAGAACATGCCAAGTTGCCCAAAACAGATTTCTCCTCACAAGAGAAAACCAATGCTAAAATATTCCTCATATTCCCACAAGAGGCAAAGACTAACCTCAAAATATGAGGTTGACAGCTGAAAATTTTAAAATAAGTGATAAAGAAGAATACACTTTCCCCCACCAAATTTATCAAAAGCCTTCTAATTCTTGTTAGAAGGAGTGGGATTAGCATTAACCATATGTTTAGCAACAGCTGGATTCACTAAAGCAATAGCTGCTAGGTCAGGTCTGGGATGAAAACTTAAAAAATGAAGCACTTTATAAAGCCTATCTGCTTTCTTTAGGACAATAGGCTGGCTGGCTGTGAGACTGCAGGCTATGACAAAAACATCCTCCAAAGTGGGCAGAGCAGGAGGAATAGGAGTAGGTTCTGGTAATTCCTGGTATAACAAATCATAATACTTCCTGAAGGACTGCAAAACATCACTGTTTTGCCAGTGAAACAATGGATTCGTTGTCGAAATAGTTTTAGAGAAACAGAATCCTTCAAAAGTACTGGCAGAAGCCATACTCTCTTCATAGGCCGAATCAGAATTTTGGGGAGACAACACATAATCTGTGCCAAAGTCATGGCCTTAAGTTAAATGCAAAAAAGAAATGTATTATCGTACCATTCATCAAAAACACAGCCCCTACTGATTACCCCATCAATGGCAACCCCCTAAGCACACAACCTGTGGTGAGAGGCCTGGGTACTCAGGTTAACAACAATCTTACATTCAACCATCATGTGACAGTGGTGGTCGGAAAAGCCTTTTACTTGGTTCATCTCATAAGTAAAAGGAGTGCATCCAGGAAAAAGGAGGTTATTACCTCTCTGTACTCCTCCCTTATTAGGCCTATAATTTAGTATAATGCCCTGTTTGATATGTAACTCTCCAAATACCTGCACCAACTGGAAAGGCCACGGAAACACTTCACAAAGAGAATCCATGACCTCCCACACCTGTCTTATGTGGACAGGCTTAAATCACTATCACTTTAGTTGGTATCATACAGATTGCTCAGAGGTGATCTGTGTCTTGCCTACAAGGCAATATCAGATCCTGCCCTACTAGAGATGCTCCATATCTTCAAGTCTAACTCTTCGCGCATTACCCACTTGATAGGCCTAAATCTAATATGTGACATCAAGCCAAACCTGCTGGAGAGACAGGTTTGTCTCCCAGAGGCTGCCCCATCTCTGGAATAGACTTCCCATACATGTCAAACAGAGTACCTCACTGACCCGCTTCAAGTGCAACCTTGATGAGTGGATGAGAAACCATAAATTTGTCCCAGGGGTTCCACCTTTGTCCCTCATTGACAGGGGTGACAGGTGCTGACTGAAGTTTCTTTTTTGGGTATAAACTCTTGGCTAGGCTTGCAAGGGCCCAAGGGCCATTAGCCTAGTAACTTCCTATGATGCTATGATCCTATGACCCTATGATTTATGGGGGGACAACAGCCCAAAACCAGGGACACATTTTAAACATTGCTTGTATAATCTTAGAAAGTTGCTAGAATAAAATGTTTTGTGTTATGCATTTCCTGAAAGACAGGAAGACTGAAACTTAAATGGCTGTCATTATTTAGTGAACTCATTCCTCGCTGATTTACCAGAAAACCACAAATTTTAAGAAGAACAGACTAAAAGTATGAGCCAAGATAAACGTTCTAGATATTCTTTAGAGTCACAAGTGCTGGTAGGGGTGGAGATTTCAGGCTCTTGTTTCTTTTACCCAAGGTAACACTAACCACCAGGTCCCCCTAAATGGGGAATTCTACATACAGAGCAAATTAAATTCCATGAACTAGGAAGGATGATTGATGGTCTTTAAAATTGTATGCAGGTAGAAGAACAATGCATGCGCAGACATAATTCTGTGAACTAGGAAGGATGATTGATGGTCCTTAAAACTGCATGCAGGCGGAAGAACAATGCACGCACAAATGTATGTGACTGAACGAAAACGGTATTTTCAAAAAAAAAAAAACATTTTTTTTTTAAATTAAATGTGACAAAACTGCCACCTGGGGCAGACAGACTGCCCCTCTTACCCCCCCTCCCCCAGCTATGCCACTACCCGGAAGAAGCTAAGCAAAGATAAGGACAGCATCACCATGATTGATAGTAAGACAGGAGGTTAAGACTTTTTGCCCATTATAGGTCCATTAACGATACTGTTAACAAGAACTTGGATGACATGTCCACCCCAAGCCCATGTGTAATCAACCAGAATGTGTTAACTGTATCACTCTACAACTATCCCCCCAAAAAATGTATGCTAAACAGAATTTAAGTATTGCTGTCAATATATTACTATACAAGAAGTAATTAACAATTGAGATAGGTAAACATACCTAGAAGCTCCTCCTGAGAAATACTTGTCCTCCCTAAAACAGCAGCACCAACATCAATGACATACTGCTGTGCACTTTCCACTGAGCTCTCTGGATCCACGAGAGTGGACAGGAACTCTTCATTTGGTGTCAGAGATGGCTCTCTAGCAGCCCCCCTGTAGCTGTCCACTGTAGCCGCTCTCCTCTGTGCAGATGAAATCATGTCAGTGGCTTTATGATGCACCTGATCATATGCCCTGATCTGCTCACTATGGCATTTACATCATCCACTATCTGCTGCCAAATTTGCATTTTGCTAGACATATCCCCACGTTCTCTCTCAAGCTGAAAAGCACCATGTCACCTAAATGCTTCAACAATTGCTTTATTCTCATGGTCACTGAAGGGGGGTTACAGGGATTGGGATGCCTGGGTGCCATAGCCCTAGGTGACATAAAGCTCAAAAGAAGAATAATACAGATAAGTATCACATAAATAAAAGTCCTGCTTAGATATCACACATAAAATGTTGTATGTCACTATTACCCACTGGAGAAACAAAAAACAGTCAATATATTCAAATATAAAAAAGAAATTGTGTGGTTGTAACATGTTACAGTCAAACACAAAGCAAGGTTATATCCAAAACAATGAACATAACAATAGCAAAGCAAACCTGTGTACAAACAATTTTGTTTGTGCCAACACAGAACTGGAACTTGGCTCCCCACCCCAATACAACAGGCAAAATGACACATTTTGCTAACAAGCTGTCAGTGAACTGCTAAATGTTCTATCAAATAAACTGTCCCAAAAATGTGTGTACACATTTGCCACAGAATATTCAATTTTATGCAATTGCCAGTCATGTCTACCTGTGGCCAGCACTCCCCTAGAGGTGTCTATTGACCATCCTAGAAGGCTAACACCCCTGTGTAATTTACAATATAAGTAATTTACATTTCACTGAAATAACAATAGAACAGGGTAAAGACAAAAAACAGTTATAACATTAGCACTTGTGATGGCAATTAATAAAGCTGTGCATCTGAGAAAGTGAAATGCCCTGACAAACATGCCTATCCCATCAGTAACCTTTTAAGAAGTGCATACAGATAAAAGTAGCATTTGCTAATGTGTGTGTGTGTATATATATATATATATATATATATATATATATATATATATTTATTGATGCAAAGATTTTTCTTAGTGACATTTGAGCATAACCGGTATATAACTGAAAAATGCAAGCATACCTTATCAAGAGCAATAGTATTCTATACATATAAATCCCCAAATAATATCGTCTTCGGTGTTATCCACATAAATAAGCCCCCTCACCTTCAGGTTAACTAGCTACATTGTTCCCTTTTTATAGTGTAGATTCAGGGCTATGAGCATGGTGAAGATGCAAATGAGGTGTGAACTCTTTAGAATTGCTGAATCCCAAATACTTGACTCCATGTGGAAGATGTAAACATAGTGCAGGCACTCCCTCAGTGTTTGCTGTTAATAGATTGCAATTGTGAATGATTAATGGTAGAGAGAAGGAAAACACAACAACAATTCAGACTCCCTTACCTCCAGTTGGTGTTTCAGCCAGGTTATAGGTTCATAGGTTCATAGGTTGATACTAGGCTATCTGCCCTAGGGCATTTAAAAGCCTAGCCAGAATGTGCTTGGCTTTCACTGCCCTTTTAGAGTAGTTGACTGTGCCTCTGTATAGTAGGTCACAGAAGATAGCTCTTTTAAGGTTAGTTTACTGTGCCTCTGTCTGGTAGGGACACAGAAGAGATCCCAGGGGTAAACCTACGATCTCCCATCCACTCGTAAAGATTTCTCTTGAAGAGGGTTATTGAGGGGCTCTGTCTAACATGGATTGGGATTTTGTTCCAGAGTGAGGGGAGCCTCTGGGATATGAATCTGTCCCTCCAGCATGTCCTATTTATTTCTGTGCTGAGGTTTAAGTCCCTGGAGTGTGTAGCTCTAAGGGATTTGGATTTCCTGAAGTGGAGCATGTCCATTAATTCTGATTTGGACATGGCTTTATACGTCAGGCACAGATTGCCTCTGAGTAGGTGGTAAGCAACTGAGTAGAGCTGGAGTTTCTTTAGCATAACTGTGTAGGACATCTGTTTGAGTCCCTTGATCCTCTTGGTGAGGTACTTTTGGGATCTTTCCAGTTGCTGCAGGTGTCGGGTAAGGTACACCCCAAATGGGGCATTGTATTCAATTATGGACCTGATGAGTGATGAGTAGAGGGGCACAATGACCTCTCTTGATCTAGATGTGAACCCTTTCATGATAAGGTAGGCTATATAGAAGGTCTTTCTAACCACTTTGGCAACGTGATTGTCAAAGGAAAGATTGCTATCTACTTGGGTCCCCAAATCCCTAATTACTTCTTCCATACTTAATGGATTATCACCTATCTGGTAATTTGTGGGCACCTTGTTTTTCCCAAAGGGGATGACTATGCACTTTTTGGCATTTAGGTTTAGGCCATGGCTCTGGCACCAGTTATCCGTCTCTGTGAGACCCTTTTGGAGGATGCTTGTGTCAGTCGATGAGTCGATTATGGCACCCAGTTTGCAGTCATCTGCAAACTTGGTCAGCCATAGTCCTCCCGTGTTAGCCTGTATCTCAGAGAAATATATACCAAACAAGAGAGGTCCCAGGACTGAGTCTTGTGGGATGCCACTTGTAACTGGTTTAGAGTCTGACATGGCACCTGCAATTCTGACCATGTGGGTTCTATCCCTGAGCCAGTTTGAAACCCATCTTGTGACATAGGGGTTGATATTTAAGCTGGTGAGCTTATTTATGATGCCCGAGTGGGGTATTGTGTTGAAGGCTTTTGCGAGGTCCAGGTAGGCTGTGTGGACTACCTTCCCTTCATCTATGGCCTTGGTGACTGTTTCAAAGAAGTTGACCAGGTTCAAGAGGCAAGATCTGCCCTTAACAAAGCCAAATTGGATAGGATCCAGTGTTTGGAGGTTCCCAATGTCTTTGTTTATGAGTTCCATGATGATACGCTCCATAGCTTTGCAGACCAGGCTAGTCAGGCTTATAGGGCAATAGCTTCCGGGTTCCACTGTGGCACCACCTTTGTGGAGTGGGACCACTGTTGCTGTACACCATTCCTTGGGTACATATCCTGTAGTAAGGCTGAGATTGAACAGTGACTTTATGTGAAGGTTCAGTTCTTCTTGGAGCTCATGTAAGACGCAGCCCGGGACACCGTCTGGTCCCATTGATGCTGTGATTTTTGCTTTGGAGAGGGCAGCTCTCACCTGTGCACCTGTGATGTCAGAGAGGCTACACTCTGTTGGGATAGACATTTGCTCTTTTGGGGGGGAAGGGGGGAGAAGTTTGCACTGAACCTGTCTGCCAGGATGTTGGCAATGTATGTGGGTTCAGTGTATTTTTTGTCATTTTGCTCTAATTCAGAGCATATCTGGGAGTTGCCACCCAGGTTCCTGACATAACTAAAGAAGGCCTTGTGATTATCTTTAGCGTCTTGTGCAATTTTTCTTTCGAAGCTGGCCTTAGATAATTTTATGAGGGATCGTAGTTTCTTGCTAGTACTGATCAGAGATGCCTTCCCTTTTTGGGATTTTGCTCTATCATGTAGTAGCTTCCTCCTTACAAAGTGTAGAAGAAATAATTGTATTAAGATTTTAAATGTAAGCAGCACACATTTCACAATTTCTGTTCAGTAACATCCAACCTGTCCTTCATTTCTTGACAACTGTATATTATTACCATTTAATATCCTCACATATTTTAAGTACAATGGTACAGAATGCCTTACAGACTGCATGTCTCAGATTACTAGTCAGATAAGACAAGACTGAGCAACATACACTGAGAGATAAGATAAAGCTGCATTTATATAAGCAATAGTCATAAATGGTTATGTGATCACTCAGTGTACTACAGCTGAAATTGCTACATATGCAAACAACTGTCATACATTTTGTTAATACTGTGGATGATGTTGCAGTTGCTTGTATGCACAATGATTTTCATTCTATGCCGCAAAGCTATTTCTGTGGCAAAGAGGGATAAGACACCCTTACTATGTTTTGAAAGTTCAGATGTATGACTGAGTGTATATTGCCTATACTATGTATAATTATAATTCTGCTATCTGGACTTGGATAGCCTTCACACTTAAATAAGACACATATACAAATGAGTATATATATACAAGGACCTTGGCAGGTCACATACATGGTTACCACCTCTGTAATATGTATTTATAAATGATATATGACTATGTCTGAGAAACACTTCTGTGGCAAATTGGAAATTAACCACTGTGGAAGAAAATGTTTGTCTCTTATGCATAGGTTTGAATCTCACATGTTAAAATCAATCTCCCTTACGCCTATATTAAACAAGAAAGTAATTATATGAAGAAATAAAGAAGACATCATATGAAGTATTCGAAAATCTATGAAGTGCTGTTTTTACTATAAAAAGATATATTATTGAAAGTTATTAAAATATACATATATATTTTTATATGTTTCTTATTAGGATACAGTTACAAAAATTATTAGTTAACTGTTTTAAGGGAAGGTTGACTTGTATTAATTTTGGAAATGGTACCTTTAAAAGTCTGCAGTTATATTATTGCTATGTCGTTAGCTAATTGCTTATTTAAATGTGCTGTGAAATATGTTCAATGATTCTGATGAAGTCCCAGTGGATGGAGATGAAAGCGCTCAATCTGTTTTTAAATACATTTTATTAAAGTTGGATTTATTTTAACTAAAAGTCATTCCAGTCCTGCTGACTACATAAACTCTCTTGTTTTTTTTTTTTTTTATTAATTTTAGCAGTGTATAAAGCCAAACAAATGTGGGTCAGGTCATGAAATTTATGCCTCCAGTACAAGTCTGCAAAGTTAAATCCCCTAACAGTTATAGCAGCAGACACCCCTCAAACTAATGACAAGTGTCAAATTAACCTTTCAGCTTCAAGAATTGCTTTTATCTGTGTTTGGCACTGTTTTCTTCACTTAAAGTTGTGCAAACATGATTGGCATCATTGCTTGGGTTTGCACACTACCAGTAAATGCAATGACAGGAATAGGCAGGACATAATTATTTGCTATTGCATTACTTTGGGATTAGACATGTCTGATGTTAGAGGAGAAGGTGCCTAATTTGGGGTGAAGAGGTAGGGTATTTAGGAGTCCAGAATATTTATTGGACTGCCGGTAAAGTGCCACAGCCAAAGACTTCTGCAAAGACTTCTGCAGAAGGACTATTCTTAGGTTTGGAAAGTCTGGCCAAGGCTGTATCCATTGCAACTAGCATCCCATGCTCTGTAGGACAGTGTAGGCACCACTTCAGTGACCTAAAAAGGTGCAAGAGGGATACACTCAACCAGTGGTTGGATGAATTCTGAACTAGCAAAACCCACAATTGTGTAAGTATACTAATAAAGAGACTTTATAATACCTAGAAAGGTAAATTGGTAAGACTGGCATGCATACTACTCTTCTGTTCTTTTCTTTTCACAGCTAATTCTGAAATAGATGCAAATAGGAAGGCCAATGCTGAGCATCTCGAGAGACTGAAGGAAGCCAGTGACATGTATGCAGCACATCAAAAGTATTATTGTAGCTTTAAAATTTAAAGAAAAATGTTCTTTCCTATAAAGTACTAGCAAAGTAAAAATGCATATTCTAACTGTAAAAGCAAGTATGCATGCATCAGTCTGTAGCACAATCCAGAAGTAGGAGTCAGGTATAAGACTGATGTCAGAGATTGTGGGCTCAAATGCCATGAGTAACAAGTATAAAATACTGCAATTCTTTAATAATATTATAGAAATTAAATTCTACACAAGTGGCATAAATGCCCTGCTGTTAACTTTTATCTGTATAATTGGACCAAGCATATGTGTGGTTCTATATTGAATTAACGAAAATCCACTTGTGCGAATACGTAAACATCGACACGTATACAGCAAAGCGGCAGAAGAGCGAACGTCCAGAATCATGAAGATTCGAAGAGCGAACTGCCATAGCTGTCCATGGCAGTAGGTGATTTCCTTATCCTGTATAGCTCCCTAAGGTAAGTGTGCGATAGTTACTGACCTTAGGGTTAGGGTGCAGGTTAAGGTAAGTGCATATGTAGTGGTATGTTTAACTTAGATGTTAGGGTTAGAAATAAGATTAAGTTTAGTGTATCTATAGTAATGTAGTTGAGTAGCGGAGTATATACGGTAATATTTTTTTTTACTTTTCGGGTGTATTTTATAGTTAGATGTATTTGTGTGTCATGTATGTTTTATTAGGATATGGGATATGTAGGTGAAATGTAGGTATGGGTATAGTGGGGTTTTTTTATTTTGTTTGGGTAGGCAGTATGTAGTGGGAGGTGGAGTTGGCCAACTATGGGAATTCCACGTTTGGTATTTTGCGGTTTTGTACATTCGCTGTCTTTGTGTATCGCTGTTTATGTGTCAACATTTACTTATTTGCACAAGAGGATTTTCAGTAATTCAATATAGACCCCATATGTGCAATATCTACACATTGCAAAGATTACTTTCAGTAATCTGTAATTACAGTTTGCAGTTGTTAGGAAGTATACTAACATGTAAAATTTCAGATAAAATAGTTGTATTTTTGGCATAAATGCATTGTATGTCACATGTGATGGTACTAATTTTATCTCTTTGTTTTCTCTTACCACAACCCTTATCTCTTTTTTATTTTGTATTATGTGTAATCAAAATGTCTCCATGTCATCCATCTGTAACATTATAACTAAATGCTACAAAGCACAGGGAGGAAGGCCAACCCCAGTGTCTCAGCTTGCCCCTCCTCCACCAGCTCTGGTACTGATGTTCAGCACATCAGAGACCCAACCTGGTAGTACTGCCTCTACTGCCCCTGCCCTACCAGCATCCTGAGGTAGCACTACCCTGGCAGCTGGTGCTGTGGTACCCTCTGGGAGTACTGGCAGAGGTGGGGATTTCATCACCCACCAGGAGATGACAAGGTTGGTGTCTAGGGTCATATACCACACAATTGGTGTACACCTACATCAGATGGAGAGGCTGCTCTCCATCATGCTCCATGGGAGGAGGGGATGTCAAGCACACCAGCAGCCAGCAGAGTAAGGGGACAGTTATGACAGTCCTGTGGGTGAGGACTAGATTCTCACTGTCCCCATGTTTGATGGACATGGACTTGTGTTGTTCCCTCCCTCACCCCAATCTGTGGGTGAGGACTAGATTCTCACTGTCCCCATGTTTGATGGACATGGACTTGTGTTGTTCCCTCCCTCACCCCAATCATGGTGTCCCCCAACCTTTTGTGTCCTTCACCATCTCTATGTCTTGTCTTGTTTGACCTGTTTGTTTGCATTTGCTTCCTTCCTCACCTAACCAGCTTACCTGACCCAGAAATACCAGCTTCCCTTACCCAGCATTCCTCTCTTACTGAAGTAAAAAAAAAAATGGGCACCCATACATAGCTCTCCATTTTGCACATGTCCTCTTGACACACTTGATTTGGCCCAATAGGATATTCAACATGATTGCATTAGTGACACTTCTCTTTGTGGAGGCAAAAGTCCAAATTCAGTTAATTTTCTGTACATATTTCCATTTTACTCTGTTGAAGAAATGGCTAGCTATGGTTATTTCTTACCTACCTCCTGCACATTTCTAGATTGCTTTCCCTTTGTTCTTCTACCTGCTTGACCCCAATTTCACCACTTGCCTATCTACCCCTTTTAACTTCTATAATCTGTTCAAAAAATAGAATCACACACAACAACTAAGTACCAAAAATGGAGCCCTTTACTTTTTGGACTCAGTGTTTGCATGGAGTTTGCTATCATGCACCAATGTCAAATGACAGTGAATGGCTCTTCTGTGGTGTGGTTACCTCTGTGCAATACCACTTAAACATGCTGCACTATGTCAACACACAGTAACACACAGTGAATGTAGTACAAGAATAATTTCATTGCATTATCACTATTTATTTAAAAGTATCACATACACTTGGATTCAAACCCCATATCATCTGGGCTCAAAAATAAATTTGTCAATGGATTTACACCTGCTACCACAGAGTCAGCTAAGCAGCAGATGTGTTTCATACCTCTCAGAATTTTAGCAATTAGGCTCGCGTTTGCACACTGCTTAACTATGTGCAAACAGGGAAAGGAGTAGAAATGCACATCTCTCATGACCTAATACTTTACCAGCCATCGCACAAACCCGCTGCTCAGTGGCGTGCTATGCAAAGTGGACAACAGCATCTATTACTTTTGTTTACTGTCCATTTAATGTTCATGCCATGAAACTACATATGGAAACATAAACAAAATGTAGGCACCATCTAAGAAAAGACACATAATTACAATGTGGTCTTCTGTTACCTCCCCTCATGTACTGCAACCTTGGTCTGTCAGCATTTGATTACAAGTATATCAACTACACTACATAAATAAATAACATATGTTGTCTTATATACCAAACACATCTTTAGAATGGCAATACATATTCAGATTTTCCAATACTTGTAGTAATATGGACACCTGTTTCACCCTAGTTTGTAAATCTGTCTCTTTAAATATACCTGCACATTGGAAACACAACCACCAAATACTGCACATTGCACAGTCATCAATCTGGTAACATGCAGAACTTTAATACCTGGACAGTTGGACATGGCTAGCTATCCATTTCATGCTGGCCACCCAAAATCTTCTCTCCAACATCCACTGCTGATGTCATCCACTATATGTTATCCTGCAGCCTTATAAAAGTTTGACTATGTGTACAAAGATAGGTAGGGTTCTGTTCTCACACTGCAATAAACTGGTGTGTGTGTGTGTGTGTGTGTGTGTGTGTGTGTGTGTGTGTGTGTGTGTGTGTGTGTGTGTGTCTATCTAGTCAGAGGACCATAAGTGTGTATCCTGCAGTTATCACTCCAGTCCCATGGATTGGAAATATTTTGATGCTTTCACATGCCTACACACCCATGTCATGCTGATTTCCCAGCATCTTCTCTCCAACATCCACTGCTGATGTCATCTACTATAAGTTGTCCTGCAGCCTTGAAAAAGTCAGACTTGTGCCATGGTGCTTGCCTAAATAGGTAGGGGCTCTAATCTCACTGCAGTCAAATGGTATGTGTGTGTTTGTGCACTTGCTTGACATAAGAAACTGCATGTTATACCAGCATGTGGGACACTGCTATTATCATCTTCTCCTCAGCAGACATTGCTGATATCATCATTTATAAAGTGTTGTCTGACACTCTTCAAGTCAGATTTGTGCTGTGGCACTTGTGTAAAATGCAAAGTTTTTTTTAGGTGGTGTACTTATATAGGCAGGGGTTCTGTTCTCACTGCAGTCAACCGGGTTGTGTATTTGTGCACTTATTTGACATTAGAGGGAGCATTTTACACCAACATGCGAGACACTGCTATTACCATGTTTCTCTCACCAGCCTCTTCTGATGTTATCAGCTATAGCTGATTTGCAGATGTGTAGTATTCCCGTCACGGTAGGGTCAGAGACTGACCTGTAGACCAGTCACAAGTCACCTCATCCTATAAGATGCAGATTATAGTTATAGGGCTTTCAGTCTATCCACATACATCATGACATGGTTTGTAGGCCCTGTATTGTCTTGGAGAGAAACCCCTGTGGTGTCTCCAGCTGCTTCAGGTGTCTGGTGATGTACATGCAAAAGTATTCATTATACTCTATTTGTGTTCTGATGAGGGTCAAGTATAGTGCTTTTATACTGTTATAACATCCTCAGATCTGGATACGATGGCCTGGCTTATGAGGTGTATGACATAGCCTTTCCATACCACTATGGAAATGTGGTGGCCAAAGTTCAGATTGCTATCTACCTGTGTTCCCAGTTCTTGCACCACTGGGTTTGAGCACAAGGAGGTGTTGTCAATGCTGTAATTGCAAGGCATTCCATTTTGCAAAAGGCAAAAATAATGACACATTTTTGTGTTTATTTGTTGACTGTGTGGTTTTGGTGCCAATCATTTGTCTGTATTAGCCCCTCCTTTAAAATGTTAACATCATCGGTGGACTCAATGATTGCACCCAATATGCATTAATCAGCAAACTTGGTAAGCCAAAGGCCAAATACTTTAGCATGGACTGTCAATAAACAGATTCCAAACAGTAAAGGGTCCAGCACAGATCCCTGGGGTAGGCCAGTGGTGACAGCTCTACTGGTAGAGGTGGATTCACCAACTTTCACAGTATGTGTTCTGATGGTAAGCCAATTGGTTAACCATCTAGTGATGTAAGGGTTAATCCCCGCTTGGAGAATTTCTCAATGACACCTGAGTGGGGGATTGTGTCCAAACCCTAGGCCAGATCAAGATAGGCAGTATGCACTGTCTTACCTTCATCCAGGCCTATCACACAGAATTTATGGATTGTAAAAATATCGCAGATCACCTATAGCATGACTCAGAATATACACCTACCTGACACAGTTGGATTCACACTTAAACACACACTGGAGATGGAATATGTTCCCATAGAAGGGTGTACATCAACATGCATCCATCTGAGTTGGGGGGACAGCACCTGATGCATGCATGTATAGACACAGCCTGACTCTTCTCATCTGTGAGGTAGACCAACATGTAATAATGGACATTTTCTAAATGGACACTAGAAATATCCTGGCTGTGTGGAACAAACATGTGTGAGCTGTTAATATTACATCCATGTCTGTTATATCTGTTAGATGTCCTGAAAGAAGTCACTGAGGGCATGCATCCTGTGGAACTTGACCAGGACAAGGCATATGACACAAATCCACACTGAGGTATTCACTCAACATTGTTAGATGCGGCCATAAGCACCTATATCACTAAGTGGGTAGACCATTGGATCACATATGTGGCATCTAAATATGTTGAAATGTATAAAGTGACCTATATCTCATGTCCTCATGTCCAGTGATCAGGTCCATACATCAGGGCTGTGTGCAAGGCCCTTTCTTCTCCATTATTTAAGTCACAGACATCAAGAATGACATAAACATCCTGTGTCCAAACAGCTGTCTGGAGGACTATAGATGGTGGGCTATCATTGACTTCAGCTGTGATATTAGTATAATACAGACAGTATCAACACACACTGAAGATTGCTGCAACAGCCATGACAACACATGAGATGAAACAAAAAACATAAGGGGATTTGTTACATTATGAACAGAAACACACAACCCAATGATAATGTAGACATCACACCCTATAAGCAGACCAAGTTGTATGTAACCTGTGTCCTGAGATAGATGGTATGTAGAATGTCAACCAGCATGTGACCACACTGGGAGTACTCCCTTGCATGTAACATACCTACTGAGTATGAGCAGGACATCCACATCAAAGGCTATAATATCTCCATAGTTCACAGCCTTCATCACACCAATAGCTAAGTACAATAGACCCTTATTCATGTTCCTCCCTACACATTTTCTAGTGATATGTAACTGAAGTGTACCACCTTTGCTACAATGAGCTCTCACACATCTTATTGGTCATACCTAGGTGTTCTTTTTGCTGCATAAGTACTACTGTCTAATGATGCGGAACCCCCATACAGGTGTTATACCAGATGCATGTGTGATACCTGTTCTGGTAATGCACTCAGTACATACATAGCTGTTTGACAACATTGTTAGCATGGGTTACATTCATGACAGTGTGGATTGTGCCATGTATATATGCCATGCATATATGACATGCACACAGTCAACTAGCCTGGATTGAACATAATGTCACATAAAGGTATAACAGAGTCCCTCCTAACACCTCCAGCAGATGTTACAGTGTCCAGACAGTGTGCTTGTTTACCCTCATAGATTGCTAACATGTCATAACAGTTGTACAAGTGTGCTCATGCAGAACCATCTATGATCATTCAGAATCACATATGTTATGTCAGAGACATGGCATCACTGGTGGCATTATTCTGCTATTAAAACCAAATAATTGTAGCAAACTGGTGAAAATAAAAACTAAAAACCACAAATTCACCAGTAGGACTAGTAGACACACGTTTATTTTTCAGGTTGAGCGCTTTCATCAAAGTAAAATTGACTTCCTCAGAACAATATACAAACAGGCATGTGGATTTAAATATATTACACTGTCACAGGATAGGTGAGGAATCCCACCATTCAAACAAAAGATCTCTTGAATAAATTAATACCTTAAAGGCATACACTATAAACACTAAAAATACAATAAAATGCGTTTCTATAAAGAAGTTATATAAAATTAAACCCTTTCCGCTCTTTCTTTTAAAGCAGGCAAGATGCATATAAAATAATTTAATCCTGGACACAGATTAGCTGCCAAACAAAGCTGCCACATCAGTTCACTCTTGTTTAAAGTGTTTTGCCAGTTGCCACCCCTGGGGTTTATTTCAATGGTATCTAATATCCCAAACTTAAATCCAGAGAAATTAACACATATTTTACTATGCCTAAATAAGGCATTGGTTTCTTTTGAATTCTTAATGTCATATAAGTGTTCATATATCCTGGACCTGAGAGCCCTCTCAGTTTTCCCAACATAAAACCCCAGGCAGGAATTACACTTTGCCAGATAAACTATTTTGCCAATCTGACAGTTACCTTTTTTGAAAAACACTGTGTCCTGGTTGATATTGTCAAGTTTCAAACTAGCAGCCGATAGTATATATCTACACTGTGTACAACAACCACAGACTTTGGTGAATTAATTCATTTTTTCACTACTGTTGTTCATGTTACCCTCCAAGGTAAGTTTCAAGTTGCGGCCCACTTTAGAACAAAAAATAGGCTGTTCACCCACTGCTTGTAAAATATTAGGGTCATCCCTAAAAATGTTTCAGTTCTTACAAAGTATATTTCTGATGTCATTATAATGTGTACTATATTGCACCACACATGCCTGGGAGACGCTATGGGTAGAACTCTCTGTAGTTTCACAATTTTTGGTTTTAGAAAGACCTCTACCTAATAGAGGTTCATATTTAGAACCTCACTCTCTAAAAACCTCTTGTAAAATACCCTCTACAAATTCTAGTGGATAATCTCTCTCCAGAAGCATGTTCCTCAGGTCACTGAATTCCTTAATGATGTCCTCAAGATGGGAAGTCATTCTAGAAATTCTGATTGCCTGTCCCTTGACAATACTTTTTTTCTAGTATAGTTGGTAGTGACTTAGGAAATGGAGATAGGAATTACAAAAAGTTTTCTTTCTATACACCTTGGATCTAAAACAACACATATCTTTAATGATGGTGGTATCAAGATAGTGAATTTCTTTCTCATTACACTCATAGGTAAATTTCAAATAATGGGTAGTGCTATTTAGATATTCAACAAAACCAGCAATGCTTTCCTTGGTACCCTTCCACAAAATAAAAATATCGTCCAGGTACCTGCTGTAAAACAAAATATCCAAATGAAACCTACTTTCAAAAATAAACTCTTTCTCCCACCCTAATAAAACAAGGTTTGCATAAATGGGGACACAAGCTGCCCCCATAGCAACTCCTTTGGTTTGTTGGAAATATTGCCCTTCAAAAAATATATAGTTGTTATCTAAAATCAAGGCCATAATTTCACAAACAAGCTGTACATGCTCTGGAGATAAACTAGAATGATCAAACAGCATTTTTTCAAAATAATCCAAACCTTCCTCTCTAGGAATACAGGAGAATAAATCTTGTACATCTATTGTCAAAAAAAATCAGATCAGGATTTCATAAATTTGTTTAATCTGTCCCAGAAAGTCCCAAGAATCTTTCACAAGATGTGGCATACTCTCAACTACATGCTTAACTATCTGATCCACAAAGACTGCCAAATTGTGTGTTTTAGACCCCCCTGCTGCCACAATAGGCCTAAATGGGGGTGACAAAACATCTTTGTGGATCCTAGGGATGCCAAATATACTTGGTACCGTGGGAAAATTATTTAATAGAAAAGAGTAATCTTCCTGACTGATCCTTTGTTCTAGTAAATATTCTTCCAAAAACCCATCAATACACCGGTAGAAAATATTAATCTGATTCTTGGATGCCTGCAAATAGTTTTCCTCCTGAAACAAAATACCTTGAATATGTTTTTATAGTCTTCACTGTTAAAAATTATGACCCCCCACTCCCTTATCTGTGGTCATTATGCAGATACTTCTGTCATGTTTTAAAGAAAAAAATAGTTCTTTCTCTTTAGAACTCAAATTGAAGTAGAACTTCTTGTTATTAGCCCAAAGTTGGTACAACTCTTGTTTAACCACATTCTCAAAACTAGCTACCAGAGGGTGAGAGGAAGGGTTGAACACACTCTTTTTTCTCAAGGCCATAGATTTATGCTCAATATTACCAATATTGTTTTTAGGAAACAGCAATCAAAAATTAATTTTCCTAGTAAACAGGTGAATATCAAGTAATACTTCTGCTATATCTGGTGTCTTAGCAGGAACAAATTTAAACCCTTTAGAAAAAAGTGAGAAATATTCTTCAGAAATAACTCTGTCTGTATAGTTGTAAATATTAAATCCTTTAGAGCTACAGATGATATCAGAATGGAAGGAATTCCCATCTAATACCTGCCCCTACCTCTTCCCTTGTGGTATGAACCCCTGCGGGCAGGGTAATTGTAATTGTAATATTGTTGGACTCCTAGTTGTCTGTTCGCTATTCTTTCCGAGCATCTTAGGGTGGGAAAATCATCTTCTACATGTAAACCTTCATTAAATGGTTGCTCAAAGGGAGTGGTATCCCCAGTAACCTGTGAATAACCATCTGAAAAACTTCCACCTCTTTGAAAATTTAAACTCCCTGGCACATTTTCTTGACCATAACTATCAATAAAAAGCCTGTATGCAGGGTATACTGTATTGGATTTATATTGTTGAACATCCCTATTAAGTTTCCTTTTCTTTTTCTGAAATTGTATGCTGCACATTTTTTCAACCCTCTCAAGGACTTTGAAATACAATTCCTCATACTGAGAAAATAGTAAATCTTCCAAAATGTCCTTGTTAAGTATTTCCACTTCTTTAAGTAATTTAATCTTCATTTGTTCCTGAAAAACCAACACTTTGTTAAGCAATTCAATACCCCATTTATCAAACAGGTTAGTGAAATCTTGCACCATATCCATGTTGTTGTATAACCCAAAGGGAAATTTAAAAACACGTAGTCCCTGAGGAACCACCTTCAATTTAATACATTCATTAAAATAAAACATTTCCATCTGCAAAGTCTTGAGTTTGTAAAGTTTTTTCTCAAATCCAAAAATCATGTCTTTGATGGATATATAGTTCTTTTCTTGTTTCTTTTTTGGCTCACTGTGACTTTCACCCCAATTGCCTCCTGAAAAATTAAACTTTTGATTTAAAAAAAATGCAACTTAGAATTAGCCTCTCCCAAGGCCTTAGGTGAACTGGAAACAACAGAAGGACCAGTTTGTCTATTACAGGCCGAAACTTCAGCTTCAAACCTCTCCTTGTGTACAAAATGACACACAGTGCCTGTTTTACTGTTCCCAGTCCTGGATAATGAATCCGGTGCACTCGTCTGTATGGTCTCCACATCCTTTTCAAAATATACCACACCATTGGTATTTGAACGCTCCAAACCAGAATTTACTGTAGAAACCTGATTTCTATCTGGTAAAAATAATATAAAATGCATTTCTATAAAGAAGTTATATAAAATTAAACCCTTCCCGCTCTTTCTTTTAAAACAGGTAAGATAGATATAAAATCATTTAATCCTGGACACAGATTAGCTGCCAAATGAAGCTGCCACATCAATTCCCTCTTGTTTAAAGTGTTTTTCTAGTTGCCACCCCTGGGGTTTATTTCAATGGTATCTATTATCCCAAACTTAAATCCAGAGAAATTAACACATATTTTACTATGCCTAAATAAGGCATTGGTTTCTTTTGAATTCTTAATGTCATATAAGTGTTCGTATATCCTGGACATGAGAGCCCTCTCAGTTCCCAAAATAAAACCCTGGGCAAGAATTACACTTTGCCAGATAAACTATTTTGCTAGTCTGACAGTTACCTTTTTTGAAAAACACTGTGTCCTGGTTGATATTGTCAAGTTTCAAACTAGCAGCTGATAGTATATATCTTCACTGTGTACAACAACCACAGGCTTTGGTGAATTCATTCATTTTTTCACTACTGTTGTTCATGTTACCCTCCAAGGTAAGTTTCAAGGCAAGTGGTGGAGACCTCTGCTGACATTACAGTCATATTTAGGCAAATCAGTCACAGCTTCACAGTATGCACCCTACCACAATTGTATATAACATCCATGATAGATGTTCTCTCCATTGTTCATTTCAGGATGCTTATATCACTAAAATTTCTTCTCCATTGTTACATCACTTTGTATGATAGTCACATTATATACATTTTCACTGTACAGTCTGTACTGTACCATGTTGATATGCAATTAGTGTTCCTGCTACAACTGTCTTTCATTGACATGCCCTCATCTGCTGCACATTACAATGTTTCACCTGTCCTTTTTCCTTGTTTTCATTCCTACAATTAATCTGTGAGTCTCTATTCAATGCACACACTTTTCCTGACTGTTTATTTTAAATGGCAGTCCATGTGCTGTTACAGATCATTTACATAACTTTTGTACATAATGCCTGGAATGTGATTTCACAATACTCTGCACTGTGTACAGTGTCCTGTAATGTGTTCAGACCATATAGATTGCTATATGAGAAACCCTGGTAATCATTGTGGCATCCAGCCCATTCCTGCTAACCTATTTTGCTCATAGCTAAACAGGTCTGTTATCCATGTTGCTTTACACAGTTTCCTGGCAGGCAACACTGTTGCTAGTCACAAAACCATGCTTATTTGCATTTAAATGCATTGCGTGGCATGAATATGTAATTAGCTCTGCCGCTCGCCATGCAAACACATAAACTCCATATAGGCTTTGCACGAAGCCTACACGGAGTTTATTGAATTCAGTTATTTACCTTTTTAAATAATGGCGTTGTATTTCTGAACTTCTTTTTATTCCATCTCCAATGCCTGTACAGCATGTTAGTTTGTGTAGTTTTTGCAACATCTTTTTAAGAGAATCAGGAGTGCACCTGTGCCCTGATATTTATATTAGGATGTTTGAGATTCTTGATGTCTCATGGATAGTTTAAAACAGTTTTTAAAAGATTTTCTCATAGTGCTTTTCTTTTCTTTAGAAATGTGTCCTTTTGGGAGTGTAGAAGTTTCTCCTGCACTCCGTACATGGATGCATTTCAATTCTCCATTAGCAGCAGGAAATATGGCATATGTAGCTTTTATTTTTAGTAGCTGCAGTAACAGTGATTTTACCCCTTTTCTTTTATTTGATGGACAGACTTTTCAATGCAAATAATATTGGATTTATAAGAGACATACTGATTGATTTGTCCAGTCAGCATGAACATTTTTCAATGTTATTTAGGTTTCATTGTATAATAAATATTGCGCTGACAGAAGAAGAGAAAAAAAGGCTGTAAAACTACTTTGACAAAAACAAAACCAAACTGCTTTAAAGCATTTTTATATTGTACATTTTGAAAATCAAATATCTGATGGATGTACATTCATGCACATTTGATGCATACACAAACAATGCAGTGCTTCAGTATTTTCTCCCCACATTCCACAAACAAACATTACTCTTTCCCTTTCATTCACTCTATCTTGTACAATAACAATGTTACCCTCAGTCAGGTGAAATGACTATTTTCCTTTAAATAATTACAAGACAATTACTGCTATGCATATGCATTAAACATGTTTTTAATTTATAAAGTAAAAATTATGTGATCCATTTTCTAAGCAGTCACTGGCCATGTGACTTAATATATCCCTGACTATGCAAAGTATGAATCTATTGTGCATCTTCTTGTGTCTTACTGCTTGTCTGTCACACTAGTTATGTAAGCACAAGACAGCAATCCTGTACTCGTGACCTCTGCCCTACATTACTCACTAGTCCCTCCACTCAAAGTTTCATTAGAAACAACCATCCATCTTTTCTTTTCAATTCTCCATTCTGACATTTTTTACTTTCATTAAAGCTTTTCAGTTGCAGTAGTAGCTCTCTGTTGTTACATTTTTTTGTCTCATTAGGCTAACTTTTAAATCATCTACAAAAACACCAAGACAGTAATTTCTTCTCTGTACTACTTCCCAGGCCAGGATACATTTGATATCTTCTCTTCTAGGTTCACTCTGAAAACTTTCTTTGGTAGAAATCAAACATACTGCATGATTCCAGCCCTATATCATAATATATGGAATCCATGCTTTTGAATTCTGTCATTATAGAATTAAGTTTGTGCTGGATACATACATACACCCATGCATACATACAAATATTTCAGGTATGGGTAATAATGCCATTCTAGCCTGCCAATATACCAAAACAGTTATCACCATAATAAGTGTCCAAGTTGTTATTAAACTATCTAAGCTAGTAAATGATTTAAAAAAAAATAAGTAGTCTATTCCAGGCAAATAAAATAATTTAACTGATCTGGGTTACTAGTGTAAATATTTAAAAATAGCATCACTGTTAGCTAAGAAAGAATTAGGTCAACATTATATTCATATGTTTTCTTTTTTTTTCTTTAACTACTTTGGTCTGTTTGCTTTACTAAAATATCTGCACTAACACAAAATTATATATTGATTAGTGAGGTAAAAGTTAATCATTAGCATAATTCAGAGCTGTATACAACAATAAAATGGACTATTGCACTGCTGCTTAAGTAGCATTTTATTATGCATTATGCTCCACACATAATTTGCTAATCTAATATATAAATTACCATGTTACCATTTAAACTACTAGTAAATAATACAAATAGACCTTGAATGCTAACACTAAAATGTGCAGCATAAAGAACAGATGCATTTTTTGCTTGACAATGCATTTGAAAAGTGCAAGGTGAGTTGGAGTGATGCTGTGTCTCAGGTCCTGGATGTACATAATGCCTGGCCTTGTACCTAGCTATTGAGGCGTGCATGAGTCACAGCTTAGCAAGCTTTATTGCTTTTGTCAAGGACTGAGCATGCTATTAGTAGTCTGCTATTTTCTACTACATTTGCTGCTTTGGTTGTGAGATAATTTTCTAAATTCTAAAAGTTAAAAATGCTCAACAATATAAAAATCACACTCATCCATGAGACAAATGTAATAATTACTGAAATATAATGAAAGACACTTCTGAATTACAGCAATAATATACTTAAAAGGAGCTGAATTTATGTTATTCCATTATTATTTTTCCTATCTAAGTGTTTATGTAGGCTGTGCTATAGTTAATTTTGTTTGATGTATTTTAAAACACTTTCACACTACTTTTATCTACCTTCTAATACAAGAAACATTTTTGGGGCAATTTTATTAATCTTTTTATTAGGGTATATCCCCTTAGTGCAAGTGCCACTTATTAGGAAGTACTGTCTAATTGAGTGACTTTTCAACTAATTACTGCTGCAGTAGCTTAAACTATATGAATTGTATCCTGCAGAAGACATAAGAGCTGGTCAGCTTCCAAAGTTTCAGGGGAGCTTTCAGATGCCCATGCCATTAGTCAGCTTGAGCTGAGCTGACTAAATATCAGGTCTGAGTGCTAAGCCCTTCAGAGCTTTTATACTAACACAGAGAGGGAGGCTAAAGCCCTAAGAGAACAATACTAGGAATTTGACAATAAAAAAGTTGACACCCCGGCATAAAAAATGCAAAAACATAAGGTGGGTTGGGGTTGAAGAGAGGGAGCAAATACTGCAGAAGTGATCATTTGAACATCTACTGTTATGGTAAGTTTATTTATATAACTGTAATATGTTGTTCATAAGGATCACTGCTGTAGTAATTTAAACAATATGAGTGCATTACCATAGCTTAAACTGACTGGGAGGAAGAAGGAATGGGGGCCCAGAAAACTCTGAAGAATGGTCCTAGCAAAATATATCCCAAACTTGGAAAATGAATCTAGTTTATAGTGCTTTCTAAAAGTGTACACAGAGGACCAGGTTACTGCTTCTGGAATACTTCTGCAATCCAACAATTCCAAAAATCACAGATGAAGCCAAGGCCCTGTTAGAATAAGTGTTGGCCCTGCCTGGAATTGTTTTGTTGTGAGAAGTATAACAAAAAAAATTCCTAGGAGTTTTTTTTTCAATGCAACACCCCTTTCAGAAGCATTCTCAAATGAGGTTTGATTGAAAGAGTGGGTTCCATGGGCAGACTGAAGAGTAAAGCCATAGAATAGTAACTTACACAAATAGTGTAGAACCAGAGAAACACTAGCCCAAAAGTCTGTTTGTTTTTTTGCTAGAATCAACTAGAAAACATTTTCCTTTTGCTAATGTATGATTTTCTAGTAGCAAGCTTTCTTGCCTCCAACAACTACTGCACATCCTCAGAAATAAGGTACCTATATCATCCAAGTAGTCAGTTGTAGTTGTTTGGAGTACATATGTATCAAACACCCTTGATCTTGTGTAAGTAAATTCATTCTCTGTGGAAGCTTGTGGTAAGTGTATCTTGCAATTTCCAAAAAGAAAGGTGAACCACTGTTGACGCAACCAGAAGGGAGTCAGCAAGATTATCCTTGCAAAGTCCTTCTGAGTCTTTAGAATGTCTCTGCATATTAGTGAAAAGTGTGGAAAAGTGTAGATGAACATTTCTGCCCAAGGAGAAGAAAATGCCTCTGTTTTCCAGTTCTTCTTACATGGAGGCCTGGATTAGAGTTTTGCCAACTGATTGCTGTGAGTGGAGACAAACAGATTACAGTTAGGTCAATTCCTGGAAGACCCCCCCCCCCCGATTCAGTTTTCATTTGTGAGGGTCTGTCCTGGACCTGCTCAGCTTGTCTGCAAAACAATGTTACTTTGATGGTATGTAAGATGCCTGTAGAATGGCATTTTGCTGAAATGCTGTATCCCAGTCTACTATGGCTAATTCTGGTTCCTCCTTGCTTGTTTATGTACCCCATGACTGTGATGTTGTATGTAAATACTTGAAGTGGTCCTGGAGAGTACAGATGGCTGAGAGAATTGAGAGAATTTATAAGAACTAACATTTCTTCTATGCTGATGTGTTTTAGTCTGTCTTTTTGTTTCCAAGACCCTACACCTTTATCCCCATAGACACTACTCCCCAAGCAAAGTCTGAAGCTTCTGTTGTGACTGACTATACTGAAGCAGGAAGAGAGAGTTGGAGACCTGGATTCTAAGAAATTTGATTTCCCCATCACAAAATCTCCCTTTTCATATTTCCTATAACTGGAATTTGAAACAGCAGGAGATTTTGATGCTGGGAACCCAGAAATTTCAGGTACCATTGAATTTTTCTTATGTGGAGTCTTGCAAGAGATATCATTAGTATTATGGATGCTATGAGACCAGAATCCTGAGGAATCTCTTTGCTGAGACAGTAGTCTGATGGAAAAACTCTGGAATAGATGTAAATGCAGATCTATTTTATTTCCTGTGGGGAAAAAACTCTTTGAACTGATTAGTCCAGCAGACACCCCTGGAAAACAATCCTGCAAAAATAAGTCAGACAAGACTTCTGTAAGTTTTCCTGGAATCTCATCCTGTGTAGGAGATCCCTTACCCAAATGTTAGATTCCTGATACTTCAAAACAGACTATGCAAAGATAAGCAAGTCATCTAAATATGGAAAAATGTTAATACCTTGCATTCTGCAGTAGCTATCATAGGAGACAGGCATTTTGTGAATACCCTTGGAGTAGTAGATAGATCAAAGGGCAATACAGAGAACTGATAATGTGAGCCAGACACAGAAAACCTTAAGAAACATCTGAAATCTGGATATGATATGTTTTTTTAAATCTAAGGTCACTAGAAAACTCTAGTGAGGAATTAGGGGTACAAGTGATGAAGACACAGCATTTTGAATGTGGGTACTGTCACAAATTGATTCAGAAAAGAAAGATCCAGAACTGGTCTCCAATAATCTTTTTTTTTTTGGCATCAGGGACATTCTGGAATAAAACCCTTCTCCTAACTAAGGAGGAGAAACAGTTTCTAAGGGCAATAAAGAGCCTGTTCTGGTGGGTGAGGAGGAATCCCCCAAAAGAGATGGAGAGACTCTCACTGCCATATGTACCCTTGATGGATTACTCTCATAATACATCTGTCTGAAGCAATATGTTGCCAAAGAGTGAAATGGAGGTTTAGACTTTCTGGAAGAATTAACAGACTGACAGGGTAGGAAGGGGGCAAGGGGAGTTGGAAATCCTTCATACAGTCATTCAGACTTATTAGATTGACCTTTGCTCTGGGGTTCTTGCTTTCTTCTTGGTAATTCCCTGCCACTACTTTTTAAACATTTGGTTTACAGCAGCTTCCAGGGACTGTTTATTTTGATTTTTTAACATAGTTGTGGAGGGATCATTGAATTCCTTGGAAACTTAAAGAAGAAGGGTTGAAAATCTGAAATATCCATTAAATTAACTTTCCTTCCTTGCTTTTTAATGATCTTTTTAACACATGGTCCAAAAACTAGTTCTCTATCCAAGGAAGAATTTAAAATCTCATTTGTTACATCCTCTGGGAGGTTTTGAGAATGCAGCCAGGCAACCATCCTCATAGAAGATCCAGTGGCAGCAGACCTCAAAGTGGCATCTTCGGAATCATAAGTGTATTTCTAACAATGGGTAGTCACTTGAGACACAGAAAATGCCAAGTTGCCCAAAACAGATTTCTCCTCACAAGAGAAAACCAATGCTAAAATATTCCTCATATTCCCACAAGAGGCAAAGACAAACCTCAAAATATGAGGTTGACAGCTGAAAATTTTAAAATAAGTGATAAAGAAGAATACACTTCCCCCCACCAAATTTATCAAATGCCTTCTTATTCTTGTTAGAAGGAGTGGGATTAGCATTAACCATATGTTTAGCAACAGTTGGATTCACTAAAGCAATAGCTGCTAGATCAGGTCTGGGATGAAAACTTAAAAAATGAAGCACTTTATAAAGTCTATCTGCTTTCTTTAGGACAATAGGCTGGCTGTCTGTGAGATTGCAGGCTATGACAAAAACATCCTCCAAAGTGGGCAGAGCAGGAGGAATAGGAGTAGGTTCTGGTAATTCCTGGTATAACAAATCATAATACTTCCTGAAGGACTGCAAAACATCACTGTTTTGCCATTGAAACAATGGATTCATTGTAGAAATAGTTTTAGAGAAACAGAATCCTTCAAAAGTACTGGCAGAAGCCATACTCTCTTCATAGGCCGAATCAGAATTTTGGGGAGACAACACATAATCTGTGCTGTTGGAATCATTCTGAGGTTCATAATCCCTTTTCTTTTACCTGAAACAGCCATAGAGGAAGAGTTGAGACCCTGCACTAAACGTTGAGCTAAGCCCAATAAATTACTCCTGGCCAAGAAAACTGAGACAGGAGAAGATATGCAGTTAAGTTTTTGTTTCTTTTTCAGAAATATCTGAAGAAACAGACACTCTTTTGCAAAAAAAAAAAAAAAGAAAAAAAAAGAAATAGAAAAACTCCCTAGAGATGGCACAGGTGTTTTGCAAAGCAGAGTGGCATTCCCTGCCACTTCTCCCAGGAATGGCAACAGTGGGTACCTTGCCCAACAAGGACACTCTAACAGCCACAGGGGATGTGTCCATGGTGACTGTAGGGGATACATCAGTGAGACCCATGGAAAAAGATAAGTGGTACAAAGAACCACCTGCTCAACAATCTTTTTCTTTTTGCAGCTGGAAAAAGGTAGAACCAAGGAACTGGTAGGTTGTTCCATGTTAAGCCAAAAAGGTGCCTGATTCCTAGGGAAGCCTGGAAGCAATAGTCAGAAAAACATAGAAGTTATAAAAAAAGTAACTTGTCCCCATTAAAACACAGTAAAAAGCACTTCAGATGCTTACCCCAGCCCCTAAAAGTAAATTAACACAACTGTTACCTGAGAAAAAATAGTTTAAAGTTAGTTTTAACACATTGTCACCACTAAGAAAACAAAAGTAAGCCTCCCATTTAAAAGTGTACAAAAGTCACATGACAGTCATTAAAACACTTTTTTCTAGCTTAATTAAATACATTTTACAGATAGAAAGTAAACTAGAAGGATTTTCCTCAAAGGGAACTTATCTGTCAGGTAATGGAACAGCATTAGTTGACCATTTATCATTGAAAGCTCAAAGAGGAGCTCTGTCTTCAGTCGCAGGAAATCCTCAAAGGGCTTGGCACCCAAACCAGACTTTAGTCAGTTCATCTCAAGCTGACTAACATTTGGGGTGCATGGAAGGTGTCCTAAAATCTTTGGAAGCCAGCCAGCTGTTGTATTTAACACAGGATATAACCAATGAAGCTTAGCAGTCATCCTTATGAAAAAAACATCTTATAGCTTTAGTCCGCTTGCTAAACTGACAGAACTAATTTTCTTTATGCCACACACTTAGTTGTTATATTGCAGTACAGAAGCAGTAGCTGTTCAAAATTAAGAAGCAGTGGACATCCCATTTTCCCATTTTCACACTTTCCTTCAATGCTTACATTTAGAAAACATCAATGAAATAGGGAGAAACCCGAAGAGGTAATTTAGTGGTTAAAAGTGAACAGATTCTAGAATTTTCTTACCAATTATAATATAGCATTGCATAGTAGAAAGAGAGCATACATAAGGTAGAAATTAAAAATGGAAAGGAGTACTTTACAGTAGACTGAAAAAGAAAGGCAAAGATAAAGGGAAAATGCAAATTAAGAGTGTGTTGATGAGTACAGATAAAAATATTCAGGGAGACAGTCTCACAGAAAGTTTTAGTTGTTAGCAGAAAAGTAAATAGTTCAGGTTGAATGTAGTTTGCATAATTTTACAGAAGGCTCAGCAAATTCGTTCTTTTTAAAAGTTGCAAGAAAATGAAATGATAGGCCTCATGGGACTGTGTGCAAGTTCATCACTAGCATATAGACAGTCAAGGTTATGAATCAGCAACAAAGTTGGATTAACTTTGCAAGAAGGTAAAGAGTTCAGCAGCCTTCTCTTTGGTTCTGCTTTGCCATATATGAAAAGGACAAATAAAGAGAAAATTAAGAAAAATTCAGTGAGTACACCAGTGCTCTGTGCATAAATACAGCTAAATAAATAAGGAGTGAATTGTGAGGTTTAGCTTCATCTAAATTTTAAGAAAATGTGTTGTTAAAAGTAAAATTGAAAAAATATAACACTTTATCATTGAGATTTGTAGGAGAGGGAAAGCATCAGTGATGAGGGAGGGAGAGAGATTACAAGAAGTAGGAAGGGAAATATGAGAAGACAACTCAGTAGTGTGAATAAATTAAGTTGCAAGCAGAAAGGAACATAAGAAAAACTAAAATTATGAGTAACACATTATTTGCAGAGTGTACTCACAGAAAGAGATGCAAACACTACAATCTGAATGAAAATGTGTTCCATAATGGATCGGGGCTGTGATACTGGAGATGCCTGGATTTATAGGAATAGAGGAAATGGATGTCAAAAAATGAGAGGTTGCAGTGTATTTGGAATAACACATAATGTATTACAGACAAAAACAACAGTGCATAAAAGGAAAAGTAATTTGCGGTACTGACCTTGATGTCGAGGGGGAGGTAAAGCATTCTTAGACTGAATATATAGTATGTCAGTCAGATGGAGAAAGAATGGCTGATGGCAGACTGAAGAGCAGGATTATTGAACAGTCAAAGAGGAGTAGTGTCATATCCATGATAAACCTCAATACTTCACCTGTTAATTTGTTGATATCCATATCTGGGAAAGGTGGGAGGAAGAACTCACTGAAGAGCTTATGCGACCAAGACATGAACAGAAAGGGGAGACTCTAACGGGAAAGGAAATAATCTTGTTTTTCATTAATGCAGAGAAGGTAATATGGAAAACAGGTATGCAAAGCAGCAATTAACATGCCATAGTGTGTACATGAATACTAGGATATTTCTGGGAAAAGAAACTTGGATAGAGATATGGAACTGTAGAATTATAACCTTTAGATTCCTGGGAAACACAGCAAAAATGTACACAAATGGCAGGTACAGAGGACACTGATGGGACCAAGGGATCTTCATGAACAAGAAAAGAGAAGATGAGAAGGTAGGCATGCATCAGGAGAAGAAGGAGGGATGGGAGGAAGATTTCAGACTAGCTAAAGGTACAGGCAAAGAATGATAAATGAAAAGAAAAAAGTTATTCAAAGTATAGAAAATGGAGAAAAGTGGGAAAAACTACTATGAGGAGATCACAAATAGAATAACAGAATCACTAGACATTCCAAGGTAGACCTAAACATATACATGGTCTCTAGGAATGGATAAAATAACATTAAAATAACTGCAGTTAGGCACAGTTAAAATAGCTACAGTTAAAATAACAAAATAATAATATGTTTAATTATTATTATTATTATTATTATTATTATTATTATTATTATTATTATTAAATAATGGATACAATAATGTATCGAGACAACTGCAGTTAGAAACATTTGGGCAAATGAAAGAGTGGTGAATTACTGTAAAAATGGGAGAATATTGTAGATGGGGTAAAACTGTGACTTAATTCTTCACTTCATTCGTTACAGAGAAATGAGAATGTATAACACTTAGCAGGTGGGGAATGCATACAGAGCAACACAAGTATATGACAGAAATAAAAGTAAGAAGTGGAGAAAGAAACTAAACATCTTTGGTGAAACATAGCAAAGAGCTAGCATGATCGTCCATGCAGGATAGTAAAAGAGATGGCAACAGTGACTGAAATAGAAAGTCTTTTCTTTAGACTCTGGAAATAGGCATTTTAGGTTTGAGAGATTCAGATCCTGAGTGGACAAGTATGCTAATAATAAGATCTTATACGTGATCTTGTGTCAGACAGGTAGCCAATGCAGGCAAAACAGGTGTAATGCACTGGTAATTTATTATTACAGTTACATGCCTTGTAGCCGAGTTCCACACTATCTGTAAGTCATCAAGTTTGGGGTTATGAAGTTTCAGATATACGGTGTTGGAAGAGTCGAATCTCAAAATGGACCAAGGCATGAACTACTACTGAGGGTCAGCTTCAGATAGCAGGTGTTTAATCTTTGAAATTTTTAACAAATGGAAACGTTGATTTTACTACAGCCAAACCAGGGGTTAATCTCTGATTCCACATCCAGTGTTCCAAGTTATACTTGATTTGGATTAGGGAAGAGCTCTGCTTCACATGGATGGGGAGCCTGTTCAGAGAAGAGGTAGTCTCTGAGATACACATCAAAGTCTCCATCAGATCCTATTTGTAGCACAGGAAGAGGCAGGGTTAAAGTTTTTAGAACAGTTAATCCTGGTGTTGGTTGTTTTGCATATATGAAGAAGTCCATCAGAGTGGGGTCCAAAAAGCCTTAAATGCCAGGCATAGATGTCCACTCAGTAGCTTGTAGGAGACAGAATAGAGGAATAAGACTTTGAGGCAGTCTACATAGAACATGTTATTTGTTCCCTATATTCTTTTAGTTAGGAAGTTTTGTAAAGGTTCCAATTGTTGGATGTGCCTGGTTAGGTATATAATAAAAGGGGGCATTGTACTCAATAACAGATCTTATGAGTGCCATATACAGTGGGACAATGACCTCCTTTGAGTGAGATGTCATACCTTTGTTAATAGTTGCAAAACAGATAATGATTTCTTCACTACTGTAGATGCGTGATTGTTGAAGGCTAGATTACTGTCTATATGTGTCCCCAAGTCCCTGACTACTGCATCAACTCTTAGGGGTGTGTTGCCAATATAGTAATTACCAGGGGTAGCTAACTTCCTGAAGAATACTCATATGCATTTCTTGGCATTTAGTTTTAGTCCATGGCTCTGACACCTCCTTGAAGAACATCAGTGTTGGAGGGGGATTCCATGGCTACTCCTAATTTGAAATTATCTGCAAATTTAATCAACCAGAGGCACTTGCCATTGACCTTAACTTCAGAGAAGTAGATGTCAAAAAGGAGCAGTACCAAAATCAATCCCTAGGAGACTCCATTGGTGACTGGCCTCTTTGTAGAGTAGAGGTGGACTCCCTAATTCTAACTTCCTGAGTCCTGTCTGCGAATCATCAGCCTATCCAACGGATGACATAAGGGCTTATACCTAAATGTCTGAATCTATCAACAATGTCTGAGTGGGGTATTGTGTCAAATGCCTTGACCAGGGTAAGGTAGTCAGTGCAAACTGTTTAGCCCTTGTCCATTGCTTTGCTGACCTTCTCAAAGAAGTCCAACAAATTGGATAGCTATGATCTGCCCTTGATGAAACCATACTGGGTTGGGTGCAGTGTCTGGAGATTTCCTATGTCATTATTGATCATTTCCATGTTATTTTTTTTAATGACTTTGCATGAAACTAGTGAGACTTATGGGTCTAAGGTCCATAAATGACTTGCCTTGTGCAGAGGGATAACAGTTGCCATTCTTGAGCCTATGGTTAAATAGTGATTCTAGTGGGTCTGATATATTGTTTCATAAGTAAATCAGTCTAGCTGCATACTTTTTAACTTCATGTTAACCAAAAAAGAATGTATATGCTCATTCAAAGTGGATGCATACAAATTATATGAATTTTACTTCTTTGCAAATAAAATAAAAACTAAATGATTCAGAATGTGGCACACTTGTGTTTAATAATGACATACTAAAAGACTGCAGATTCTATTTCCACATCAGCTGTTTGGGTTCATTTCTAGTATTGATATTGTAGTGCAGGGTGATCTGCTCCAGGGGTGTCATGGTTTAGATGAAATTTTAAGTCAAGGTTCTATCTGCCTGAGTTGATGGCAGCTTATGCAAATTTAAAAATCCTATGACGCCTACAGATAAAAAGTAGATAAATTTCTCTAATGATCTAGATTTCGCCTAGTCAGTATAAAAGTGACCTTGGGTGTCTGATGGAAATAAAGCACAAGCCAGGCAAGAAAACATAAATGGAAAGCAAACAAATAAATACATACGTACATGCATGCGTAAAAGATGGTAATCCGGTGATACTATTGTCTGATAAGGATATTACATTACCAATGCGAATCTTACAACAGTTATGAAGAAAAATGTATTTCAGTACACAACAACTGGACTATTACATGTTTCATCAAATGATCTGGCAGAGAGCAGTTCAGGCATTTTAGAAAGGGACGAAGAAAGTGAAAAGAAAGACTATAGAAACAAGAGTACCACAGTTTCTGTTTAGCTAAATTGCCCCCATACCCCACCCATGTGTCTTCAACAGATATGATTATTCTGTTCTTACTGATTTTTAGGTATCATTTTAAGTGTTGTACATTTGTAATTTGTTTATATTATGGTTACTTATTATAACCATAATTTAGTATTGTCCTTACATCCTTTTATCCAGTCTAGACTACCAGTTATGAAATTTTAGATGTGTAGATGTTACTATATTTTATACAGACATTGATGTGGTCATAAGGCCTGTATGTGGAGGCCATCCCAGGACAAATACCAACCCTGGTTCAGAGGGTTCAAGCTTGCTTCCCTAAGATTAACTACAGAATGTCTTTTCTCCTGAAAGTGCCTAGGGTCCCTTTAAACCATCTAGTGATTGGTGTAGAGACCCGCTCTCCTAAATTGTCCTTTAGGACTCTGTATTGCAATGTGCAGTTGATTCACAACAAAAACAAATTTATTTCTGATTTGCTGCATGATACTGACCTGGCATTTATAGCTGAGACTTGCATAAAAATTCAAAATTTGGTCCTCATTTGGCTGCTTCTGTCCCACCTGGGGGCTCTGTTATGCATTGTCCTAGAAGAGGTAGATGTGGAGGTGGGGTAGTGTTTTGTAGTAATAACATCATGAGATTAACCAAAGAGGACACAAAATAGACCATTTCATTTGAACATGTCCTCTTTGCAGGAGTAAGTTGTAGGTTTCTCCTTAGCCATCATCCACCAAGTAATGTGAGGACATTCCTACAGGACTTTACTGATTCTGTCATTGACTTAGTGTTGGACCACCAACACATTATGGTGATGGGTAATTTCAATATCTGGGATGATAACACATCATCGTCTCTTGCCCATGACTTCAGTTGTATTATGAAGTGTTTTGTGTTTGTTCGAATGATTTCATCTCTAACACATAAGTGAGGACATACATTGGATTTGGTCTTCTTGAGCTTGGTGGTGGAACTAGTCTCATGGTCAGACTATTGTCCTTTTAGAGTTAGCTCTGCCTGCCCTAACCCCCCACTCTGGCTTACATAACCTACATAAGATCACAGATGTTATATTTGTTGAAAACCTTTACTCAGCTGATCTGGATGGTGGTGTTAATTCTGTGGGATGCCTTGGTTGAAGTTTATAATAGCACAATCCACCTTACCTTGAATTCCTTAGCCTCAAATAGCATTTGCTGAGTTACTGTAAAGAGATATGAACCTTGGTTCAACTATGTCTGTACCATGGATAGACCTGGGCACAGGTTGGAGCATTGTTGGCATCACACGGGAGTGACAAAATCAAACTTGATGAACACTATGTGAACTATCAAGCTTTGATTTTCTCCAAAAATCAGAGTTTTTATCATGGGAAAACTTACAGCCGAAAACTGACTGGCTGCACTCTTCTGTGTGGTGGAGAGTTTGTGCAGCCTTGCCTTGTTGGCCACTGGAAGAGTTTTGTCACCTCTAGATTGTAAGTCAGTAGCCTGATTTTTTGCTGATAAAATGGCCATTATCAGGTCAGCCATTCCTATTGCAGACCGAAAGGGCGGCTTGGCATGTCATCCTCTTACTTTAGAGTCTTGGTGAATATTCTTTATTCCAGATTTTGATGAATTCACTTCCATTGTTATCAGCTTGCAACCTATTACTTGCAATTTGGAGCCTGCTCGATCCAGACTGGATGTGGCCAGTCTTTATGTACTAGGTCCAATAATATATATAGGATTCTGGTTCAATCTCTGAGGGAGGGGATTTTTTTCTTCAGCCTTGAAGGAGGCTTTGGTAGTCCCAACAATTTAAATAATTACCACCCAATCTCTAGCCTTCCATTTTTAAGCAAGATTATTGAAAGTTTATCAGCAGGTGGAAACCCATTTATATGTTGTTGGACTAATGAGCCCCTTTCAGTCAAGTTTTTGTACTCGTCATAGTACTGAAAGTGATCTTGTCAGAGTAGTTAATGATCTTCTCATGGCAAGAGGCCGGAGACATTATACAGTGCTGGCTCTTCTAGAACGCTCATCTGCTTCTGACACTATGGAGCATGGCATCTCAACACACCATTTACATACTAATTGTGGAATTTCCAGCATGGTTCCTGACTGGTTTTCATTTTACTTGTCAAACCATTTACACAGGATCTGTTCTGAACTCAATCAATCTTCACCTTATCAGCTTCATTATGTGATTCCACAAGGTTCTGTTTTTTGGGCCCTTTATTATTCATAGTCCAAGTGTTTCTTTTTCGATGATCTAGTGAGGGAACAATGTTTAGTATACCATAGTTATGCTGATGACATCCAAATTTACTTCTCTTTCCTGCATGGTGATTTGGCCAGTATCAGTTCTTTGAATGATAATTTTGACAACATACACTCTTGGTTAAATTCAAATTATCTGAAATTGAACGCAGTTTAGACTAAAGCCATTGCAGTTCCTGCAACTCTAAGAGATTCTTCTGCTCCTCCACTTCCAAATTATATTTTGTGTAGAGGAAACAAGTTGGAATTGTCTCTAAAGGTGAGTAACCTGGGAATTATTGTAGATTCTCTTCTGATATTTCAGGACCAGGTGTCAGCTGTAGTGAAATATTCATACTTCCATTTGAAGAATATATCCAGGATTAAGCATCATATACCACATTCAGATATCTCAGTTGTGGTTCATGCATTGATCTCTTCCAGACTGAATTACTGTAATGCCCTATAACTAGGACTACCCAACACCAAATAAGACACTTAAAACTAGTACAAATTTCTACTGTAAGGCTACTGACTGATATGTTACGTTACCATCATATAACTCCAGTTCTGTATAGCTTTCATTAACTAACAATTTTTAAGATATTGGTGTTAGTATATTTGTCCATTCACGATATGGGTCTCTGCTACCAGAAGGAGCATATCAAACCCTACCATCCTGTGTCTTTGTTGTGTTCATCATCTGAGGGACTACTAGCAGTTCCATGGGTTAATTTGGAAACCTCTAGCTTCTGTTCATTTTACTATCAGTCTCCTCACATGTGGAGCTTGCTACCTTAGTGACTCCAGGAGTGCCTTACCCTAGCCAGCTATAGACAGGCATTGAAAACATATGCTATAGACAGGCATTGAAAACATATTTGTTCGATCTGACATTTGATGACTTTCGGTAATGTCAATGATTTATTGTTGCAGCAGTTTTTATTTTCTGTTTTATATGTTGTATTAAGTATTCTAATAGTGCTTTGTAATAAAGCACCTAAATAAAATTGAACCTGAACTTGGAGGTAAAACTTGTGCTAGCTGAAGTCCTCTTTTCCAGATTTAAAAATAAAAATGTTGGGAAAACAAGAGTCATAAACAGGCATTTAAAATCACACAGAGCTGAGAAATGTTGAAACTGTGGATGAAGTTGGTATGAGGAACTATCAGTATAATATTCCCTTTTATCAAATAGTTGTCCAGAACTTGTGTTATTCTGTGGTCATTGTTCATGGTTCACCTTTGACAAAGCTTGTTGATCAAACCACAGCAGAATTTACAGCACAAGTCCATGAGCATGAAAAAAAAAGAAGAAGGGTCCTAGAGACGCACAGAGGTTCAAACATATGTTACCTGCGATACCTAATACGGCTGTGGAAGATGCAGTTCAGAAAACTGTATATTTGCCTGTTGCAATACAAAGTAGATAGCCTTCAGAAACAGACAAGAATCTTCATATTTAACTCTTGCTGTTACACCTAGATATTATACTCATGAAAGGCATTTACCTGCTTATCTAAATGCTTGTACTGAGTAATGATGAAACATTTTCTCCAGGGAAAATGCAAGAATGTAATTTGGATTCATTAAAGGCCTGTGACCTACCCATATATTCTTAATTAGACAATGGCACATTGACATTCAAATAGTGAATAAGAGCTTCACCACCTCTGTGACTCATTCTGTAACAACTTATTCAACAACCTGTCAAATCTGCTGGGCATTTTTATACTAGTACCATGCTGCCTGCTTACCTGTATCCATCAGGTCAATACCCTCCCTCCCATCCTTCAAAACCATTCTGAAAGACTTCATAGCCAAAAGCTGACTATGCCATTGTTCAACACCAGGACAAACTATATCACTAAATGTGAATAAGTACCTGTTCATTCCTTACACCTACTTACTCTCCCTTCTTCACTCATTTTCATACTTCTATCAATGTGTCCCCCACAGCTTTCTAGCTCAATATACCATAAGCTTGCTTTTCTCTCACTTCATATTGCAATTCGTGTCTGTATTATACTAACTTACCTTTAATTTCGGGTCTACTTCACAATGTTGAAAGCCGACAATATCGAAGCTGATATTGTCAGCACCACAACCTCAAAAGCACAGAACATTGTGCAGGTAAACGGAAATCTCCATAGGGGGAGATTTCCATTTACCTCAATGTAGTGCGGTCTCGGAGTTGGAATATTTATGTAGGGGGGTGTGGGAGGCGCAGGGGAGCTTGGCTCCCACCTACACTAGTTAGTTTTTATTTTTGTTTGCTTTTTGTTTTTTAAGCATTATTTGATGTTTTACTACATCGATCACCAGAGGTCGACCTTTAGTGATTCGATGTAGTAAAATTTCAATAACAGGATATAGACGCTTAATTTCTCTATAAACTGGCTAAAATTTCTCTAAGTATTAAATTGTCATATAACTTGTATCTGTTCTTAACCAATATTTGTATATTATGTCTAATTTGGTATAATTATTTAAACTGCAGATGTTTCTGTATTATTTTTTTAAGACTGCAAAATTATTGTTCTTAAAATGTTTTGCAATACTTTAGAGCTTTTCTCCCTGGGCGTCCACTGAAAATGAGCTCCTACCAAGTCAGACTTTCCCAGTAATCAAATGTCAGTAAGTTACTAAACAAGTAAATAAAACATATTGTATAAATCATTAAACACCTGTTTGTTTGTTCTGATTTCCTGCCAAGGAGTGTATCATATAACTGATTTGTTTGCAGTTAAAAGCATTCTGTAGAGTCTCCTTGCTCCTTTATCTGTTTAAAAATGTTCATTTTGTGGCTCACTGCTATTCTTCTGCTGTGATAAACAGTTCTGTAGTGTTTACTGTCTAAAAGAGTGTAGGCTAGTAGCTGTAGTATTGTCCCAGTTCAGATTTGCTGTCTCTGAGCCTGTTCGTTTTTGCAGTGGTTGTTCTGAGCACATGACCAGGCCATCTTGAATTAGCAGAAGCCTTTCTTTACCTTCTTGGCAGGATTGTGTTGATTGGCTGCTGGCTGGTGGAGGTTGGATGGTCTAGGGCTTGGAGTAAACACTCATTGGTTCTTTTGAGCTTTTTTAAAAAAAAAAATTGTTTAAGGTTGTATCTTCTGGTATTTAAGCCATAACTTTGAGAGAATTTCTGTCTATACACACTGAGCCGAGTGGAGGAGGGGCATTGACAACAACACTGATCTGAGATATATAACAATAAGTATCCTTTTTTTGTTTATTGTTACTAATTATTGGTTCTAGCAATTTATATATAGCACTTTTTTTTGCCTGCTGCATACTGTTTACTGTATTTTATTGCTGTTAACTAATCTGCACAGTTAAACTAAAATTGTCTGCCTTACGGGGCTTGATAAATAAGGTTTTTACTGTCACACTGTTTGTAAAGCTTTTAGCTAGTTTCACTGTGTGAAAGGTAGTAATAGGAAATTTTCTCTACTTGTTAAGCACCTGTTTGTTGGCTCTGATTTCTTGCCAAAGACTGTATCATATAACTGATTTGTTTGCAGTTAAAATCATTCTGTAGAGTCTCCTTGCTCCTTTACCTGTTTAAAAATTTCCATTTTGTGGCACACCTGTTCTTCTGCTGTGATAAATATTTCTGTACTGTTTACTGTCTAAAAGAGTGTAGGCTAGTAGCTGTAGTATTGTTACCACCCTCCCTCCCTGTCGGTGTCTTGCTGTTATACCTGGTGGCTTTGCAGTTTCCCGTCCCTACTGTAAATTTGATCTGGGACACTTCTCCCAGTCTATTGTCATTAGATCATTCTACATAATACAGAGAGAACATTTGAGAAGGCCAAGCCACTTAGTTTCCTAACCTTGAATTATTTTCTGCTTCTCCTCTCCCCTTTTCTTTACAAAAAAACTTTGCTAGAATCTCCCTGTGGTCTGCTTAACTGTAACAAAAAAAATTATGCTTGTTTTCTGCCTTTCCTGTAAATAGTTTAGTCCATATACAGATTAGCTATATCCAGGACTGTTTGTAAGCTTCTGAGCCCCCCAAGCCTGTCTGTGTTGGAGGGAACCCTGCTAGCTTATCAGTGGGAGTGGTAAGCACTAGGTAACCTATCTACCATATAAGGAGTGGTTTCTGGCCCAGAAATTGTAGTTATTGGCCATTTGGGCAGTTTTTCCATCTCTGTCAACTTCCTGATTTAAAAGCCGCATTTGCACTTGTTCCCCCCCCCCTTCCTGTAACTAGTCTAGTCCAGATACAGATTTGTTGTATCCAAGACTGTTTGAAAGTTCCTGAGCCCTCCAAGCCTTTCTATGGTGAAGGGAAGCCTGCTAGCTTATCAGTGGGAGTGGTAAGCACTAGGTAACCTATCTACCATATAAGGAGTGGTTTCTGGCCCAAAAATTGTAGTTATAGGTTCATAGGTTTATACTAGGCTATCTGCCCTAAGGCATTTATAAGCCTAGCCCAGAGTTTGTTGTGGCTTACGCCACCCCTTATGTTAAAAAATACTGTGCCCATTAGTTTGTTGTGCCTCTGTCCAGCAGTGACACAGAGATGATTCCTGGGGTAAACCTACGATCTCCCATCCACCAGTCAAGATTTCTCTTGAACAGAGCCATTGAGGTGCTCTGCCTCACATGGACCGGGATTTTATTCCACAACATAGGGAGTCTCTGGGTGACAAATCTATCCCTCCAGCATGTCCTATTTATATCCATGCTAAGGTTTATGTCGCTTGCTCTAGTGGATCTGGTAGATTTGGATTTTTTGAGGTGGAGCATGCCCATTAATTCCGGGTTGGACATGGCCTTGTATGTCAGGCACAGGTCACCTCTGAGCAGACGGTATGCGACTGAATAGAGCTGGAGTTTCTTCAGTCTGGCAGCATATGACAGATTTTGGAGTCCCTTTATCCTTTTGGTGAGGAACTTTTGGGGTCTCTCCAATTGCTGCAGGTGTCGGGTGAGATACATCCCGAATGGGGCATTGTACTCGATCATTGGTCTGATAAGTGAAGAGTACAGGGGAACAATAACCTCACTTGATCTGGATGTGAATCCCTTCATGATCAGGTGGGCAATATAGAAGGTTTTTCTAACCACTTTAGCAATGTGAGTGTCAAAAGAAAGGCCACTGTCAACCTGGGTCCCCAGGTCCCTGATAACCTCTTCTGTGCTTAGTGGATTGACACCTATATGGTAGCTTGGGGTTACCTTGTTTTTCCCGAAGGGTATGACTATACATTTTTTGGCATTTAACTTCAGGCCATGGCTCTGGCACCAGCTATCAGTTTCCATGAGACCCCTCTGAAGGATATCTGTGTCCAATGTACTTTCCACTATGGCTCCCAGTTTGCAGTCATCTGCAAACATTGTCAGCCATAGTCCTCCTATGTTAGCCTGTACTTCTGAGAAGTAGATGCTGAACAGCAGGGGGCCAAGGACTGAGCCCTGTGGGACACCGCTTGTGACCGGCTTGGAGTCTGACATGACGCCAGCTACTCTAACTCTGTGGGTTCTGTCCTTTAGCCAGTTTGCAACCCATCTTGTGACATATGGGTTTACATTTAATCTGGTAAGTTTCTCTATAATACCTGAGTGGGATATTGTGTCGAAGGCTTTTGCAAGGTCAAGGTAGGCTGTATGGACTGCCTTTCCCTCATCAATGGCCTTGGTGAATGTTTTGAAGAAGTCGACCAAGTTCAAAAGGCATGATCTGTCCTTGACAAAGCCAAACTGGGTCGGGTCCAATGTCTGCAAGTCCCATATGTCTTTGTTTATGAGTTCCATTATGATTCTCTCCATAGCTTTACAGACCAGGCTTGTTAAGCTTATGGGGAGGTAATTACCAGGGTCCGTAGAGGCACCGCCTTTGTGGAGTGGGACCACAGTTGCCGTACGCCACTCCTTGGGCACGTATCCTGTGGTAAGGCTAAAATTAAACAGCTGCCTTATGTGCGGGTTTAGTTCCTCATTGAGTTCGTGTAGCACACAGCCGGGGACACCATCCGGTCCCATTGATGCTGTGTTTTTAGCTTTAGAGAGAGCAGCTTTCACCTGTGCATTGGAGATGTCTGGGAGGCTGCACTCCGCTGGGATAGTTATCTCTCTATTTGGGTGAAGTTTGCACTGAACCTGTCTGCCAGTATGTTGGCAATGTCTGTGGGTTCAGTGATTTTTGTATCATTTTGGACTAATTCTGAGCATATCTGGGAGTTTCCACCCAGGTTTCTAACATAGCTGAAGAAGGCCTTATGATTGTCTTTTGAATCTATGGCAATTTTTCTCTCAAAGTTGGCCTTGGATGATTTTATGAGTGCTCGTATTTTTTTACTCATAATGATCAAAGGTGTCTTCTCTTTTATGGATTTTGCTCTATCATGTAACAGCTTTCTCCTTTTATTGTAAAGTTTGTTTATGGCTGGGGTCCACCAGACTGGACGTTTGCCCTTGGTGGAAAGAGTCTTGGTTTTATTAGGGATTGCCTGATCCATGCAGTCCTGGAGGTGTTCGTTATTGGCCATTTGGACAGATTTTCCATCTCCTCAACTTTCTGATTTAAAAGCCTGCATTTGCACTTGTTTCCCCTCTTTCCTGTACCTCGTCTAGTCCAGATACAGATTTGCTGTATTCAGGACTGTTTGTAAACTCCTGAGGCCCCCAAGCCTTTCTGTGTTAGAGGGAAGCCTGCTAGCTTATCAGTAAGAGTGGTAAGCACTAGGTAACCTATTTACCACATAAGGAGTGGCTTTTGGCCCAGAAACTGTAGTTATTGGCCATTTGGGCAATTTTTCCATCTCGCTCAACTTTCTGATTTAAAAGCCCACATTTGCACTTGTTTCTTTCATGTAACTAGTCTAGTTCAGACAAAGATTCTTAGTTTTAGCACTTGAATTTGCTTATTCATGCTCAGCACTTGTTCAGAACTTGTTGTAAGCACTAAATAAACTACAAATTACTACAGCACTCAACCTTCCTCATTACATAGAGGAAAATCATTTTTGTACTTACTTTCCTCACTTGCTTAGAGAAAAAACAGCTCTTGTACTCACTTTCCTCAATTATCTAGAAGAAAATAGTTTTTATTCAGGCATGTCCAAGGGTCAGCTCCCAGTGTTTTCTCCTGTCTATCTGATGAATCTGGGCATCTTGGGGCAATGTAGCAATTGCCTCATGTACACAGACAACCCTTTCCTCCTACCACCCAACACTACAACCTGTGAGCGATGCACTTATCTAGCCAAACTGGAGGTAAAGCTCTCTCCAACCAAGACTGAACTTGACAGTTAAGAGGAGAAGGTAACCACTTGCACCACACCACACTCATTACATAGTCCTACTAAACCTACACCATGAAAATCCACACATAGAAACACAAAAACATTCACGGAGGCTCTCAATAATAATCTGGTCACGCAACAGAGACCTCCAAAGCAGAAACATAAGTAACCTCCACCACCCCAACACAACCCAAATGACACATAGCCCACAGACTCAGTGTGCCACTCAACCACAGCCCATAAGGTAAAACAACATACCCAAAACACTAGTCATAGGTGACTCTATAGTCAGGCACACTGATGTACCACTCACCAGGCTAAACAAGGAGAAGGTTACTGTCAGCTGCCTGTCAGGTGCCAGGACCCACCACATAACCCATGCACTCAGGTCAATCCAGAACAAGTAGAAATATGATTCCGCCATTTTCCATGTTGGTGTGAATGACCTGAGATGTAGCTCCCTGGACTACATGAAAAGAGACATGGAAGAGCTCTCAAATCCTGTAGCCCAGGCAGGTATGACCCTAACCCTGAGTAGCATCCTGCCATTGCCCAGAATGATACTGCAGTACAAGGACAAAATGACTGACTTCAACAATTGGCTAAGCTTCTGGTGTCATTCTAAGAGGATCCAGTATCTGTCTGCCTGGGACGACATGGCCGACAGACCACAATGCTTTGCCAGAGATGGCCTGCACCCATCACCCCTGGGATTCCGGATACTGGCTAAGGCTCTTGCCTCCCCTATAGTGCCTTTTTTAGGCAATGTTGAAATGACAAATATGCCACTGTAACAGGAACAGGCAAGCAAAAACTGAGAGTAATGCTACTCAATACTAGAAGTCTAAATCTGAAAATGCACTCCCTCGAGGCACTCCTTAAAATGGAGAACATCGATATTTGTGCAGTGACTGAGACCTGGTTCAAGGCTCCAGAGAGCACCCCTGCATTACCAGGCTATAACTCATACCACACTTTTCAGCCATCTAACCTGGACTGGAACACCAAAGACGGAGGTGTGTCCATATTCATTAAGGATATCCAAACCTCCAGGCCTGTTGCTCAGCATAATGCATCCAAGGTTATCCAAGTGCAACTAACTCTGGACAAAATTGCAATCCAAATTGTAGCTTGCTACAGATCCCCCACCATGCCCCAGGATTCCCACTCCTCTTTTCTTGATATACTGGAAAATATTAGGGTTCAACCAAACACCCTGATAATGGGTGATTTCAACTACCCCACCATTTACTGGGAAAACTGCTCATGTACCAACTCCTTCGCTCAATGTTTTATGGAATTCATAAATTGCAATGCCCTGGATCAACTTATCCACACCCTCACCAGGGGCAACAATATCCTAGACCTAGGATTTAATGAAATTCTTTATCAACAAATTAAAGGCACAGCGATGGGAGCAGTTTTTGCTCCAGTATATGCAAATCTATTTATGGGTTATTTTGAAACCAAATTTCTGTATAGAATGTGCTTTTTCAGAAGTCATGCAATAGAATATTATCGTTACATAGATAATTTAATCTTTCTATGTGAAGGGGGTAGTTTAGATGTACATAATTTTACTCATGATCTACACTGTAATAATTTTGGTATAAACTTTGATGGAGCTCAGTGGGGAGATAAAGTTACATTTTTGGATGTAAATTTGCATGTTAGAGGTAATAAGGTAGTAACATCAGTACATCATAAATTTGAAAGTGTGAATAATTTCATTAATGGGACTAGTTGCCATCCTCCACACTTAATATCAGCACTTCCCTATAATGAATTATTGCGAATTTCAAGATTAACTAGTGATGAACAACAAAAAGAATTAGAAATTGAGTTGACTTGTCAGAAATTTATCAAAAGAGGTTATAGTGTAGAAAGTGTAGAACAAGCTAAAAATAATTTGAATTTTAATAATCAGGTTCATAAACAAGTAAAATATAGGGCTAAATCAGATAAAAATGTGTATAATCAACAAGTGGATAAAATGTTTTTTGTTACAACATATGGAACATATACAGAGAAATTAGTAGAAATTGTTATGTTTTATTGGACACATTTGTTACAAGATCCATGCTTGGGTGAATTGTTACCTCAAAAACCTATGGTGTCTTATAGACGTGGAAAAAGTATTAAAGATATGCTAGTTCATGCTTATTTTATTTTTTCTGCTGCCAGTCTAACTAAATGTATTTCTGATTATGGTTTTAAAGCATGTGGTCATTGTAGTATATATAACCAAACAGTAAATTCTTTTGACTGTATAAATGGAAAGAAATTTAATGTGAATGGTAATTTTAGTTGCAACACAGAGGGTACTGTATATGTACTCAAATGTGAATGCAGTTTATTTTACATAGGTGAATCAAAAAGAAGTTTTCGAGTCAGGTTCTTAGAACATCTGAGAAATATTAAAAATGAAAAGGTAGAAAGCCCTTTAGGCTTTCATTTTAAAAAATATCATAACAGTGATGGTAAAAATTTAACAGGCACAATTTTGGAAAAAGTACATTGTGTGAAAGGTATGTGCTTGAAGAATAAACTACAATGGAAAGAAGCACTGTTTATTTTAAAATTTGACACTTTATACCCTAAGGGGTTAAATAGAGAGCTTGATTGGAAATGGCTGCTGTAATTAAGTGTTTTTTTAATTGTTTTATTAGAATAGTTTTTTATTATATAAAGGAATGAGAAATGGGTTTTGTTATACTCTGTTTAAAGGCTTATGCCGCGGCGCTGGAGAACATCATTTGTTGGTACTATAAAATAAATTCTTTGAATATACTGGCTGAGTCATTTCCTGGACTATTTTTCCTTCTTGGTGGTTTAATATACTTTTATCAATGGCCAGTGATCCTTCTTTCCAAACTCCCAGAATTTTTCGTGAGGAACTGGGAGATACTACTCAAAGAACTTTTGAACAAAATATTCTACAGGTGGGAGAACGTTTGCCTGATAGAGGTATGAACTCTACATCCCAACAGGGAGAGTCACAGAAGATTTGGGATAAAGTGCTGTTGGATGGATGTCAAAAACGGACTGTTAATCCATTTTCTATTATAGGACAACATCATATTGCAGCTATGTCAGCTGAATTACAAGGTACTGTTAAAAAACTTGAAAGTTTACTTTTTAAAGAAAATGCAACACATTATAACATTATTAGCTTACAAAGGTATCTAGAGCTGAATATTACTCCAAAGGGCTTAAGACCTTTCAAAAATCCTTCTACACCCTTTGATGAAAAAAATGTAGAAGATGTACAGTTTGCTAAAAGATGGGCGATGGCAGCACATCGCTGTACAACAGAATGGGTGGCCATCCTAGTCGAACGAGATTTGTTAAAACAAAAACTGATTAAAAATGACATTGCAGAGCTGTGCTCTAGTTTATGCACTTCTCTGACGGTCCCTAGATTTGAGGGCGTGTTAAAAGATCTTAATGAGAAAGTACTGAGTAAAACTGAGACTTTGATTGACAGAAAAATACACAAACTGCAGAGAGATCTGAGGGATTATGCAAATGAGACTGCTTTTACCAATAAAAACCATCTGAAAACCATGGGCGGGTTCTCTGGTAAAAGAATGGTAAAGAAAAAACATGGTGTCTTGTTTGCTTCATCTGAAGCAACAGAAGCTTCAGGAGAATGGTCGGATGAAAATGCAGACTTTCCTTCACTTCCTCCAGCTCAAAAAAGTGAATATATGTATGAACATTTTTATAACAGACCCAATACAAGTGAGAGAGGTCGGAAAAGGGGACAAGCAGATACGACGTGGGGTAGGCAACAACAGAATCAACAGGGGAAAAGGAAAAGATGGTATTAACTTTCTTAAAACTAATGGTGTTAATGACAGGTTAGATGAACAGTATGTTTTTAATTTAACTGGCAGTTCTTTTTCAGATACTGAAATAGCAGTATTAAATTGTGGCATTAAGTTTATTCCTACTGTTGTTTCTAATATGCATACATTTAAAATAGATGTTTTTAAGCTAGTAAGAAAGTTACATCTTTTGTGCTTTTTTTCAAAGTCAAAAGAAAAAATGTACAAGTAACTAATTCCTTTGATATGGATGATTCTTTGAATGAGACAACTTCTATGGAATTTTTTTCTTGTGATTCTTTTTTTGAGAATGATGAAACTGTGAATGCTTACTGTCTATTACCGACAGATGGGATTAGCATAAAAAGTAACTATATACCTCCTTTTATTAATGAGGCAGTGAAATGTTTTTCCAGCAAAGTGAATTATTCTATGCAGGATATTTTTAAAAAAAAGGAAAAAGTGTCTTATAATCTAACTAAAAATGAATGGGAGGCTTTAACGAAGATGAGATGTAGAAAAGATATTATATTTAAGCCCTCAGATAAAGGCAATAAGTTAGTTATAATGACAGTAGAACAGTATTATAAGATGTGTATGGATAATTTAAATAATGAGGAAGTATATAGAATTGCTATATGGAAGGAATATGAAACAGCCTTGTCAGCATATAATGAATTAATAAATAGGGGGTATAGACTTGGCTATTTTACCAAAAAAGACATAGAGAGGAAATTTTCCATAGAAAATTGTACTATGGCCAACTTTTACTGTCTTCCTAAACTACATAAAGATAGATATAATCCCCCGGGTCGTCCTATAGTGTCTGCTTGCAACTATTTTCTTCATAATATAGGAATTGTGTTGCATGAATTACTTTTACCAAAGATTGTGCAGTTGTCTTCCTATATTAGAGACACCTTTGACTTTCTGGAGAAAATTAATAAAATTCAGTGGAATGAAAATAGGTACTGGATAGTAGTAGATGTTAAAAATTTGTATACTAATATTACACATGAATTAGGGGTGGAAGCTCTTAAATTTCATTTGGGTGAAACTCCACTTACTTATTATACAATTGATTTAATACTGTTTTGTCTTAAAAATAATTTTTTTGAATTTAATGAAATTATTTATCAACAAATTAAAGGCACAGCGATGGGAGCAGTTTTTGCTCCAGTATATGCACATCTATTTATGGGTTATTTTGAAACCAAATTTCTGTATAGAATGTGCTTTTTCAAAAGTCATGTAATAGAATATTATTGTTACATAGATAATTTAATCTTTCTATGTGAAGGGGGTAGTTTAGATGTACATAATTTTACTCATGATCTACACTGTAATAATTTTGGTATAATGTTTGATGGAGCTCAGTGGGGAGATAAAGTTACATTTTTGGATGTAAATTTGCATGTTAGAGGTAATAAGGTAGTAACATCAGTACATCATAAATTTGAAGGTGTGAATAATTTCATTAATGGGACTAGTTGCCATCTTCCACACTTAATATCAGCACTTCCCTATAATGAATTATTGTGAATTTCAAGATTAACTAGTGATGAACAACAAAAAGAATTAGAAATTGAGTTGACTTGTCAGAAATTTATCAAAAGAGGTTATAGTGTAGAAAGTGTAGAACAAGCTAAAATAATTTGAATTTTTATAATCAGATTCATAAACAAGTAAAATATAGGGCTAAATCAGATAAAAATGTGTATAATCAACAAGTGGATAAAATGTTTTTTGTTACAACATATGGAACATATACAGAGAAATTAGTAGAAATTGTTATGTTTTATTGGACACATTTGTTACAAGATCCATGCTTGGGTGAATTGTTACCTCAAAAACCTATGGTGTCTTATAGACGTGGAAAAAGTATTAAAGATATGCTAGTTCATGCTTATTTTATTTTTTCTGCTGCCAGTCTAACTAAATGTATTTCTGATTATGGTTTTAAAGCATGTGGTCATTGTAGTATATGTAACCAAACAGTAAATTCTTTTGACTGTATAAATGGAAAGAAATGTAATGTGAATGGTAATTTTAGTTGTAACACAGAGGGTATTGTATATGTACTCAAATGTGAATGCAATTTATTTTACATAGGTGAATCAAAAAGAAGTTTTCGAGTCAGGTTCTTAGAACATCTGAGAAATATTAAAAATGAAAAGGTAGAAAGCCCTTTAGGCTTTCATTTTAAAAAATATCATAACAGTGATGGTAAAAATTTAACAGGCACAATTTTGGAAAAAGTACATTGTGTGAAAGGTATGTGCTTGAAGAATAAACTACAATGGAAAGAAGCACTGTTTATTTTAAAATTTGACACTTTATACCCTAAGGGGTTAAATAGAGAGCTTGATTGGAAATGGCTGCTGTAATTAAGTGTTTTTTTAATTGTTTTATTAGAATAATTTTTTATTATATAAAGGAATGAGAAATGGGTTTTGTTATACTCTGTTAAAAGGCTTATGCCGAGGCGCTGGAGAACATCAATTGTTGGTACTATAAAATAAATTCTTTGGATATACTGGCTGAGTCATTTCCTGGACTATTTTTCCTTCTTGGTGGTTTAATATACTTTTATCAATGGCCAGTGATCCTTCTTTCCAAACTCCCAGAATTTTTCGTGAGGAACTGGGATATACTACTCAAAGAACTTTTGAACAAAATATTCTACAGGTGGGAGAATGTTTGCCTGATAGAGGTATGAACTCTACATCCCAACTGGGAGAGTCACAGAAGATTTGGGATAAAGTGCTGTTGGATGGATGTCAAAAATGGACTGTTAATCCATTTTCTACTATAGGACAACATCATACTGCAGCTATGTCAGCTGAATTACAAGGTACTGTTAAAAAACTTGAAAGTTTACTTTTTAAAGAAAATGCAACACATTATAACTTTATTAGCTTACAAAGGTATCTAGAGCTGAATATTACTCCAAAGGGCTTAAGACCTTTCAAAAATCCTTCTACGCCCTTTGATGAAAAAAATGTAGAAGATGTACAGTTTGCTAAAAGATGGGCGATGGCAGCACATCGCTGTACAACAGAATGGGTGGCCATCCTAGTCGAAAGAGATTTGTTAAAACAAAAACTGATTAAAAATGACATTGCAAAGCTGTGCTCTAGTTTATGCACTTCTCTGACGGTCCCTAGATTTGAGGGCGTGTTAAAAGATCTTAATGAGAAAGTACTGAGTAAAACTGAGACTTTGATTGACAGAAAAATACACAAATTGCAGAGAGATCTGAGGGATTATGCAAATGAGACTGCTTTTACCAATAAAAACCATCTGAAAACCATGGGCGGGTTCTCTGGTAAAAGAATGGTAAAGAAAAAACATGGTGTCTTGTTTGCTTCATCTGAAGCAACAGAAGCTTCAGGAGAATGGTCGGATGAAAATGCAGACTTTCCTTCGCTTCCTCCAGCTCAAAAAAGTGAATATATGTATGAACATTTTTATAACAGACCCAATACAAGTGAGAGAGGTCGGAAAAGGGGACAAGCAGATACGACGTGGGGCAGGCAACAACAGAATCAACAGGGGAAAAGGAAAAGATGGTATTAACTTTCTTAAAACTAATGGTGTTAATGACAGGTTAGATGAACAGTATGTTTTTAATTTAACTGGCAGTTCTTTTTCAGATACTGAAATAGCAGTATTAAATTGTGGCATTAAGTTTATTCCTACTGTTGTTTCTAATATGCATACATTTAAAATAGATGTTTTTAAGCTAGTAAGAAAGTTACATCTTTTGTGCTTTTTTTCAAAGTCAAAAGAAAAAAATGTACAAGTAACTAATTCCTTTGATATGGATGATTCTTTGAATGAGACAACTTCTATGGAATTTTTTTCTTGTGATTCTTTTTTTGAGAATGATGAAACTGTGAATGCTTACTGTCTATTACCGACAGATGGGATTAGCATAAAAAGTAACTATATACCTCCTTTTATTAATGAGGCAGTGAAATGTTTTTCCAGCATAGTGAATTATTCTATGCAGGATATTTTTTAAAAAAAGGAAAAAGTGTCTTATAATCTAACTAAAAATGAATGGGAGGCTTTAACGAAGATGAGATGTAGAAAAGATATTATATTTAAGCCCTCAGATAAAGGCAATAAGTTAGTTATAATGACAGTAGAACAGTATTATAAGATGTGTATGGATAATTTAAATAATGAGGAAGTATATAGAATTGCTATATGGAAGGAATATGAAACAGCCTTGTCAGCATATAATGAATTAATAAATCGGGGTATAGACTTGGCTATTTTACCAAAAAAGACATAGAGAGGAAATTTTCCATAGAAAATTGTACTATGGCCAAATTTTACTGTCTTCCTAAACTACATAAAGATAGATATAATCCCCCGGGTCGTCCTATAGTGTCTGCTTGCAACTATTTTCTTCATAATATAGGAATTGTGTTGCATGAATTACTTTTACCAAAGATTGTGCAGTTGTCTTCCTATATTAGAGACACCTTTGACTTTCTGGAGAAAATTAATAAAATTCAGTGGAATGAAAATAGGTACTGGATAGTAGTAGATGTTAAAAATTTGTATACTAATATTACACATGAATTAGGGGTGGAAGCTCTTAAATTTCATTTGGGTGAAACTCCACTTACTTATTATACAGTTGATTTAATACTGTTTTGTCTTAAAAATATTTTTTTTGAATTTAATGAAATTCTTTATCAACAAATTAAAGGCACAGCGATGGGAGCAGTTTTTGCTCCAGTATATGCACATCTATTTATGGGTTATTTTGAAACCAAATTTCTGTATAGAATGTGCTTTTTCAGAAGTCATGTAATAGAATATTATCGTTACATAGATAATTTAATCTTTCTATGTGAAGGGGGTAGTTTAGATGTACATAATTTTATTCATGATCTACACTGTAATAATTTTGGTATAAAGTTTGATGGAGCTCAGTGGGGAGATAAAGTTACATTTTTGGATGTAAATTTGCATGTTAGAGGTAATAAGGTAGTAACATCAGTACATCATAAATTTGAAGGTGTGAATAATTTCATTAATGGGACTAGTTGCCATCCTCCACACTTAATATCAGTACTTCCCTATAATGAATTATTGTGAATTTCAAGATTAACTAGTGATGAACAACAAAAAAAAATTAGAAATTGAGTTGACTTGTCAGAAATTTATCAAAAGAGGTTATAGTGTAGAAAGTGTAGAACAAGCTAAAAATAATTTGAATTTTAATAATCAGATTCATAAACAAGTAAAATATAGGGCTAAATCAGATAAAAATGTGTATAATCAACAAGTGGATAAAATGTTTTTTGTTACAACATATGGAACATATACAGAGAAATTAGTAGAAATTGTTATGTTTTATTGGACACATTTGTTACAAGATCCATGCTTGGGTGAATTGTTACCTCAAAAACCTATGGTGTCTTATAGACGTGGAAGAAGTATTAAAGATATGCTAGTTCATGCTTATTTTATTTTTCTGCTGCCAGTCTAACTAAATGTATTTCTGATTAAGGTTTTAAAGCATGTGGTCATTGTAGTATATGTAACCAAACAGTAAATTATTTTGACTGTATAAATGGAAAGAAATTTAATGTGAATGGTAATTTTAGTTGTAACACAGAGGGTATTGTATATGTACTCAAATGTGAATGCAATTTATTTTACATAGGTGAATCAGAAAGAAGTTTTCGAGTCAGGTTCTTAGAACATCTGAGAAATATTAAAAATGAAAAGGTAGAAAGCCCTTTAGGCTTTCATTTTAAAAGATATCATAACAGTGATGGTAAAAATTTAACAGGCACAATTTTGGAAAAGGTACATTGTGTGAACGGTATGTGCTTGAAGAATAAACTACAATGGAAAGAAGCACTGTTTATTTTAAAATTTGACACTTTATACCCTAAGGGGTTAAATAGAGAGCTTGATTGGAAATGGCTGCTATAATTAAGTGTTTTTTTAATTGTTTTATTAGAATAGTTTTTTACTATATAAAGGAATGAGAAATGGGTTTTGTTATACTCTGTTAAAAGGCTTATGCCGAGGCGCTGGAGAACATCAATTGTTGGTACTATAAAATAAATTCTTTGGATATACTGGCTGAGTCGTTTCCTGGACTGTTTTTCCTTCTTGGTGGTTTAATATCCTAGACCTAGTTATTACCAACATGAGTGACCGGTGTTCCACACCTGAAGTCAACTCCTCGTTGGTCAGATCTGACCATAAGCTAATCACCTTAGATATCCACATCCCACTCTACCCCCCTTTAAGGAAACCACAGTAAAAAAGTTATCCAAAGCCAACGTCATGCTTCTTAAGACAGAAGTGGTGAACTTCATGACACCCATGCAGATGGACAATACAGTTACGACTGCTGTATCCTTCACAAATGCACTCTATAATCACTTACATGAGTGCATGGATTGTGCTAGCCCAAACAGAACCAAGATGCTATCCTCCAAAAAAAAGGAAACCAATCTGGTGATTCCCTGCCATAAACTAGCTTTACAACAGAAGGAAGAAACTGTTGCAAAAGAGAGTAAAATCCCATGAGTGGAGGAGCTCCCTGGTCAGCCTCAGTAAGAAGCTGAGATCCCTTATAAGATCCTACAAAGCTAGCTACAAAAACAAAATTGTCATTGATTCTAGGGGCAACCACAAAGCATTCTATAGCTATGTCAAGAATCTCAATGGCAACACCCAAATCTGCTCTGAGTTACATTACAACGGCACAAAAATTACAGAACCAACTGATATTGCCAACATCCTGGCAAATAGGTTCAGTGCTAACTTTAGCCCCCTCTCACCCCCTAAAGGGCCCAGATCTATAAAGGAAGAATGCAGAGTCCCTGTAATCACAACTACGCAGGTAAAAGATGTACTCTCTAAAGCCAAAAACACAGCATCCATGGGACTGGATGACATCCCAGGCTGTTTTACAACAACTTCAGAACAAACTGGCTCCCCACCTAAGCACCATGTTCAATCATAGCCTCACATCAGGCTTTGTGCCCACTGAATGGCACACAGCAACAGCTATCTCACTCCACAAAATGGGAGCCACCACTGATTCCGGGAACTATCACCCTATTAGCCTGGCAAGCCTGATCTGTAAGGCCATGGAATGTATCATAATGGAACTCATAAACAAAGCCATTGGTAACCTCCAAACTCTGTACCCCACCCAGTTCAGGTTTGTGAAAGGCAGATCATGCCTCCTGAAGCTGATCGACTTCTTTGAAGCAATCACCAAAGCTGTAGATGAGGGTAAGGTGATCCACACAACCTATCTTGACCTTGTCAAGGCTTTCAACACCATCACCCATTCTGGAATTATAGCTAAACTCACTAAACTAGGTATAAATCCCTATATCATAAGATGGGTTGCCAACTGGCTCACTGACAGAACCCACACTGTAAAAGTTGCAGACTCCAAATCTGACTTCAAACCAGTGATAAGTGGAGTACCACAGGGTTCAGTCCTGGGAGCTCTCCTATTGGGTATCTACTTCTCTGAAGTACAGGCTAACACAGAAGGCCTTTGGCTAATGAAGTTCGCAGATGCCTGCAACCTAGGAGCCATAGTCGAGTCCCCAAATGATGTGGACATCCTACAGAAGGGCCTCACTGAGACAGATGCCTGGTGTAAGAGCCATGGCCTCAAGCTCAATACAAAAACTGCATTGTCATCCCCTTTGGTAAAAACTCTGTACCCATGAACTACCACATAGGTGGCAGTCTACTTAACGCCAAATGTGTGATAAGAGACCTTGGGATCCAGGTGGACAGTAGTCTCTCCTTTGATAATCACATCGCCACAGTAGTCAGGAAATCCTTCTACATGGCAAACCTCATCACAAAAGGGTTCTCATACAGGGAAAAAAGAGGTCGTTGTTCCCCTCTACTCGACACTCATTAGATCCATTATAGAGTACAACGCCCCTTTTGGAATGTACCTCACAAGACATCTGCAGTAGCTTGAAAGGCCACAGAAGTACCTCACAAAAAGTATTACTGGCCTCAAACAGATGCTCTACATTGAATGTCTCAAAAAACTCCAGCTTTACTTCATAGCATAACGCCTACTCTGAGGTGATCTCTGCCTAACATATAAAGCTATGTCAAACCCAGAGCTGTTGGACATGCTACACCTAAAGAAATCCCAATCCTTCCAAGCTACATGCTCTAGGGACCTACACCTTGTCACCACAATAAACAGGACATGTTGGAGGGATAGATTCCTGTCCCAGAGACTTCCCATACTCTGAAACAAGCTACCTATCTATGTCAAGCAAAGTTCCTCACTATCACTCTTTAAGAAAAATCTTGATGAGTGGATGGGAAATAGGAAATACACCCTGGGGATCACTTCTGTGGCTCTGCTCAACAGGGGCACAGGAAAATAACTTTCTTGGGTGGCGTAAGCCAGGGAACCTTGTTGGCTAGGCGTATTTAGGGCCTTGGGCCAATAGTCTAGTACCTACCTATGAACCTATGTTATAATGCCAAGAAGAACGGCAAGTGGATTGGTCGCACCAGTCTACAACAGCTCTATGCATTCCTTCTTTGGGGATTGCAGCTGTGAGTTTCAGATTCATTAACAAACAAACAAGGGCATGCCTCTGAATCAAGGACCCTAATTTTCCAGGCTTATAAACCTCCTAAGATGCACAAGTCCTTATAAAATCTTATTGTTTCTGCTAGAGATTCATTATATGCACCAGCCTTTGATGAGTCCTTTAAACCTTTGGTATCAGATGTTGGTGCCAACAATGACTTTACATAAATGCAACAAATGAGAAATAAATGGATGAAGTTTGGCTGACAGACAGTATTGATGCCAACTCTTTATTAACATCACTATCATATAATCATATAAGATGGGACTTTACCTGCTCAAGAGAAGTACTTTATACTGTACCACATTTAGTGAAGTTCTGGTGGATTTATTATATCAGATGCTGTCTTTACACCTTTGACTATGTTTTTTTCCTTTCATCTTTCAGAAGCTGCTGGGTAGTACTGGTGAGCAGAATGTTGCTGGCATCCTTCAGGTGATTGTCTTTTTCGATTTTGCTATATATGTCTTGCAACCTGAAAGAGCTTCTTTGTGCCATCTACTAGGTCACTTCTCCAGAAACTGGTAGAGTTTCTCTGATGCCTTGTTCATTGCCATGGTGACTGCTGTCTTAGTCTCTTTATTAGCCAGCCAGTATTCTTTCTCAGTCTGGTCTATCTTTTCTACCTCCTAGTTCTTCCTGCAGTCTTTTTCTTTTGATGACTTCCTGTATTCCTGCAGTCTACCACCATATTTTGTAATGTACCTTATTTCCATACCTACCTCAGCTGCATATCTGTTCTGTAGCCTTTATATCTGTTGTGAGACTCTGCCATTTTTTTTCAACTCCACCTATTTCCTCTTCTTCTTAGGCCGCTAGAACCCTGAGTACTTCCTTGAACTCATGAGCCAGGAGACATCAAAGGCAGATGGAAGGAGTACTTCTACCACTATGTGACTGAAGCAAATCCCTGAGAAGCTTTACTGCCCTATTCACAGCCTACTATGAAAGAAAAAGTCGAACCCATCCCAGAAGAAGTAACAGCAGTAAGGAAAATGAAGTTAGTGAAAGCATCAGGATTAAATGAAGTTGCAGCAGATATGATCAAGATGTTGGGTGAGTTAAGAGAGCACCAGCTCATGATGGTACTCGTGGTGTTATGAGAGAAAAGCATATCTCAGATGTCTGGAGAATAAATACTCTTGTGCCAGTGCACAAGGACAAAAGTCACATCACAAGTGTGATCAGTATAGAGGGATCAAGCTCCTACCACACTACAAGAAAGTGCTGGAGAGGATGAATGATAAATGTATACACAGTGGTGTAGAAAGTAAGATGAGAGTTGAGCAAATCAGATTGAGAACAGGATACAGCTCAACTGACCATATTTTGCAGTGGGACAGATAGTGGAGAAAAAGCTGGATATGAAGAAGTCCAGCTTGTCATTCCTAGAGTAGAAGAAAACATATGAAAAGATCTCATAGAAAGATGATTTTGCAGTCCAGTGATAGTTTAAAGTCCTGGAAATATTTGTAGAACTAGTGCATGCTATGTACAAGGACCCACTTCACAAAAATTAACATTGTTCAGACTCAAGAAGGGGTTCCTAGTGAGAATGGGTGTGCATTCGGGTTCAACTCTAAACCCTCTGAGCAGACATAAGTAATGGACTAACAGCAAGCAGGTTAGTGTTGACAGATCAAAAAATCTGCTGTATGCAGGCGATATGGAACTGCAAGCAGCCTCTGATTATAAAGTAGCAAAAAATAGGGACGGGAATGCAAAACTAAAGGCACATGGACAGACACTGATTACAGACAAGGCAGTTGTCATATCAACAAATGGGGGAATCAGATAAAAAAATTAAAACTGAGATGACAGGGAAATAGTGGAACAGATTAACAACTTCAAGTATCTTGGAGGAGTGTTTGACGAGAAGGGAAATCTGAATGCAGAGGTCAAAGATAGAATCAGTGGTGCTGCAGCCAACTGTCACAGCACATCTGGCTAGTGTGTGACAACAGAATGGCAAAGGTACTGAAAAGCATGGTGTACAAAACAGTGGTGCAACCAGTGCTTCTGTGGGGCACAGAACCCTGGGCTGTAAAGGCAGAGTAGTTGAAGAAGCATGAGGTGATGCAGGTGAAGTGCCTGAGCTATGTGGCAAATTGTACACTATGGAACAGATAAAGAAATAAGGACATCAAAGCAGAAGCCAATGTAAAATGCAGAGAAGGTCAAGAAGAACAGATTAGTGTTTCAGTCACATGTGCAGGAACGCAGAAGATGATTTGGTAAACAAGATATGGGGAAGACAGGAAGAAAGCAAACGGAATTGAAGATATCCAGGCAAAAGATGAATGGGGCATGAGACATGACCTGTGACAGTCATACATTACTGCTGAAGAAGGTAAGAGAGTGACACTAAACTGAAAGAAGTGGCAACAGTTGACATGACATTGCGACCCCATGTAGAAAAAAATGGAAACAGAGATGATGATGATGATCATACTGGTGATTATGATGATGACGATGATTATATCAGGTATTGCACAATTATGTATTTTTAGCTAATGGTGGTACAATGCTCATCAAAAGTGATTCTATGGATGCTCTATCTATTTTGGGAAAGAAGGAGGAATACTTTTTTACAGCAGTGAGAATAATTTCTTTTGTTCACATCTGGTTTCATGAAAAAAAGTACCTGTACAAATTGACTGGAGTGTGGCAATGATAGATATACTTTGTTTTTTGCTCGTCGGTTATCTGAAAAATACAGTGGATCTGTTTTTATTCTTACAGTATGTTTATCTTCAACTGTGACTCAGGAAGCTGATTCAGTATCTGTTGCAAAATACTGTAAGCGCTCAAGGTTGATGGCTATCATCCCAAACCTACTTTTAGAACCAGCCTAATTTTTACTAATGCAGCCATCTGTCAATCTAATTATAATTACTTGTTTTTCCTGAGAAATTTGAAAATGAAACATTCCTAACAATGTGCAGCACAGGAAGATTCTGATTTACAAACTTAAATTCTTTCACCTTATCATTTAAATAATTCCATACTGATGTGACAGATTTACAAAACTAAAAGCCAGTCTTTAACTTAGAGGAATGGAGCCCTGACTATGACCCAAACTTCTTTATTAGCAAGCCCATTCACTAATTATTCAAATAAGGAAATGGGGTTGAGCAGAATGTTTATCAGATCACACTATCCTAAAACTGAGAGACAAGATTTGAAGCAAAATACTAGTATTTATCAATGAAGGTAAATAATGCCAGTCTAGAGCTGCATATAGTGCACAGTAGGAACTAGCTGGTACAGTGGATAGGACATTCAAACAATTCTACAAAAGGTGTCAGCCTGATGCAGATGGCCGTATCTCTTCTGTTTACATTTCACCCAATTATTTACAGAAGGATTTCCAAGCATTTGCGAAGCAGGGCTCTGGTCCAGATAAGGTTAGATTGGTGGTCAGAAAGGTGGAGTAGATGCTTGAGAAGAGGCTCCAGGGCAATTACAGGCAGCTACAGTCAGAAAAAAAGAGAAAAAGAAAACTTTCATAATAAAAATACATGCAAAATGTATGCATAAGGATGACCACATATTACATATTTATACTCAAATGAAGGCTAAAAAATATGTGATATATCTATCTCAGTGTGTGCCCATATAAATGAGCTCAAAAACTCAGGAACATTTATCTGACATCTATTGTACTATATAACCACATTAATCATTTAAGTAAAAAGGGAGCATTTAATTTCATGGGTATGGAAAGCTAGAGTGGCAATATTCAGAAAAGGTTGACCAAATACGAAAATGATTGGACTGTAAAATAGGAAGCAATTTTATATGGAGTTCAAAATTAACTATTAAAACATGGAGTGATTTTTTAAATAGAAGCAACTATTCATATGTGATTAGTAGGCTAATGAACCCCAAGGGCCTTTTTGGGCCTTGCTATGCAGCTTAAGGGTGATAATCAAACCCTGTACCTTGTGTCTGTAAGGGAAATGCCTTAGCCATTATGGTATCCCCAAACCCCCTGTGTGAGCATGACAGCCACACTGACTCTCTTGAGTAAGTTTTGTAGTATGCGAGTTAAATTACCCAGTCTAATGGACTGCTTCCTTTTGTGTGTGTGTGTGTGTATATATATATATATATATATATATATATATATATATATATATATATATATATATATATATATATGGGTCCCCTTGACTTCATTGACACGCCGAAACACCGACGCTAAGAAGACCGACACGAGAAGACCGACGAGACAGATGATCGACAATGTGAAATCCCGACAGCCGAAACACTGACATGGGCAATGTGTGAGCGCGAGTCGGTAAGTGTGCGATAGTGAGGGATTTAGCGTTAGGGAGCGGATAGGTAAGTGTGCGATAGTGAGGGATTTAACGTTAGGGAGTGGACAGGTAAGTGTGAGATAGTGTGGGATTTAGGGTTAGGGTGCAGGAAAGGTGACTGTGTGGTAGTGACGGACTTTAGGTGTAGTGGCGGGTTAAGTGAGTTAGGGTTAGGATGCGGGTAGTGTAAGTGTGCGATAGTGACGGAATGTAGGTTTAGTGGCGGGTTAAGTGAGTTAGGGTTAGGGTGCAGGTAGGGTAAGTGTGCAGTAGTGTCGGACCTTAGGGTTAGGATTTGGGTTAGGGTTAGTGCATGTATAGTTGTGTGTTATGTGTAGTTTACGTTTTGTGTGTCGGTGTTTTGGGTGTCGGTGTTATGGTGTTCGGTTTTGTGAGTTGTCGGTTTTCTGCGTTTTCGGTGCTTTGGTGTCGTTGTTTTGAGTGTCGGGTTTGTGGCGTGTCGGTGTTGTGATAGGGATCCATATATATATATATATATATATATATATATATATATATATATATATATATATATAGGGTCTACTTTGCATTACCGAAATTACACTTTGCCAAACTTTAAAATGATGAGACAGCTACAGTGAAAAAAAAAACTTTAACGGAAGGTTACATCACCAGAATTGTAATCCAGGAAAGGAGGCAGTCAGTTGGCTAACATTACAAAGCAAACACACCAAAGGATATCAAACCCAACCAAGTGGAGGACTTTGCCCTGGCAACTCCCCCTTAACTAAATATACCAACTCAGAGATGGCACTATAGTAGGGAAAAGGGCAATTTTCCCCATGTTGGCCAACTACCTCCTTTTCCCAAATCCCAATTAAAATTCAGGTGATGTGAACATTCATTAAAGTAGGTTTTCGGTGTAGTCATCTCGTCATTTTAAAGTTTGGTAAAGTGTCATTTTGGTTATGCAAAGTAGACTAATATATATATATATATATATATATATATATATATATATATATATATATATATCAGCTACATGTAGAACCTGCAGTTCACTTCAGAGCATCAACGGCCATCAAAATAGGCCAGTTCTTCTTAATCACATCACAGACCAAATGAGTATCACTAGAATGTGTAAGAGGAACCCTGGTGACATTGGACTGTGCATCAAATATATCAGCGGATGTATTATCAAAATCATTATGTTCATAGGTTCATAGGTTCATAGGTCTGTACTAGGCTAATGGCCCTGGGGCCTTTACAAGCCTAGCCATAGGATTACCCTGACATAGTGCCACCTGACCTTAGTTCCCAGTGCCTCTGTTATCCCCAGGGTGAATTTTCTGCTTCCCATCCACTCATCAAGATTTCTCTTGAAGAGGGTCAGCGAGGTGCTCTGCTTGACGTGTATGGGAAGTTTGTTCCATAGCATGGGCAGTCTCTGGGTTATGAACCTGTCCCTCCAGCATGTTCTGTTAATTGTGGTAATGAGGTCGAAGTCTCTGGAGCATGTGGTGTGGAGGGATTGGGATTTCTTTAGATGTAGCATTTCTAACAGAGCTGGGTCAGACATAGCTTTGTAAGTCAAGCAGAGATTGCCTCTAATAAGGCGATATGAGACAGAGAATAGCTGGAGGTTTTTGAGTCTGTCCATATGGGACAAGTGTTTAAGGCCTAGGATCCTCTTTGTGAGGTACTTTTGTGACCTCTCCAGTTGTTGCAGGTGTCTAGTGAAGTACATGCCAAATGGGGCATTGTACTTGATGATTGGCCTAATGAGGGACGCATAGAGGGAGACAATGACCTCCTTCTTCCTGGATGCAAAACCGTTAGTAATGAGATGTGCCACATAGAAGCACTTTCTGACCACAGTGGCAATGTGGTGATCAAAAGAGAGGTTGCTGTCAACATGTGTTCCCAGATCTCTTATAATGTCTTCTGTGTTCAGTGGACTACCATCAATGTGGTAATTCATGGGAACTGGATTTTTCCCAAAAGGGATGACGACACATTTTTTTTTTTTACACTAAGCTTAAGGCCATGGTTCTGACACCAGTTGTTGGTCACGGTGAGGCCATTTTGTAGGATGTCAACATCACTTGGGGAGTTAATAATAGCTCCCAACTTGCAATTGTCTGTGAACTTTGTCAGCCAGAGTCCCTTCATGTTAGCCTGGATTTCAGAGAAGTATATACCAAACAGGAGAGGACCCAGGACTGAACCCTGTGGGACTCCACTCGTGACTAATTGGCAGTCTGACTTGGAGTCAGCTACTTTTACACTGTGGGTTCTATCTGTGAACCAATTTGCAACCCACCTAGCGATATAGGGGTTGATGCCAAGCTTAGTGAGATTTTCTATGATTCCTGAGTGGGGAATGGTATCAAAAGCTTTGGCCAGATCAAAGTAGGCTGTATGAACCACCTTGCCTTCATCCACAGCTCTGGTGGCTGACTCACAGAAGTCGACCAAGTTGAGCAGCCATAATCTATCCTTCACAAAACCAAACTGTGTGGGATCCAGAGTTTGGAGATTCCCTATATCTTTATTTATTAGGTCCATGATGATACGTTCCATAGCTTTGCATATCAGACTCATCAGGTAATGGGGTGATAGTTCCCAGGATCTGTAGTCACTCCTCCTTTGTGGAGAGGGATAACTGTAGCAGTGCACCATTCATAGATTCATAGGTTCATAGGTAGGTACTAGGCTATCTGCCCGAGGGCATTTATAAGCCTAGCCAGAGTGTGACAACTTTCACCACCCCATTGATTAATTAACTGAGCCTCTGTCAAGAAGAGTCAATGAAGTGATCCTAGGGGTGTATTTTCTGTTACCCATCCACTCGTCAAAGTTTCTCTTGAAGAGTGTTAGTGAGGGGCTCTGCCTAATGTAGTTAGGAATTTTGTTCCAAAGCATGGGGAGTCTGTGTGACAGGAATCTATCCCTCCGGTATGTTCTATTTATTGTTATGGTGAGGTTTAGCTCACTAGAGTGAGTGGCTCACATTGACTTGGATTTCTTTAGGTGGAGCATGTCCATCAATTCTGAGTTGGACATGGCTTTGTAAGTCAGGCAGAGATCACCTGTGAGTAAGCGATATGCTACTGAGTACAGTAGGGTTTTTCCAGTCGGGCTGCATAGGACATATGTTTGTGGCCAGTAATCCTCTTGGTGAGGTACTTTTGTGGTCTTTCCATCTGTTGGAAGTGCCTTGTGAGGTACATCCCAAATGGGGCATTGTACTCTATGATGGGTCTGATAAGTGATCAGTAGAGGGGCACTATAACCTCTTTATTTCTAGATGCGAACCCTTTAGTAAATAGATGGGCTACATAGAAGGATTTCCTAACTACTTTGGCAATATTATTGTCATAGCAGAGATTTCTATCTACCTGGGTCCCCAGATCTCTTATTACCTCTTCTGTATTAAGGAGGCTACCACCTATGTGGTAATTCATGGGTGTTTTGTTTTTCCCAAAGGGGATGACTATGCATTTTTGGCATTTAGCTTGAGACCATGTCTTTGACACCAGGTGTCCATCTCAGTAAGGCCCTTTTGGAGAATGTCTGTGTCAGCCGGAAAGTCAATTATGGCTCCCAGTTTGCAGTCATCAGCAAACTTGGTTAGCCACAGTCCTCCTGTGTTTGCCTTTACTTCTGAGAAGTATATGCCGAACAGTAGGGGTCCCAGGACCGAGCCTTGAGAAACACCACTTGTGACTGATTTAGAGTTGAAGCTGCAGCCCGCTATTCTTACCATGTGAGTTCTGTCTGTAAGCCAGTTGGCAACCCATCTCGTGATGTAGGGGTTTATGTTAAGGCTGGTGAGTTTTTCTATAATTCCCGAGTGGGGAATGGTGTCAAAAACCTTGGCGAGATCAAGGTAGGCTGTGTGAATTACCTTCCCCTCATCTATGGCCTTGGTGACTGTCTCAAAGAAGTCAACCAGGTTTAGTAGGCATGATCTGCCCTTAACAAAGCTGAACTGGGTCGGGTCAAGTGTTTGGAGGTTTCCAATGTCTTTGTTAATGAGTTCCATGATGATGCGCTCCATAGCCTTGCAGACAAGGCTAGTCAGGCTTATGGGGTGATAGTTATCAGGGTCAGTTGTAGCCCCTCCTTTGTGGAGCGGAATAACCATTGCTGTGCGCCATTCTAAGGGCATGTAGCCTGTGGAGAGGCTGTGGTTGAACAGTGTGTTTAGGTGGGTGGTTAGTTTGTTCTGTAGTTCGTGCAAGATGCAGCCTGGGACATCATCTGGCCCCATTGATGCTGCGCTTTTGGCTTTTGAAAGGGCTGTTTTCACCTGTGCGTCTGTGATTTCTGGGACACTACACTTTTCTGGTATTGATATGGGCCCTTTTAGGGGTGAGAGGGGGGTGAAGTTTGCACTGAATCTATCTGCCAGGATGTTGGCAATATCAGTGGGTTCAGTATATTTTGTGCCATTTTACACTAGCTCAGAGCATATCTGCGAGTTGCCACTTAGATTCTTGACATAGCTAAAGAAGGCTTTGTGGTTATCTTTTGAATCCTTGGCTATTTTTCTTTCGATGTTAGCCTTGGAGGATTTTATGAGGGATCTTAGTTTCTTATTGATACTGATCAGGGATGTCTTTCCTTCTTGGGATTTGCTTTTTTATGAACTAGTTTCCTCCTTCTATTGTATAGCCTGTTTATGGAAGGGGTCCACTGACTGGTTTCCTTCTCTTAGGGGAGTGAGTCTTGGTTTTGCTAGAGATGGCACAATCCATGCATCCTTGTAGGTGCTCATAGAGTGCATTTGTAAAGGTTCCTGCATCTTGGACATTGTTATCCTTTAGCGTGAGGGCTGAAAAACTTACCACCTCTGTCTTAAGCAAGGTAAAGTTTGCTATAGAAATGTTTTTCACTGTGGTTTCCTTGGTTGGAGGTGGTGGTGTGGTGTGGACATCCAGAGTGATTAGTTTATGGTCTGATCTAACCAGTGACAGGTTGACCTCTGGTGTGGAACACCTGTCGCCCATGTTGGTGATGACCAGGTCCAATATGTTTTCACATCTGGTAGGGGAGTTTACCAGCTAATCCAGGGCATTTGAGTTGATAAATTCCAGGAAGCGCTGGACCTGGGAGTTTGTACTTGAGTAGTTTTCCCAGTTAACGGTAGAGTAATTGAAATCGCCCAATATCAGGGTGTTCAGTAGGACCTTCATGTTTTCCAGTGTCTCCAGAAAGGTGGAGTGGTGGTCCTGGGTCATAGAGGGTGATCTGCAGCAGGTCTCAATTTGCATTGCAGATTTGACTGATGTTAGTTGCACATGGATGATCTTGGAGGTATCATGCTGCGCCACTAACCTGGAGGTGTAGGTATCCTTGATGAATATGGATACACCCCTCCTTTTGTGTTTTGGTCCATGTTCTGTAGCCAAAATGTGTGGTATGAGTTGTAGCCCGGTAGTGCTGGGGTGCTCTGTGGAGCCTTGAACCAGGTTTCAGTTACTGCACAGATGTCAACGTTCTCCATACTGAGGAGTGCTTTGAGTGCATGCATTTTGAGATTTAAACTCCTGGTGTTGAGTAGCATAACCCTCATTTTTTTATTTGTGCTGTTTACAGAGGTGGGTTTGACTTTTGAGCCTTGCCTAAAAAAGGCTCTATGGGGGCAGCAAGAGCCTTGGCCAATATTCGAAAGCCTAAGGGTGACAGGTGCAAGCCGTCTCTTCTAAGAAGCAACGAGGCTTGTCGAGCATGTCGTCCCAGGTTGACAGACATTGGATCCCCTTTGAATGACACCAGAAGCTTAGTCAATTGTTGAAATTGATCATTTTTTCTATATACTGCAGTATCATTCTTGGTGAGGGCAGGATGCTACTCAGGGCAGGGTCATACCCACCTGGGCTACATGATCAGAGAGTTCTTCCATGTCTCTTTTCATGTAGTCCAGGGAGGTACGTCTCAGGTCATTCACACCAACATGAACAATGACAGAGTCATATTTGTACTTGTTCTGGAGTGACCTGAGTGCTTGTGTTATGTGGCGGATTCTGGCTCCTGACTGGCAGCTAACAGTAACCTTCTCCTTGTGTGTTGGAGGTCAATTGCCTATTAAGAGTGTGTTAGATATGTTATTTTGCCTTAAGGGCTGTGATTGTGTGGCACACTGATTTTGTGTTTTATGTGTTGTCTGGTTTGTGACGGGAGGTGCAGGTTTTTTGGGTATCTGCTTTGGAGGTCTCTGATGCTTTTGCAGGTTTTTATTTAGAGCATCCGAGTATGATTTTGTGTATTTATGTGTATTTTTTGCCAATGCTGGTTTAGTATGTCTGTATGAGGCTGGAGGTGTGGTACAAGTGTTAACCTTCTCATCATGACTGCCTGTTCCAGTCTTGGGAGGAGAGAGCTTAGCCTCCAATTTAGCTATATAATTTCATCTCTCGCATATGTTAATGTTTTGTGGTAGGAGGAGAGGGTTGTCTGTGTGCATGAGGCAGTTGTAACATTGCCTCAGGATACCCAGGTTCACCAGCTGGACTGGAGAGTATACCTGAAATTGCCCTTTGGTCATGCCTGGATAGTAGGGTGAGCTGCTTAGTCACTTGGTTGGTGAGGGGTGAATAATGAGTCTTGCCCTGCTGGGCAATCAAGTGTCGGGGTATATTAGTGCTTGCTATTAGGTCTGAGCAAGTGCTGGACTGTACAATGCTTTTTAAGTGCTTAGGTTGAGAGTTAGACTACTTTCAAGGGAAAAACTGAAGTAGAGACTTGGTGGAGCCAGGATAAATTTAGCCCTAGCTAACCAGCACTGCCCGGATGTGCAAAACCGTGCAAATGCGGTTTTTACAGCAGGGAAATGAAAGAGATAGAAATTAGCCCAAAATGGCCTATAAACAACTAACTTCTGGGCTGGAACCACTCCTCCAGGGACAGATGGCTGCTCAAAGCTCTCTCTCTCACAGGTGAACAAAGAAGTCTCATTCTGTCCAAGTAAGGTATGGGCAACTCAGAAAATTGCAACACAGTCCTGAATTCAGCACTAGCCTGAAAACTGGACTATACTAGCTTAGAAAGGTGGGAAACAAGGAAAACATTTTTTTAAAAGATAAGGCAAAAACAGTAAAAATACACTTAATTAAATGACTACAAACAGTAAAAAATACACTTAAAACAGCTTTAGATGAATACAAGCAATCAGAAAAGACTTTTAAACAAATTACCCAATTAACCAGTAAAACAACTCAAAACTGAGCCCTGTTCCTGTAGTCTTCAGTCAGACAAGTTCTAACTGCACACTCCTGCCACTGGGGTGCAGGGGAACCTTCTCCAAAAAAAGAAGGCCTGGATTAGTGCTCAAGTTATACAAACAAAGCTAGATTCAGCAGGCCTGGATGTAGTCTATGCTACAGCAAACAAGGCGCACCAATTTCAGTAAGAAACAGTTCAAATATGCAGGCACTATAAGCCTTTAACCAGAAATTCCCAGAAGGGCAGAGTCCAGCCTCTCCTCCCACAAGAGTGCAGACCATGAACCTTCTTCATGTAAAATAACTGGCCTGAAGCCCAAGTGCTTAAACCAGAACTAATACTCTTTTAGAATAACAGACACTGAGCCTTCAATCAGTAGTTCCCAACTTAGAAGGATGTAAGCTACCTGTCCTGCCACAACAGTGCAGACTACAAACCTTCTTAATGTAAAACAATTGATCTTAAGCCCAAGTGCTTAAACCAAAAGGCTTAGAATGATAGTTACAACAAGCAATAATAATAAATACAATTGAGTTCTTTTAAGATGATGCAAAAGCAAAATAAAGTAATAAAGTAGGGAGAAACACAAATGCAGTAAAAGCAGATGAATAAAGTGCAATTATTTTTTTTTTTGAGTGAGCAAATGAGATGGGCCCAGGAGGAGTATCCAAATGCAAATTTACAAGATGGGTGGGCAGTTTCAAAGCCACCAAGATTAACACCAAAACAAAAGCAGGGAGGGTGGGTAGGGAACTAACTGAAAAAACAGAGCCACAACTTCCAGCTAAGTAGTATTCAATGCAACACAAATAAATCAATTTAAATGCTGTATTATTTGAAAAAAGTGCAGATAAAGGTTTACTTAAATTCACTTATACGTCCAGTCGATTGCCTGTAGGTCTTAGCTGGCCAAAGCTCAGAGTTTAAGCAGAAAATAATCCACAATGTGCCACTTATATAAGGCAGAAACTGAATATCAATGAAGCTTTACTCCATCGCATATCACCTACTCAGAGGTGATCTCTGCCTAACATACAAAGCTATGTCAAACCCAGAGCTGTTGGACATACTCCACTTAAAGAAATCCCAATCCCTTCGAGCTACATGCTCTAGGGACCTAAACCTTGTCACCACAATAAACAGAACATGCCGTAGGGATAGATTTCTGTCCCAGAGACTTCTCATACTCTGGAATAAACTACCTATCTATATCAAACAAAGCTCCTCATTAGCACTCTTCAAGAAAAATCTTGATGACTGGATGGGAAATAGGAAATTCACCCCGAGGATCACCTCTGTGTCTCTGCTCGACAGTGGCACAGGAAAATAATTTTCTTGGGTGGCAAAAGCCAGGGTACCTTTTTGGCTGGGCTTGTATGGGCCCCAGGGCCGATAGCCTAGTACCTAGCTATGAACCTATGAACCTATGAACTACCCCCACTCATCACTGGCTATGCAGGAATTCTAACAGGCACTAAATTCTAACAAGCATTAACTGAAAAAACAGAGCCACAACTTCCAGCTAGATAGTGTTCAACACAACACAAATAAATCAATTTAAATGCTGTATTATTTGAAAAAAGTGCAGATAAAGATTTACTTAAATTCACTTATACATCCAGTTGACTGCATGTAGGTCTTAGCTGGCCAAAGCTCAGAGTTTAAGCAGAAAATAATCCAGCAAGGACAAAGCCTGAGGTGAGGTTGTGATTGAATAGAGCACACAGGTGAGGTGCCAGTTCACTCTGTAGTTCATGTAGAACACAACCAGGGATATTGTCAGGTCTCATAGAAGCTGTATTCTTGGCCTTGGACAGTGCTGTTTCAACCTGTGTAGCAGTAATACTGGGTGCCCTACAATCTACTGGTATTGTGATTGGTCCTTTTGGGGGGAGAAAGAGGTAAAGTTGGCACTGAATCTGTCGGCCAGTATACTGGCAATATCTGTTGGCTTGGTATAGGAGGCACCATTGTGCAGTAGCTCAGAGCAAATCTGGGTATTGCCATGGAGATTCTTTACATAACTATAGAAGGTCTTATTGTTGTCTTTACTATCTGCTGCAATTCTGTTTTCATACCTAGCCTTAGAGGATTTGATGAGGGATCTCAACTTTTTGTTGAGGCAGATAAGGGAGTTTTTCCAGTCTTGGGACTTCACCTTATTCCACATCAGTTTCCTCCTTCTGTTGTAGAGTTTGTTTATGGCGGGGGACCACCAGATTGTCTTCCTTTTTTGGAGGAGAGTGTCTTGGTTCTATTGGGTATGGCAAGATCCATGCATTTGTGTATGTGTTCGTACAGTGCATTAGTGTATGATCCTGTAGTCATGCAACTATTCTCCATTTGCATGGGTGCCATGAAGTTAGCCACCTCTGTTTTTACAATCCCAAAGTTAGCATTGGAGAAGTTTTTCATGGTGGTTACCTTTGTGGGGGGGGGGGTGGATTTCCAAGGTGATTAGTTTGTGGTCAGATCTAACCAGGGAGAAGCTGACTATTGATGTAGAGCAACAGTCATCCATGTTAGTAATGACCAGGTCAAGGATATTGCAACCTCTTGTGGGGGTAAGAACGAGCTGGTCCAGGGCATTGGAATTAATGAACTCCAGGAAACTTCGGGCAAGTGTATTGGTACATGAGTAGTTTACCCAGTTTATGGAGGGGTAGTTGAAGTCGCCTAGTAAGAGAGTGTTAGGTTGGACCCTAATATTCTCAGGGTGCTTTGGAACATGGAGTGCGAGTCTTGGGACGTGGTTTGGGACCTATAGCAGGCCACGACCTGAATCGCTGTCTTATCCAGTGTTAGCTGCACCCGAAGTATCTCTGATGTGTTATGTTGGGCTACCAGTCTGGAGGTGTGCACATACTTTATGAATATGGAGACACCACTGCCTTTGGAGCTTCGTTCTAAGTTCTGGGGACAAAAGGTGTGGAATGAGTTATAGCCTGGTAGTGCAGGGGTGCTTTCTGCTGCCTTGAACCAGGTCCCTGTTACAGCACAAATGTCAATGTTCCCCATTTTAAGGAGTGCCTCAAGCAAGTGCATTTTGAGATTTAGACTTCTAGCGTTGAGCAACATGACCCTCAGATTGGATTTTTTTGTGGCTGTTACGGTGGTATCTTGGTCTTTGGAACACCATCTAAAAGAGGCACTATAAGGGTGGCAAGAGCCTTGGCCAGTATCCGGAAGCACAGGAATGACAGATGCAGGCCATCTCTGGCAAAGCATCGAGGTCTGTCAATCATGTCATCCCAGGCAGACAGATACTGGATACCCTTAGAATGACACCAGAAACGTAGCCAATAGTTGAAATCAATCATTTTCTGCTTGTACTGTGGTATCATTCTGGGTGATGGTAGGATGCTGCTCAGGGCTAGGGTCAAACCCGCCTGGGTTACATAATCCAAGAGCTCCTCCATGTCTCTTTTCATGTAACCCAGGGAGGTACATCTCAGATCATTCACACCCACATGTACAGTGACAGAGTCATATTTGTACCTGTTGTTGAGTGACCTGAGTGCATGTGTTATGTGTCGGATCCTGGCACCTGACATGCAGCTGACTGTTACTTTCTCCTTATTCAGCCTAGTGAGTGGGACATCAATGTGCCTCACTATCGAGTCACCTAGGAATAGTGTTTTGGGCATGCTGTTTTGCCTTAGGGGCTTTGGTTGAGTAGCACACTGTTTAGGAGATTTATGTGTCTCGTGATTAGTGTTGTATTGTGGTGGTTGAGTGCATTTCTACCTTGGAGGGCTGTGCTGCTTGGGTAGATTTTTACTGAGAGCCTCTGCAAACGTGGGTGTGTGGTTTGTGTTTTTATGTGAAGGCAGTGCTGGAGTGTGTTCCAGAGGGCTATGTGTTCCATGTGTGTGGTGCAAGTGTTAACCTTCTCCTCTTGACCAGCTATTCCGGTCTTGGCTGGAGAGTGCGTGGCTTCCAATTTGGATATATAAGTGCATCTCTCGCAAGTCTGAGTGTTGGAAGGTAAGAGGAGAGGGTTGTCGGTGTACATGAGGCAGTTGCTACATTGATTCAGGATGCCCAAGTTTACCAGGTTAATAGGAGAAAGCACAGGGAACTGACCTTTAGATATCCCTGGTGGGGTGGGCATTGATACTAAGTACTAGATCTGTTTCCTTGTAGAATGTTTAGTGCTGGTAGCACTTGTGTGCTACAATAATTGCTACAAGAAGTCTGGTAAAGTGCTAGACTAATAAGCTAGTATAAGTGCTGGAGAGGAGAGAACTGGTAGATCTAAGGGAAAATTTAAGAGCAGGCTCTGGCACCACTCAGAAGCTTGCAAACAGTCCTGGATACAGCAAGTCTGTATCTGGACTAGACTAGTTACAGGAAAGGGATGTAAAGAGAAATAGGGGTTATCCTTATCTCTGTGCTAGAAGAGATAAGGCTAAACCCTATTTCTCTTTATTAGCTGATACATGGCTCTGCTCATACCATAGCCCAGGCTAGTTTCTAAACAACTACTTCCCACCCTGTATGCATCAGTATACCAAACTCTCGATTCTAGGTTTGTCACTCACTTCAGCTATTGTTCAATTGTACTACTGTAACTGGATGCATATTTAATTGATAATTAATCTATATCCCTAAGCTTGCAAAATTCTGAACTAATACGTTTTACTATGACAAAATCACAGCAATATGTATTTTATTGTGTCTTCTTTTTTGTAACTGTTCCAACTATATTTCTTTCTTTATCTAATTTTCTAACTATGCAATTATGAGTATGTGGAGCTTTTCTCCCCAGGCTTCACTGAAAATGGTGTAGGCCCAGTTGGATTATCCCAGTAAACAAATGTAAAATAAATATATAAATAAATAAATAGATAAATAAATAATGATTTGGATAATATATCTAGTGCCGTCCATTTGGTCCGTGATATGATTAAGAAGAACTGGCCTATTTTGATGGCTGATGATGTTCTGAAGGTAACTGTAGGTGCTCAACCTAAATTTTGTTTTAAAAATAAAAAGTTGCTAAAGCTACAAATTTGCTATAAACAAAGTAAGATTAGTCCAATAGCATTAGAATGTACAGGTTCTTATCCTTGCAATTTTAGCAATGCTGCATAAGTCCTGATACAGGAGTTTGTTACACACCAAATGTATTTGCAGATTACAACAGCACAGACTTAGTTTATTTGGCTTATTATATTATCTAACAGAAAAACAAATGAAATGAAGAAGCAAGGCAGACATTTCAAACATTTAGTTTTCCAATGCAGTAAAAAAACAAGTGGGTAAGCACTTTCACATCCATATGATGCTTCATCAGATCTCATAATAGATTAACATCACTTCCTACTTTTATATACATCACATCCTATTAATCAATTAACTTAAAATAAAATATATTAATCTTACCTAGTATGTTAATTTATGTATAAAAAATGTTAGTGTCCAAGAAGCAACTAAAATTACATTTAAAATTCGAAAATATACATACATATTTCATAAAATACTAACATTGTGACTAAAACTCTTTATTATACTGAAACAGTAAAATTCTATTATTTGAACCTCCTGGCTGCTAAATAAGGCTTAATCGAAGCCCTGTCATTCAAATCAATCTATTATGAGGTCTGATGAAGCATCATATGTATGTGAAAGCACTTACCCACTTGTTTTTTACTGCATTGGAATATTAAACGTTTGAAATATTTGCCTTGCTTCTTTGTCATTTCGTTTGTTTTTCTGTTGGGTACTTGGTTGGAGGAGGTCGAAGTTTACCTGCAGTGGCTAAATTTCTATTTTTGGTTTTATTATTGTATTATCTGCTTGTGTTTTTACATAGGTAAAAGAAATTGTTCATTAAAAGAATTTATTCTAGAGCATGTGTATGATATACGTCGAAATAAGACTTCTAATGCACTAGCGAAGCATGTTCATTTTTGCGGAAATTCACATTCTTTTAGATTTTTAGTGTTGCAACTCATGATTAATGATTTGACAGGGGGAGATTTTATTAACAGAATAGAATATGCAGAAATGATATGGATTATTACCATGCAAGCTGACAAAAGTTCTGGTTTAAATGATGTTGTGCCTTTAAAACCTGCACTGAAGTCACATGATCTGTTTCATTGATTTATTGGAAGTTGTTTAGTAATTAGGGGCTTTTGAATATATATATGCTTGTGATTTATTGTGTTTTTATGGTCTGATAAAGCACCAGTAGGCATGAGATCGCTTACCAATACATTAAAGATTTTTACTTTATCTCTGAACTGTGTTGGTCAGTCCGTTCATTCTTTGCCAATATCTTAGAATATGCTTCATTATTTTCTAAAATTATAAATATTTCAGATGCATAATAGATGGTGTCAAATAGCACAATACCTCAACCCTTGTCAGATTTCATTGTTCTAAGATCTCAGTTTTGGGTGAAGGTATTTAACAATAGTCTATTTTCTTCAGTCACATTTAAGCATATATATTTGTCATGTTTTAACATCATTGCATACAAATTGTTCTTGGAGGACTTCTCAAAAGAATGAACAATAGGATTTACCACAGATATAAATGTACTTTTAATTTTAAATCTTTCATTTTTGTACTATTTCTGAGATTCGGCTTTAAATTGCAAGGCCAAGTTGAGTTTTCTAATGAAAAACCATAACTCTAATAAAAAATTCACCAAATCAAATGTCTTTGTGGGAACAAATGTAAATCCTTTTTCAAAAAGGGAAAAATATGCAGCATTAATCTCTAACTTACTGTAATTGTAAAATCTCTGCAAGTCAAAATAGTACCGCCCCTTTCTGGGAGTATGATATCTCAATACCATCATCTGAAATTGTTTTGTCTCCCTTTGTCTCTTTTTCTCCCTAAAATTTTCACTTTGTTGGAATTTTTCCAATAATACCCATTCCATAGATCTTCCAGTTTGGAAAAATTCTGAAAATTCTAAGCCTATAAGTGTCGATTGACAATTCTCTCAGATCTTCTGGGAGGTAGATTCTGAGTAGTCATTGATATGCAGTACCTCATCAAGTTCTTGTACTGATACAGAGGCTTTATTATAGTAAGCATCCTACATTGCTACCTTATCATGTCATTGATCTCTAAATTTTGAGAACTCTGAACCATTATCGCTCTTACTTTTGTTATATGGTAATGGGTTAGCCACACCCAACTGATATTGTCTTTCATCCCTCAGTAGAGTTTACATTTTCTATCCCTCACCATGGTACAATATTTTATAAACAGTCTATCATAATCATCCTTATATACAGAAAATAACAAATCTTCCTTCATTTTGGTATACAATACCTTAGTTTCACTCATTAATTTGGAGATAGCTAGCTCAGTATGTTTAATTAATAATTCAAGTCCTTACTTGTCAAATAAGTTTAACAAATCAAAATATAGAGGGGATCCATCCCTGATACCATTGGAGAACTTAAAATATCTTAACCCCTTTGGTATCCTTTTTACTTTTAAGCATTCAAAAATAATAATTATCTAACTGCAATCTCCTAAACTTACATAGTTTTGTTTCAAACTTAAAAATGCAGTAAGAAAGCATGTCATTTACTGTCTTGTCTTCTTTATATGCTGATACATTTTTTTTTGCCAGGCAGTCTTTAAAGTTAAATTTATCTGCGAAAGGATGGGACAGTACATTGACAACAATGAACAAATAGGTGCTGTGGATACTAATAATCTTCATTGTAATGACAATAATTCAAAGAGAGTGGGCTCTTCACCTCATGCAGATGAATTGAACTTTAGAAACTGGCTTGCGAAAAAAAATTCAAATCAGTATATAAAGAGGGCAACACATTAAATGATACTCTTTCTTCCTGTATTTCTAAATTTGAAACAAAGCTATGTAAGCTTAGGAGCTTATGGTAATAATTTTGTTTGAATGCTTAAAAGTAAAAAGGGTACCAATGGGGTTAAGACATTATAAGTTCCTCAATGGTATCAGTGATGAATCTCCTCTACATTTTGATTTAGTAAACTTATTTGACAAGCAAGGACTTGAATTACTTGAATTATTAATTAAACATAATGAGCTAGCTATCTCTAAATTAATGAGTGAAACTGAGGTGTTTCATGCCAAAATCAAGGAAGATTTGTCATTTTCTGTATATAAGGATGATTATAATGGAGGGCTTACAAAAGTAGACTGATGTACAGTGGTGAAGGAAAGAAAATGTGAAAAGCTGGCACAGAGTACAGCCTACATGGAATGTATCCATGTACATGGCCACAGTTCGCCCTGTGCAGTGCACCATGCATTTTAATCATGGTGGTCTGCTGAGGAAGAGCATAGGAACAGGGATATTAAATCCATGTATGGAGAAGTGTAGAGGCTACTCATGGTTATGGATGCCTGGTCAGATGTTACCTACAAGGTGAGGCTCCTTGTAATGCTCCCCGCTACTGTTAAAATGCTATGAATTGCTCCAAATGTGTAATATTTTATTTTTATGAATTATTTTTTTCCTCCCTGTATGTTTGCACAGTGCAGACTGCAGCAATGCCAAACTGTGCTCACATATAGACAGCTGACACCTGCTACACATCTAAAAATAGAAACCACATGTACTTAATTATCATAATTATGTATATTTTTAAATTTTTTTATTGCTGTTTGTGGGGTGTGGCATGGCACAGAGCACCACAAAGTCGAGTGGCACTCATACATACATAGCCGATAGCTGCCAGACTTCTAAAAATAGAAAGCGGATGTAATTAATTTATTTATTTATGGGTTTATTTCAGCATGTTTGCACAGTGAGCAGAGGTGCTTAGCAACACTTACAGGAAGCCCAGTAGTATATGTCAAGGTACACTAATTTTCATAATATCCAGGTAGCTAAATGGGTAGAACTACAGCCTAATGCTTAGTAGGTCCAGGATTCGAGTCTGTAGCAGTCATAAGATGTCTGTCATTTAATTTATTATATATGCTTAATTTTAAAAACAAATATAGCACTGCAGTGCTGAGCTGAGTACTGCTTAAACATGTTAACGACTACTGTTGTTTGCATGGTGCTAAGCTTAGCTAAAACCTTTGTTGTGTGAGTTTTAATGCTGCTTAGCTCTGGTTTAGCTGGTTTGTGCTATGCTAAGCAACATGGTGCCTTTTTGAATGTTGCTCAATAATGTGTAAGGGCAGAAAAACAGCCTATATTAAAGCCAATAGGTGGGAATTCTGCACCGTTCCTTGGAGTCTAATCATCTGTTGATATGGCAGGTGGTACTGATGAAGGTGCGTGCTTTTGGGTACAGGAATGGGTTTTTCAGGACTCCAGGGTCTTTGTTGGGCTCCTGGTAAACAAGTTATGAACCCAGGCTGATGCAGGGTGGTTTCTAGGACTCAGAATGTAATGTGGAGGCCTGGAACTTGTTTGGCTAGGGAACTTAGCAGTGCTACTGGTATCCACCACACTGGTGGGCACTGTCATCACCATTATGATGACCTGAAGAGGAGAAAGAGGAGAACCTTGGACACCTGGGTCCAAAAAGCACAAGCTGGGAATGCCCCACAAATATGTAAGTATGTTTTCCAATGTTTTATCAAACTGCAAGTTGAATGTCTGCAAAACTTGTATACATAATGGTGTGCTTCTTTTCCAACAGCTGCAGCTGAGAGGGCTCACAATGTTGAGTCTCATGCTGGCGGCCTGGCCAGGTTGCACCATGAGTGTGGGAAGTATAGATTTATTATGCTAACTGTAGTGTAATAAGCAATAAACAGTAAAGGATTTACAGCTATAAAGTATACACAATAAAAACTGTAGTGCAATAAATGGGCAATTAGAGCTGTAGTGTAATAAATGAACAATAACAACTGCATTGCAATAAACAATACCAATAACAGTAAGCAAAATGGTGCACAGCAGGATTCTGTTGTCATAACCATTGCAGTAGATCTGTATGCATTGCTTGTCTATTGTAAGGTTGCTGCAGTCAAGTGTAACACTGTATCCAGGCCAATATCAGTCACATAATGCTCTCTGTTCCTCCTACTCCAGGTAATAAAGGTATATGGGTGAGGTAGCCCACTCTATAGGCAGATATTGTGTGTGGACTTCACAGAAATGTATCAGCAATACCAATAAAGTGTTAAGCAGAATTGTTGATTCCTAAATAAATCTGTTTAAATAAACGTGGTATGGCTGTATTCCATGCATGTGTGTTCTACTGTCACTGCAGTCAAGTATAACACTGCAATAGTTCTAGAATGCAAAACAAATTCAGTCACATAATGCTCTCATTTTCTCCCACTCCAGGAACAAAAGGTTGAGGTAGCTCATGTTATGAGCAGATATGATTGTGTTTACATTTCACAGACACTTATCAGCAATATCAATAAAGTGTTTAGCAGCATTGTTGATTCCTAAAGAAATCTGTCAAAATATGTCCCGTATGGCTGTATTCCTTGCATGTCTGTACTAAATTACTAGAGTCAATTGTTGCATTTTTTGCAGATGATCCCTGCAGTCGCAGCTATTGGGTTCTATTCCCATGCCTGCCAACTAAGGCATGTTGGATGACTAATTTATGTACTGTACACAAACATGCCTCTCAAGTGTCACAATTTCTTGTAATGTAATTAAAACTGCCTAATCCATCTGTCACAGGATTACCAGAAAAATGATTACCTGGAATGCAATGTATTACCAAATCCACTTACAGAACATCTTGGTAGTTCTATAAGTCCACATTATTTGAAAATGTTCTGTGTAATTGTGTACCTGCATTTGTTATTGCTTGGCCCATATTGACCCATGCTAACAGCTTGAGAGGTATGTATGTGCTACATCAGCTATAGGAGAATTGTAGTCACTGTACTCAAAACTAACACTACATACTTGTAGAATATTTATTATCATTGTTTTCAGGGATATAGTCTGTATTGTCAGTAATGGAATCTCTCTCTCTCTCTCTCTCTCTCCCCACCCATTATCTTCATTTATTTATTATTTATTATTATGATTTAATATTAACATAGTTTGTTAAACTAACTACTTGCGGCATCGGGTAGTACTGCCCCATGGGGCAGGGACTGAACCCCCCTCTAGAAGCAGTGGTGGAGGGGTACTTGTCACCCGGGCTGAGCTACCAGTTTTGGTGCACAGGATAGTCTACCATGGGTTTGACTACCCCCTACATCAGACTGAAGACATGCTGGCCAACTTGGTGGGGCAGATTTGCTCCAGTGGCCAGCCTCCACCACTGCCACATTTGGGGCAGTGATGGAGCAGTGAATAAAAATATAAAAGAACAAAGTGACCACAGCTGCAGGATAATCCAAAAAGATAGCTTAATCCAAGTTATATCCAAATAAGCGCTTTCACGCTCTACAACAACTGATCGCTTCATCAGACTATGCACTCAAAGTAACATTGCATATTTAAGCAATCATCAATTAGTAAAACAACAATTAGTATATTAGTCAATTAGAAATAAGTAATACCATTAAATATATGTTAAAATCTTGTGAGACTTATAAATGTGCAGATATATAAATAACTATAAAAGTAAACTATTTATCAAAACATGTTTAATGATAAAAAATATATAAAAAATCAATGTCTAAGAGGTTTAGCCTTTAAAAAGGGTTTCAATGATGCTACTCCATTAATACCTGGTGGCTTCTCTGCATGTAGTTGTAGTATCCATTTCTGTTCTATCTCTTCTGTTTTATTTTTAATGTCAACACCTATAATATTATCTTCTATTATTTCTAGTACAAAAAAAAAATAAAAACATGTGAAGGTCCTTGTTCTTTAATGTGTTTTGCAAGTGCATTAGTTTCTTTTTGATTTGCTATATCTCTTATGTGTTCTAATATTCGTTCTTTAAAAATCCTATTGGTTTTCCCTACATAAAAAGCATAACACAATTTACAAAAACTAAGATACACAACATGCTTGGTCCTACAATCTGCATAAAATTCAAAATCTATTGAGAAATTCTGACTAAGATGTATAAATACTCTGTTAGTATATATAAATGTACATGCCATGCAATGTCTGCATGGAAATGTACCAAGTCTCTGAGAGAACAAAGTGTTGTTCTTTTTAGTCAGTGGTTTGTAGCATAGTTGTCTCTTTAATGATCGTTTATTTCTAAAGGAAAAATGTAGCTTACTGTCAATGATCCCATTAAGTTCTTCCACGGAGTTCAAAATATTCCAATTTTTATGAAAGATGGAACAAAAAGCATTTATATCACTAGAGTAAGTAATAGGAAACCTTACTATATCTCTGATAGTTCTAGTGTTATATATATTTTGTTCTTCATTCATATCATTAGAAAAAAAATGGTCTACCCTGTGTGCTCCTTACTTCATGCATCTCAACAATGTCATGATCTATTTCACACCTTTTATAACCTTTATCTATAAATTCAGTTCTAAGCATCAATACAGCTTGTTAAAGTGCTTTGTCTGTGTTATGTAGTCTACTCATCCTCATCAGTTGTCCTTTCATTACATTCTTACTAACATGTTTCGGATGCATGCTTGTTTTGTGTAAAATATTATTCCTTCTGGTAGGCTTCCTATAGAGTTTGGTGATTAGTTGTGTATGTGTAGTCTTACTAACTGTCACATCCAGAAAATTAATGGTATCTGGTGCGTGGTTATATGTAAATCTTAAGAATTCATTAGTACCATGCAAGTATTCAATAAATTATGTTAATCTATCACTAGTATTTCCCCATAAAAGAAAAATATCATCTACAAATCTTGCATACCAAATAATATTTTCTACAAACTCATTACCTTGTAGTACATAATTCATTTCCCATGAAGTAAGAGCAAGGTTGGCTTAACTATTGACACAAGCCATGCCCATAGCCACTCCAACCTTCTGTAAGTAAAAGTTGTCAATAAATACAAAGACATTATTTTCTAATATGATCTCCAGTAAATCACAGATTAGGTTCACTTTAGAATGGTGTATACCTTAGTATTAGTTAGTGTATCACGTATCCTATCTATCCCCGATGTGATAGGTATTACTGTAAGCAACAAATTAATGTCCATGGTGACAAAAATATATTCATTCTTGATTCCTGATTATTATGCAGTCATTTCAAAAATGTTTTGGTATCTTTTTTTGAGGTGAAGACCAGGCGTTCATCCAGTACAGCTTTTTTGCAGTGAAGGAGCAGTGCAGACCATCCCATGGTTGGAGGTGTGAGTCATACTGCTGCCGAGTGGAGGCACATGGGACTTAGATTCTACAACACCCTCCCTATCCAAGGTGTTCACCCCCTTCATGTGTCACACACCGCCGCTGTCTGCTGTCTTCTTTGTCTTGTCTGTCTGTAATGCATCCTCATCTAACCAACTTACACCCCCCATATGTACCTATGTCCCTTCCCCAACATTCCACTCTCATTTTATAAAAAAATAGGCACCTGTCCCAAAAAAAATATCATCCCATACATAGCTCTCTGTTTCACACATGTGCCCACTGGACACACATAATTTGGTCCAATTGGCTTGACAAAACAGTTATGTTGTCCTCACCCCTCTCTCTGGGGGTGAGAGTTCAAAGTCATGTAAAAATTCTGTCAAAGTGCACAGTTGTTGCTGTACAAGAAATGGATAGCTACGGTTCTTTCCTACAACCTTCCTGCACATTCCTACCTGCCTTTCACTATGTTTTTCCCCCTGCTTACACCCCATTTCATCACTTTCCTATCTACCCATTTTTCTTTCTTTATTCTTCTTAGCACAATGCTTGCTAAGCTCAGCTAAATAGAGCTAGTTTGACTATATGTGTTTTTAAAATTGTAATACACACTTACAAAATAAACACCTGTCCCATATTTCAAACCCAAGACCATCACACCTGCAGACCACTGCATTAACCTGCCATGCCACACAACTCTTAATGAAAAGCTGGTGGTTTAAACAAAACATAGTAATTGCCAGTTACAATCTTTAAACATGTTTCAGTGGACCTGTGCGCCACACAAACTTGATTAAAAACAAATGGAAAAAAATGGGAGTGTACCTTGGACTCTGGTGTAATAGTACACCACTAGAAAGCCAAAGATATAATAATTGATGTAAGGAGGGCTGTGATAGCAGGTAAATGTGCCCTTTTATCAGCAAAATGTAGAAAGACACCTGCTAAGGCATTAATGGCAAAATATATGTTCAACTGGGACCCTAGTGCAGAAATACATCAATATAAAGCCATGCACATACCGATGGATGCAGAAAATGTTTGTCACAGCTTATATGTGTGTACATATATCTTATAAATACACCTGCTGCAGCAGTGACTCAGTAGTTCAGTTTGTTAAATGCCTTGCAAACAATTTATTTTGCCACACACAGTACTGGGTTCAATTCCAGTGGTGTGTAGCACTGGAATTATAGTACTGTGAGGCCAGCAAATAATGACTGAGTCATGCACTCTTTATCCACACAATGCATATCAAATGAAATGTATGGATTTCACTGATGGAAGTCACAGGCCTGCAGATAGAAACACACTTCACATAAACCTATAGCAAAAGCATAAGTGCATAAAGTGTCACGTCATCCATTAATATGCATTCACAGAGAAATTAAGATCAGGTACTACAAATTTGGGCCGTTAATATCAGAGTGCACCATGCAATCCTTTCAAACTCATGATGCCGATTAGCACAGTTGCACACCTAACATGCACATTTAAAGCACCTGCTTGTAACAGGAACTGCCCTCATACACAATCCAAATTACTACCAGACTATATCACATGGCCTGACAGTCCCCCAAATGGTGGACATATTGCTATATTAATCCCTCATGCTGCTCAATGACACATCAAACATGTGGCCTAGTATTCTGTTAGTGATACCATTGTCTAACATACTAACCTTAAACATATGCCTTAATTGGACTGGAAAGTGTAGCCTCACTCTGGCTTTGCCTCTACAACAAGGCTGACACAGCTCCCACAGTTACTCCTACAGCTTGTTGTCCTCCAAAGTGTTCACACTCTCTGCCTATACCTATTACCTGCAACAGCTGTAGCTTGTAGTATACCTATCTTGATGTAAAGTTGTTGCTACAGACCTAACCTCTGTGATGAAGTAGTCTCCTCACCCCAGTAATATCCAGCATAACATATCAGAAAGGGTCCCTAATCTACATGAAGGCCTTATATATTGTACTGTGGTTGCATGTGATTGGCTGATGATAGTGCAAATCAGCTGTGTTGGCTGCAATTAGCATTTCAGGACCACAGGTTAGTTAAGAGGCAATCACCTGCTGATGAGAAGCATGTTAAAAAGGCAAGCAGCTGGCTATGGGGAACCATTCTGTGTGATACTTTCCTCACACAGACCACAAGTATGCAAAGTATTAACTCTCAACACCTATCAGCAGAGGGGTAATAAACTCCATCAGGTATGTAACCATATTGTTTACATCTTTACATCAGGATGCAGATGTCTGACTATACTTATGGGGAATAGGGATTACAGCATTAAGCCTTTCTTAGAACCATGATAATGACATGCTAATGATTTCTAGATTTGTTACACATACAGAGGATGTGCAAGACATCAAGGGTGGAATGTATATTGCCAATTGGCACACTGGGCTCATGGAACTCTCCCTTTACACTGGTTGTAATAGCACACTGCTATTTTTTTGGAACAGTTGGTTTGACATATTATCGGGGGGGGGGTTGCCCCATGAGGACACACTATAATAGACTCTAGTGTCAGCTGTATGAACATACAGCAGTATCTGTCATTGCATTCATGGGAATACCTGACTATCACCAGTATCCTAGTGGTATCCACATGCTTAGTATGTTTGTACACTGTGGAATGTGACATGTGTGATCAAGCAATGGATATTGCCAGCCATTCTGTACTTGCTGTATTGCTACATACTGTACTTCCACATATATGATCCTGACATGTGTTACCATGCTGTTGTTTTTCAGGGAGCAGGTATGCAGACAATAAGTTGATAGTGGAAGTGCTCCATCAACAGCATGAAGTCCTACTGTCCAGGGGATGGTACAACAGGGAACAGCAGGAAGCATTGTGGGATGACCTTGTCTGTGATGTCAATTCCACTGGTCATTAGGGCATGACATATGAGCAGGTTCTACACTGAGCAATGGACATGATCAGTGCCACATGGAGACGAGCAGCAGATGTAGCCAAGGATCATGGCACCACTGGTGGAAGGCCTGGAGGGGAATAATTACTCTCAGCAACTGAGGAATTCCTGGCAAATCTAGGCACACATGACAGCTCCCAGGCATCCGTTACATGCTACATTGTGGATGTGGGTGCCACAGTGTCCACGGCAGAGGAACATGCAGGTGAGCTTAGTTTGATCAGCATTGCAGTACTGTAGCATTCAGTGTGTCAGGACATACATAGTCTTACATGGGTGTCAGGTCTATCTGCTTTTGGGAGGAGAGAAGGAATTCACTGCAGTTTGACTGTCATGCTCAGATTATGACCAATATAATTAGCACAGTAACTACTGTAAATGTGAAATATATGAATGTATTACTTTGTGGTGGTGGAACATGTGGTGGCACTGACATTACCTCTCCCTCGACTTTTCACAGGTCTGGCAGGTACTGGAAAAGCCTGTGGTCCTGGTCCTGGTAAGCACAACACTGTTTTGTTATAGCTGTAGGTTTACAGCATTGTAATCCTTAGACTGCCATCCCAGGCTTGCTGCCTGCATTGCTGTACTGTCAGCATGATTGCCATCTGCACACATATATTCTGACTGTACACATGTTAGACTCATACCTATGCCTTGTATGTGTGACCACACTGAGAGATGTGATGGTATTGTCAGGACACTACAGAGTGTCATATGTGTCAACTGTGCAGAGTCCACACAAATGTCAACAGTGTATCTCACTGTTGCCAAAGAGATTGCAGTGTAATGAGATGTTATTTTCAGTTAACTACAGCTGATACTGGGAAGAGTACTGTCCTCATGTCCTAATATATCAGATTGGGTTTTCAACAGGTCTGTCATACTGATGACAGTGTATAGAGCCTTACATTTATCATAACATGGTACTGCAGAGCACAATAGTGCAGATATTAATGTACTGCTTTTTCATTTCTTATCACAGGTAACCGAAGAGATTGGTCTATGCCCCTTATCAAACCTGATATCAATGTCTCCTCAGACTCTTATGATGATGGTGGCCACAATGTGGCACAGGTGTGGGTTTGGGGGCTGAATATGTCCCAGAGGTTGACACCCCTCTTCTGCCCTCATTGTCTCCACACACAGTCAGTATGCCCACACATACCCTGTCCCCAGAGGCCACAGATATTGGACAGTCAGTGGGTGGGGACATTGAACAGGAAAGTGTGTCAACTATGGCTCCAATGAGTAGACACTGGTGATAGCCAGACAGCTGGCAAGGTCCCACACAGGCAGATTGACAGGGGTGCATGTAGGAGGCCTGCTGCCCATCCACCACCTGTTGCAGGTGTCACATCACAGGTCACTTGGCACATATTTTGGGCTGTCATGGATGCACAGGAACATTCTGAATGGAACACCAGATGTATGCTTAGGGTTATGGATACAGCACATTCTGACATCCATGACTGCCTCCACCACATTGTGGGCACCCTGGACTGGTTCACTGATTCAGTGGACAGAAGGTAGGCTGAGACAGTGTCTGTCTTGGATTGCAAATTGTTTGTGCTGGAACATGTGGTTGGAGTTAATTGTCAGAGTCGTGGCTGTAGGTCATCAACCCCATATGCTGAGAGTCCACATGGCTGCACACAATCATGTTCCCATAGTGGCAGCACACCCAACACTACAGAGGGGAGTATGCTGTACACACCACTAAGTGCCAGGTCATGGACTCGTGGTCCTGGGAGTTCCCCTTGGGGGGCACAGTCCCAGCAGACAGCAGTCACCATCAGGTACTAGCAATGCTTCTGACCTTGGGCATGGAGGTGCCATTATAACTCCTGGCAGAGCTAGTTCTTGTGTTCATGGCCGGAGACAGTGAACTGTCAACTCTACCATGTACGGTCCAAAGCTGTCCAACTTGCACACATGTAGGGCTAGCACTGAGCTTGACTTTGTGCATGCATGCACTCACACACCACTGTCAAATGCAGGTCACCTACAGACACACACTGCACCTTTCCATGGTCTATCTTACCTGCTTCCCTTCCTGACTCACACACATGCTGTCAACCATTTGGGTCAGCCTAGGCCTCCTGCACCCCCACACAACACTCTGGGCAAGTGATGATACCTATGCCACATCCCTGCCATCCTCACCATTGATGCAGGGAAATGAAGCTATGTGTCTGATGCACGGGGTGACTATATTAGTTAACAGGTAGTTCTGTAATGCAGTGTTGTTTTGCAATGCCACGTGTAGTGGTTAACAACAGATACTGTATGCTGGCATTTGTCATGAGTAAATCACATACTTTTGTGTACCTTATGTTGTATGATGTAATGGCTGTAAAGTTACACAATAACAGGTGTGTCATGGACCTGTTTCTGTTTCTGTTTCAGTATTGTGTTGGGATAACCTATGGATACACAACAGCAATAAAGCAGCACAGGATGGCATGTCAGCACAGCAGAAATATGTCTTTAGCAAGGTATAGCACTATAAGTCCATGGCTCCATAGGTTCATATGTGCATAACAGGCTAACAAGGACAATGGCAGCATTCAGCTTACTCATGCATCCCTAAAATGTGAACAAGTCTGATACCCTTGATAAGTGCCACCAGGGTTTTGTGAACTCACACATCTACAAACTGTGGTGAAAGAGATGACCCATCTACAAATATCCTGTATCCAGTACAGACAGTTGCCTGACACCAGTTATGATTATCATGTTCTGCATCCTATTTTGTAATTTGAACATGATGTATGTCACAGCAGATGCATGCTTCACATGCATGAGTGTCCTGTTTCATATTGGGTGTACTGTCTGTGTTGCATACCTGTCTCTCCAGCATGTGCTATGCATACCACAGTGATGTTGTAGGTGTGTAGAACAGGTGAGATGTGTGTTAGTCCTATCATGGATACCTGGGAGGTACACAGTGGATCTGACACCTCCCTGAATATAGCCATACACATTAGAAAGCATTTAGGAGACAGACTACACATGTATAGTCATGACATGGACTCCATATGACATGTTATCTACACCGTGCATTTGGGTACTATGGAACCTATGTGGCTGCTACAGTTGTACAATATGCCTGTGTAGTGACATAGCAAGGGTGCCATTGCACGCAATGATAGGTGTGTTGAGTGCCACATTCAGTATAGCAGTGACAGTCTGAGATTTACATCCCAAATCTGTCAGTATGGGTTGTACAACAGTGAATGAATCTCCCCATCCTACCGACAAGTGAAAGTCAAAGGCTACACTACTCTCTTTATCCATAACTCCATATGTAATGGCTCAATTGTGTGTGGTGTGAGCACACTACAATATTTTTCAGGGGTGGATGATTTCCCACAGGATAGTAATGTGCCATCATTGGCAGTTAGTCTTTGTCAGTGGCTCAGAGAACAACTGACTGTGTCTTAGGCCATCCTGGTAAACTGTTTGTTCTGTGTGGGAGTCTGTGACAGCTCCTAATATGCAATCACCTGCTAATGTACTCATTCAGAGGTCACTGATAGTGGCTGTGACTGCAGAGAGGGAATAGGTAGATGGGGTACGCAAATAATGGTGGATGGTGAACTTCACTGGTGACTGGCATCATTGCAGCATAGGTCTCCCAATGCTATCTTCCCAGAGAATGACTGCCAGACACTTGCCTATCCACCAGCTGACATAACACTCTGTACATGATGTACACAGTTTCCAGTAAGGCCTGCTGGCCTAATATTGTCATACAACTTGTCAGGCCATGGTTGGTGGAGTTAGACATATGTCCAACATTCATTGCATAGTGTAACAGTCAATGGGCTCTACCAGTTACAGTCGATAGGCATGATCTGGCCTTGAGCAAACATAACAGTGTTTTGTCCAGTGTCAGTAGGTGTATGACAGTGTTAGTGCTCATATCCATGCTGACTGCTATCATGGTATTTCAGGTGACACACCACTTGGCACTACATGCTAGATGTCCTCTGTGCAAGAAAGTGTTGCAGTTACTTTCAACATGTTTCAAGAAGAGAGTCATGCAAGATGTCTGTATAGAGCACAGACAGACATGTTAGGGAAGTGTAATATGTACACACTGTGTTTCTTAGTCGTGCTGTGGCTCACTTACCCAAAAGATGGTCCAGGTCCTTACCTACAGTGCCCTGCAGCAGTGCCAGGAATTAGTGGAGTACCCTGGAAGCAGATGCCTGTGAGACCCCCATCATGTAAACAGTTGGTCTTTGGAAAGTCTCTGTAGCTAATATCCTAAGGGCTACACATACCTTTGTTTCCACTGGAATGGGTTCCCCTCTGTTGGCTCTGGATCTGAGTTGAGGGCAGCAGAGCTCAGTGAGTTCTTATAGTATGTCTCTGTCCACCCTGTAGTGCTCTATAATCTCCAGCTCATGTAGCTCCTGGAAGGTTACCTTGGGCCTGAACACTCTTCTCCTTCTCTGTCCAGGCTTATTGTCTGCAGCAACAGCAGCATTGACTTCAGCATCTAGCACATACAGATGTAGCAGACATGCAACATCCCCTAGCATTCTCTCAGTTAAAAATCCCAAGTCTGTATTCCAATGATGCAGAATATGGGGGAAAAGTCAGATTGTAGGGTGTATGCATATTTTATAGTGCTCTGTTGTAGGTGCCGACTGTCTGATTGGCTACCTATGATGCATTCCACCTGCCTAGTATATCATTAACATCATTTAATGGCCTTAGTTTAAGTTAAACATGGGGTCAAAACTAACTAATATGTCATTGGCTATTATATACACTCAACATTGCAGGGCGCCATGCAAACACGTACCCCATAGGTAAACAAAGCTTAGCACTTAGTGTATACACCACCCCAGACTTCTACCCTCAGCATAGTGGCATGCCATGCAAACACATGGAAACAAGCACCCCTCAGCTAAACAAAGCTTAGAAGTTAGTGCTCACCCCCCAAAAGAACACATTTAGCACAGCAGCATTCCCCTGCAAACAGGCACAGCTAAGCTGAAATAAGCTTAGAAGTCACTGGACACACCCTCCCCTGATGTTCATAGGTTCATAGGTTCATACTAGGCTATCTGCCCTAGGGCATTTATAAGCCTAGCCAGAGTGTGTGTGGCTTTCACCACCCCTTAGGATGAGAATACTATACCCATTAGTTTGCTGTGCCTCTGTCCAGCAGTGATACAGAGATGATTCCCGGGGTAAACCTACATTCTCCCATCCACTCGTCAAGATTTCTCTTGAACAGAGTCAGTGAGGGGCTCTGGCTCACATGGACTGGGATTCTGTTCCATAGTGTAGGGAGTCTCTGGGTGATGAATCTGTCCCTCCAGCACGTCCTATTTATATCCGTGTTGAGGTTTAAGTCTCTTGCTCTCGTGGCTCTGGTGGATTTGGATTTTTTGAGGTGGAGCATGTCCATTAATTCGGGTTGGACATGGCCTTGTATGTCAGGCACAGATCACCTCTGAGCAGGCGGTATGCGACTGAATAGAGCTGGAGTTTCTTCAGTCGGGCATCGTATGACATATGTTTGAGCCCCTTTATCCTTTTGGTGAGGAACTTTTGGGGTCTTTCCAACTGCTGCAGGTGTCGGGTAAGGTACATTCGAATGGGGCGTTGTACTCAATCATTGGTCTGATAAGTGAAGAGTACAGGGGTACAATGACCTCTCCTGATCTGGATGTGAATCCCTTCATGATCAGGTGGGCAATGTAGAAGGTCTTCCTAACCACTTTGGCAATGTGAGTGTCAAAGAGAGGTTACTGTCAACTTGGGTCCCCAGGTCCCTGATAACTTCTTCCGTGTTTAATGGATTACCACCTATGTGGTAATTAGGGGTTACCTTGTTTTTCCCAAAGGGTATGACTATACATTTTTGGCATTTAGCTTAAGGCCATGGCTCTGGCACCAGTTATCCATTTCTATGAGACCTTTCTGGAGGATGTCTGTGTCTGATGGAGTGTCAATTATGGTGCCCAGTTTGCAGTCATCTGCAAATTTTGTCAGCCACAATCCCCTATGTTTGCCTGCACTTCAGAAAAATAAATGCCGAACAAGAGGGGCCCAGGACTGAGCCCTGTGGGACACCGCTCATGACGGCTTAGAGTCTGACATGGCACCAGCAACTCTAACCCTGTGTGTTCTGTCCTTGAGCCAGTTTGCAACCCATCTTGTGACATATGGGTTTACATCTAAGTTGGTGAGCTTTTCTATGATGCCCGAGTGGGGTATTGTGTCGAATGCTTTTGCTAGGTCAAGGTAGGCTGTGTGAACTGCCTTACCCTCATCAATGGCCTTAGTGACTGTTTTGAAAAAGTCGACCAAGTTCAAGAGGCAGGATCTGCCCTTGACAAAGCCAAATTGGGTAGGATCCAGTGTCTGTAGGTCCCCAATGTCTTTATTTATGAGTTCCATTATGATCCTCTCCATAGCTTTGCAGACAAGGCTCATCAAGCTTATGGGGTGGTAATTTCCAGGGTCCGTAGAAGCACCACCTTTGTGGAGTGGGACCACAGTTGCCGTACGCCATTCTTTGGGTACGTATCCTGTAGTAAGGCTAAGATTAAACAGCAGCCTTATGTGTGGGTTTAGTTCCTCATTGAGTTCATGTAGCACACAGCCAGGGACACCGTCCGGTCCCATTGATGCTGTGTTTTTTGCTTTAGAGAGAGCAGCTCTCACCTGGGCATCTGAGATGTTTGGGAGGCTAGACTCTGGTGGGATAGCTATTTCTCCTTTTGGGGGGGAGGGAGAAATTTGCACTGAACCTGTCTGCCAGTATGTTGGCAATGTCTGTGGGTTCAGTGATTTTTTTATCATTTTGGACTAATTCTGAGCATATCTGGGAGTTTCCACCCAGGTTTCTAACATAGCTAAGGAAGGCTTTATGATTGTCTTTTGTGTCATTAGCGATTTTTCTCTCAAAGTTGGCCTTGGATGATTTTATGAGTGATCGTAGTTTTTGCTAGTATTGATCAGAGATGCCTTCCCATTTAGGGATTTTGCTCTGTCATGTAGTAGCTTTCTCCTCTTGTTGTAGAGTTTGTTTATGGCTGGAGTCCACCAGACCGGGCCTGCCTTTGGTGGAAAAGGTCTTGATTTTATTAGGGATTGCTTGATCCATACATTCCTGGAGGTGCTCGTAGAAGGCATTTGTAAGGGTTTCAGCAGCGTGGGTTGTGGTTTCCACTGGCTCGGGGCCTTGAAGGATACCACTCCAGTCTTAAGAAGTGTGAAGTTTGCTTTTGAGAAGTTCTTCACTGTGGTCTTTTGCTGGGGGTGGGGCGGGATGTGGATCTCCAGTGAGATTAATTTATGGTCTGATCTCACCAATGAGGGATATACTTCGGTGTGGAGCATTTTGTCCCCATGTTTGTGATGATCAGGTCTAGTATATTTTCTCCTCTTGTGGGAATGGTGACTAGTTGTTCCATAGCATTTGAGTTTATGAACTCAAGGCACCTTTGGGCTAGGGTGTTGGGGCTTGAGTAATGTTCCCAGTCTATGTTTGGGTAGTTGAAGTCACCCAATATGATGGTGTTTGGAGAGACATTTATACTCTCCAGTGTCTTCAGGAAGGCTGTGTGGGTTTCCTGAGTTTGAGAAGGTGGTCTGTAGCATGTTACAAACTGTAGGGCAGTTTTACCTATGGTTAATTGCACCTGGATGGTCTCCGATGCTTCGTGCGTTGCCACTAACCTGGAGGTGTGGGTATCCTTTATGAATATGGATACTCCCCCTCCTTTTGTAGTTCGGTCCGGAATTTGGGGCCGGAACGCATGATATGAGGTATAACCTGATAGTGCTGGGGTGCTCTCAGGAGCCTTGAACCATGTTTCAGTCACAGCACAAACATCGATGTTCTCCATACTGAGGAGGGCTTTGAGGGCGTGCATCTTGAGGTTTAGACTTCTGGCATTGAGCAGTATTACCCTTAGTTTTTCTCCATTTTTTTTTCTAGGGCGGTAGGTTTATCATTTGAGCCTTGCCTAAAAAAGGCACTATGGGGGTGGCAAGAGCCTTTGCCAATATCCGGAAGCCCAGGGGTGACAGGTGCAAGCCGTCCCTTGCGAAGCAGCATGGCTTGTCAAGCATGTCATCCCAGGCAGACAGACATTGGATCCCCTTAGAATGACACCAGTAATTAAGCCAATTATTAAAGCTGATCATTTTGTCTCTGTATTGTGGCATCATTCTTGGTGAGGGTAGGATACTGCTCAGGGTCAGGGTCATACCGGCCTGGGCTACATAATCTGAGAGCTCCTCCTCTGTAAATACCTACATTGTTCTCTGCCTGCAAAAAGGGGATATGTGGACACAATTAGCCCTTTATGCTTTTCAGTAACTCCACCTCATTTATATAGAGATCAGTGCCCAGCCTGGAAACTACATGGTTCCTAGCCCTAACACATTATCAACAGCACCAAAGCTCCATTGTAGATACTCCACACAAGGTCCTGTAATACATTTCTGTCACATAATATTAATTTTGTTTTTCCAGTTTTTTTTTTATAAAGCATGTTTGCGCACTGCTGCATGCTGCACAACCATGCCCAGATTATTAAAAAAAATAAAATTAATTTAACTAATTTCCTTTAATTTTCAGACACACAGGAGCATATTTTCACTCATATCTGTATGTAGCATGCCATTTCTGTCCATATATCTGCATTTTTACATCCTCTTTTGTCTGTCTACACTCCTGTACACAGAAGTTTTCCATGTACACTATGGACACTGATGCAGGGTCTGAACAGCAGGCTATCTGTTTGCTGGATCTCTCTACTTGACTCGTTTGCATGAGAGTCACCTGCTTATGAGTTGATTTGCATGCCACAGAACTGCCTGTGCTGGCACGTGCATGCACACCACTCAACAGTGTTTACTGAATCTAAAACCTGCTTACTTTCATGTAAGCAGCACAGCGAGATGCCTGCATGGTAAAAACAATGTGTAGGCTTTATTAAATTCCCCCAATATCAGTCAGGTATAGCTTACCCATTACCTCAAAAAAACAAAAATAAGAGTGATAATGGTTCAAAATACACACGATTTAGAGATCAAGGACATGATAAGATAGTGATGCAGGCAGCTTACTACAATTAAGCCTCTGCATCAGTACAAGAACTTGATGAGGTACTTGATAACAATGACCATTCAGAATTTCCCCCATTCAGAAGACCAGAGAGAATTGCCAATCAAGACTTAGAGGGTGAGGATTTTCAGAATTTTTCCAGCCTGGAGGAATGACAGAATGACTATTATCAAAAATAATTCCAACAAAGTGAAGAAGAGAAGGAGAAAAATTGATGGAGGGAGACAAACAAGTTTTAGATAAGTGTATTGAGATATCATACCCCCCAGAAGGGTATGGTACTATTTTGACTTGCAAAGATTTTAGAATTTGCAATTACATTAAGTTAGACGTTGCCGCTACATATTTTTATCTGTTTGCAAAAGGGTCTACAGTCATTCCCACAAAAACATTTGATTTGGTGGATTCTTTATTAGAGTTAAGGTTATTCAGTAGAAAACTCAACTTGGCCCTGAAATTTAAAGGTGAACATTCCAAACAGTATACTAATGAATAATTTAAAAAGAAAAGTGCATTTATACCTGTAGTAAATCCTATTGTTCATGTTTCCGAGAAGTCCTGTGAGAATGATTTGTACAAAATGAATTTGAAACATGACAAATATATATTCTCAAATATGACTAAAGAAAATAGGCTTTTGTTAAATCCTGTCACCCAAAATCAAAATCTTAGAATAATGAAACCCACAAGGGTGGGGCCATTTTGCTATTTGATACCATCAATTATGTATCTATATACATAGAGATAGATACAGATCTGTGTGTGTGTGTGTGTGTGTGTGTGTGTGTGTGTGTGTGTGTGTGTGTGTGTGTGTGCGTGTGTGTGCGTGTGTAAACTGCAAGAAAGAATAAGCCAAGCTAGAGTCTTCCCTGTGTAATGCCTTAAACCTCCTTTAGTGGAGTTTCAAAGAATATATGTAAATGACCCATTTTGTGATCTTGTCACTACATTCCAAACATGGTATGTCTATAGCTAATGGGGTTTGGCTTTATTGTCTTTAATGTACCCATAAAGACTTAAAAAGTAAAACATGAAGTGTCATGAGCATTCATAAGCCATGTAGCCAAAACACTGGTATGTTGTTAAGGGTTCATTTGCATATATCCCATGAGCATATCCTACAGGAGGTTTAAGGTATTACACAGAGAAGACCCTAGGTTGTTTCGGTTTTTATTGAATGGTTTGTCTGTGTAACCTATTTCCCTTTTGCTTGGATGCTTTTTTGGATATTTTACAGGCACTTTAGTGTTTATGGGCATCAGCATGGTTTTAAGCCCCATGTTTCTAATGAATAGCAAACAAATCCACTTATCCTATTCTGATGAGGTCATAAAAATTCCTAAACATGGGATGGGTATAGCTAATAGGATTTTATTTTATTTTCCTGAATGTACTCATAAAGACTTGAAAAGTAAAAAGCCATGGGCATTTAAAAGCTATGCAGCTGCAGTACTCTTTTGTCCTTAAGTGGTCATTTGTATATATCCCATGAGCCACCACAGGCGGTTTACGGTATTACACAGTGAAGAAGCTGGCCTGCCTTAGTCTTTCATATGACCTAACTTTCATTTGACTGAAATTCGTTTGACCGAGACCATATAACTTAAAGCTCAAAATACTGAAAACTCATTTGATTGAAACTCGTAACACCAACAGTTTACAATGTTAAATTTCAAAATAGTAGTGGCAGTGTGTCGACTACTGTAAGGTAAGTAAAAGGTATATGCCCTTTTCCCCATTGTAGTGTGATCCTAGAGTTAGTATATATAGTTAGGGGGGCACAGACCCACACATAGGGGGTGTGGGGGAGTAGTTCCCCACCGAGTTCGGTTTGATATTTTCTGGTTTCTGATAAGAGGGTATATAATTAGTTTTTAAGTTCTGGATAGTGTTAGTAATTGGTGTTGTAAGAGTGCATGTCTATAGTTTGCAATTTAGTGTGTTGAAATCTAGCATTGTAAGGTATCGGTGTTATGAGTTTCAGTCAAGTGAGTTTTCAGTATTATGAATTTTAGGTTATGTGGTCTCGGTCAAATGAATGTCATTCATAAGAAAGTTAGGTCATATGAAGCAGACCCATAGATATATATATATATATATATATATATATATATATATATATAGAGAGAGAGAGAGAGCAATAGTGATAGATAGCTATACGGGTGTACCTGAAATTATCTAAACAACATAAGATCAATAGAAAAATATCAGAACTGAAATCGGTGACAAAATTGAAGTTATACTAACGTAAAGTAATGTAGATGCCCTCAAGTTGAAATCAACTCATGGCTTCTCTATGGGTAGGCCCCATAGAGTTCTCATGGCATATTATGTAAGTAGATTGCCAGGATTTTCTTCCACACAGACACTGCTACTGCCCAGTTATACCCCAACCAGGTTTTGAAACCAAGTCTACTAGTTGATAATCCTACGCCTTAACCTTTAACTTAATGGTATGGGCTGAAGTTATATTAGGAAAGGGATTTGTGTTCCTTCCCCTACTGTTGAGTGACCTCAGTGTTGGTATATATAATTAGCAGAGTGTGGGGGGGGGCACAACCTCACACATGGGGAGTGCAGGGGGATTCCTCCCCTGCAAAAACATTGAAAATTTGTCATAGTCTAACCACACAGAAAACTACTGAAACTTCTAACAAAATCAAACCACATTTTTCAATGTTTTTGCAGAGGGGGCAAGAACCACTGCACTCTCCCAAACACACACCCCTGCTAATTATATATAGCAACTCTGTGGCTCCACAGCAGAGGGGAAAGGGCATAATTTTGTCAGTGTTTTTCAGTTTAGATCTTTTTCAGTTTAGATCTTTTTATTTTTATATATTTTTCTGTCAATCTTTTAACTTTTGATATGTTTTTAGATAATTTCAGGATGTGTGTGTGTATGTGTGTATATATATATATATATATATATATATATATATATATATATATATATATATATATATATATGTATATATGCATTCTGGCATATACTCTTCCTCCACACAGGTATCAGAATGAATGCATTCACTGTGCAAATAGCCTAGCACAAGAGCACAGAATAAAGACAGACTCACCTCTCCTAGACACTCTAACACTATCTATAGTAGAGTGTTCCATGAGCACCATATTATAACTATTACATAAAGCGTAAGCATCCAAGGAGCAGTACAACAGTCCATACAAATGTGATAGCTTACTGCAGTTAGATGAACACTTTAATAAGACAAATTCCATGCCATGTCTGTGAGACCCAAACTTCACATTAAATCAACCCTAATAACAATACTACATTACTTTTTGTCAGCGTAGGCTTCATTACATCACTGCAATGTATTCTAAATGTCTTTATCCTATGACACTATAATTAACAATGCAAGCAGGTTCTTTAATGTTTGCTATGTACATGTAGTACTCTTGTGTAGAGAGGGATATGTCCAGTTTCTCTGTAAGTTGCATGCTTGAGGATGGGAGGAAATTTATGGGAAGAATAACCCTTCTTTCATCAAGTCTGTGTTCATTTGGTGGACTCATTGTCATCTTGCTTCTGAATTTATTTTGTTTGATTGCTTTTACTGTTGACTTCCTCTGCATTTATATATAGTGGAATCTCTGAAAAAACATAATTACAAGAGAACATTAATCATTGACTACAGTTGAGGAAATGGCATTACATCAAATTCTGAATGATAGATACTCACAAGGGATTTTGCAGCTAAAGCTAGATAAAGGAAATTCCTGGTTGTGAACATTTAGTAAGTCATTAGAAAGCTACAGTTTCTGGGGACTCCCAGATCTTATCTCGTCTGCAACAGAAGTATTTTAAAGAACAGTTCAGTAATTGAAATTAGAAGGTGTTTTGAATAAACTATAGGTCTGACTGTATGTGATCAGCCGCCAAAAACATGACTACAGGCAGATATAGCTACCAAGCGTACTGCAACTGTATGATTTTCAATAATAATTTTAAATAAAATAATAAAATAAGACCAGGTGTAAAAATAGGAATGATATATCTTAAATACATTGGCCTTATTTTAACATCAATTGAACTGAAGCAAGGCACAGAAAACATCAAGGTAAAAATGCAAACGCCAAAAATCAGAGGACAAACAGGCATTGATAATATATACGGGAGGTTATGCAGTATCTTGTAAAGTCTGTTCCTCATGATAGATCAAGATATTGCCTCGGAATTGAAAGATGAAAATGAGAATGTTCTCAAATGCTCAGTATGTTACAAAACACATGCCTACATTAAAATATATAAGATGAAGATAAGTCAGCTGTGTTACTGGCAGATCACCATCATCATCATCATCAACTCCCCTTTTCCCATTGTCTAAATGTATTCAAGATGTTGCATTAACTGTCACTGCCTATCTTGATTCAGTGCCCCTGTGATGATATGAGGTAATGCCATCTGTGCCGGGGAGAGTAGTGTAACATATGCCAGCGTGGCTACCTGGAGTTTTGTAAAGAATTTTATGCTATTTGTCTATCACATTGATTTGTACAGATACTTGTGTTAAAAATATATTTGTAAAGTTGCTTGCGTTAAAAAATGATTCAGCATTGGGTCCTGCTGGGCAGAAAAGATGTATACATGCATGTCAGACAGTATTATTATAACTGATTAAATGTATATGTTTTAACAGAATTCTGGAAGGGAAGAGGTTAATCTCAGTACAGCTAATTTTGAAAAATAAGTTGAAAATTAAATTGGATGGTTTAGGCCATAAAGATTTTATCTTATAGGTCTGATTGCAGCCACAGACAAAATGTCTGGGAAAACCAGGACTAGGGATCTTATTGTATTGTCCTTAGGGGAGAACTTATTGCTACCCTGGAAGGGTGGAAGTTTTTGAAATTGTTTTATAACTTTCAAATTCTGCACCAGAGCTTAGCAAGTCTCTGGGTGTGTATTGTACCAGAGTCAGGTGACCAGATGTGATTTCATTTGATAACCAACACTGAAATGATTTTTAAAATATTAGTGAGAGATATGACACAACTTCGCACCACTTTGTTTTTCGGAACCTGACAGGAAATATCTCTCACAGATATCTCACACAACCTCACACCTAATCTTGCCTTGCCATAGTAAGCAACTCAACACTCATCATTTTTCCTTCCTGGAGTATTTAACATATCTAGAGAACAGTAATTATTTAGTCAGTCAGGACAATATAGTGACATTAGTTAAGTATTGTTTTTCTGTATCTGGGTGAAGCTATCCAACTGTGTTATTTTTTGTATCTCCTGTGACTGAAACACTGGTGTTTATTGTAACTAGATATTCAGTATTCTCATGCTTTCTGTGTTATTTATTATTAAATATTTCTAAATCTTTCATTGTGGCTGGTCTTTTAGAGAATACTTTTAACATCTTAAATGTCCCTGTCATGACCCTACCTATTCCTCTACACCTTTTCATCCCCTCTATCCTGCACACAAACTTTCATACTCATCAAGTCTGTAACCCCATTAGTTAGGGAACTGCATCAGATGGAATTATGCTATACTTAAACTCTACCTGAGTTATCTTTTCTGTATCATAATTTTAGCCGCTTGCTTAACTAAAAAAAAACTTTTACTGTTTTTACAAATTTTTTTTTTAGCATTAACATTTAATGTTTTTATAATGTACTTATAAATACTTGTTATGTTTCATATTACTACATTTGTCTGTATAATCTCTGGAGCTTTCCTCCTCAGGTCTCCACTGAAAATGGGCTTCTGGCTCAGTTGGACCAACCCAGTTAACAAATGTCAAATAAATAAATAAATAAAGTGTACTTATGCTTACTTTAGTGACACTGTGGCCACTTTTGAAAACCTTGTTGCATTGGTCAGACTCTACCATTCGTATTAGTATTAATTGTACTCAGTATATTTTGGTACCCTTGTAAGAGTCTTAGAGTAGATGACTGGTGACAGCATAATTACCCTATAGTCTGAGCAGAGTGTGTGTGTCAGCTACTCTGAACAGGGACACAGAGCTCCAAAGTGGTCAGTGTGAAGTCTTGTTTGGGGCCTGGAGACAGACAGCGCAGACCCAGGTCTGGAGTGTGCTCCCTGTGTGCTCTTACGGGAAATTGTGCTTGGTGCAGAGAGCTGCATCTGAAAATACTGTATGTATCCATTGTGCCAGTGGTGAGGATTGAGGCTCCTTAATTACTGGCCCATAGTAGGAAGCATAACAGCCCTTCCTACTTTCTTCAAACCTTCTTCAACTGTCATAGGTCTTCTCTCATGCAGTCCACCCAACTATTTTCTGGATGTCGTCATTTCCATTTATCTTCCTTTTGTCTCTTCCATATCTGCTTCTCCAAATTATCTTCTGTTTTCCTGCAAATGTGACTGAACCACTATAATTTCTTCTCTCTGACCTAGTCTGTAATAGAAACAGCTTTAGCTTCTGCTCTAATGTCATCATATCTTCATCTGTCACTCTGTGTATCTCCCATGACCCATCGCAAACACGTAATCTCCATCACCTCTAGCTTCCACAACTGTTCTGCGTTCACTCCCAAGTTTCTGTACCATACAGAAGCACTGATCACACAAATATTTTCTGCACCTTTACTTTTGGCTTTTTAGGCATTATTCAGTCACACAATAATGTCAGTTGGCTTCAACCCCTCTGATTTTCATTTTGACTGCCTCATTCACACTTCCCTTCTCCTCAACCACTCCTCTCACATACTGAAAGCTGTTAACTCATTCCACTATTTTCCCTTCTATTTCAAGTTTAAGCTTCTTCTAGTTTCCTCCATTTATTGTCATGATAACTGTTTTATCTATACTCAGTTTCATCCCATGTGCCTTCAGTTTTGCATTCCATTCTGCTATCATTTGTTGAAGTTCTCGTTCAGAGTCTGCTTGTAGTGCTACATCATATGCATGCAACGGCTTTTCTGATCTACCCCCTCCAACCTATTTACTAATGTAGTTCATCAGCAGTACAAACAGCAGTGGGCTTAGAGCTAAGCCATGATGCACCCCCACTCCTACTGGAACCCCTGTGTGTCCAAACACTGTTCACACTTGTGCAGTGAGTCCTTGCACCTAGCTTGAGATAATAAAATCAATGTTTCCAGGACTTCAAACTACTGCAGGAGTACTCAAATCAGCTTTATTGGGAACCTGTCATATGCTTTCTCTAAGTCTAGGAAAGTGCAGTTGGATTATTTCTTCGTATCTTGTTTCTTATCCACTTTCTGTCTTGTTGTAAACATTGTAGGGGAATTTAATAAAGCCTACACATTTTTTCCTTGTAGGCATTGCGCTGCATCGCTTACATTAGTGTGAACATTTTTAAATTCAGTAAGTGCTGCTGAGCAGAGCCCACGCATGCGCCAACATGGAAACTTCCGTGGCATGCAAATCACCTCATAATCAGGTGAATCTAATGCTAATGAAGCAGGTAGAGTGATCCAGCAAGCAGATATGCATCTGTTTAGACCCCATGTCAGTGTCTGTAGTAAATTAAAGGAATTAAATTAAATTAATTTTTTTTTAATAATCTGGGTATATTTGCATGGTGTGCTGCAGTGCGCAAACATACTTTATAGAAAAAAAAATAATATTATGTGACAGAAATGTATTACAGGACTGTGTCTGGAGTCCCTACAATGGTGCATTGGTGCTGTTGCTAGTGTGGTTGGGCTATGAAGTGTGTAGTTTCCAGGCTGTGAGCATGGAAACCTATGTAAATGAGGTGGAGTTACTGAATAGCAGAAAGGAGCAATTGTGTCTGCATATCCCTTTCATGTAGGCTTAGACCCATGTTGCTGTTTACATTGGATGTAGCTCACATCAGGGGGGGGTGTGTCCACTGAATTCTAAGCTCATTTCAGCCTAGGTGCACATGTTTGAATGGAGACCAGCCTGGCTGAGCTTGTCCTTCCAGGAGGGTGCGTATACTAACTTCTAAGCTTTGTTTACCTTCCATGTACATGTTTGCATGGCACAACGCAATGCTGAGCATGTCTGAAAAAATTTTATTTAATTAGTTTTTACCCTTGTATAAGCTGAAATAGGGTCATCAAATGATGTTAATTATATTGTAGGTAGGTGAAATTCATCATACTTAGCCAATTACACATTCTGCACCTACAACAGAGCTCTATAAAGTATGCATGCACACTACATTTTGATTTTCTCCAATACTCTGGACCATTGGAGTACAGCCTTAGGAATTTGAGAGAATCCTAGGGACTGCTGCAGTTCTGCTACACCTGTATGTGTTAGATGCTGAAGACAGTGCTGCTGCTGCTGACAATAGGCCTAGACAGAGAAGGAGAAGAATATTCAAGCTCAGGATAACCTTCCAGGAGCAAGATGAGCTGGAGATTGTAGAGCGCTACAGGGTGGACAGGGACATACTACAAGAACTCACTGAACTCTACCACCCTCAACTCAGATCCAGAGCCAACAGAGGGGAACACATCCCAGTGAAAACAAAGGTATGTTTACCCCTTAGGATACTAGCTACAGGTACATTCCAAAGACCAGCTAGGATACTTCACTAGTTTCTGGATGCCATGCTACCACATACCAAATGTACATCAACCACAAGGGGTACCACTCCATCATCTGCTAAGTCATGTGCAATGTCAAGAGGATTATCATGAATATGTGTGCTGGCAAACCTGGCAGTTATCACTACTCCCATATCTGGCATGCATCACAGCTGTACCAGATGTTAGCTACGGAGGACATCCCACATGGCCATTTACTGGAGGATGCTAGCTATACCCTGGAACTGTGGATGTTGACACCTATCAGAAATGTACACATACCCACCAAAAATGCCATAATGAGGCACATGCACAAACTAGGAACATCATAGAGCATGTTTGGGCTTCTGAAGTCATGGTTCCAGTGCCTCAATATATCTGGTGGAGCCTTGCAGTACTCTCCAGCCACAGCTGCACATATGTGCTATGCTACATAATATGATCCTGTGGAAACAGCTGCAGCAGGATCAGCAAAGGTAAGGGATACAGCATCCCCCACCACTGCCTAGGTCACTATGACAACAGTCACAGGAGGACTTGGAGGAGGAACCCCCTAATGATGTCCATGTAGGCAGATGTAGGTGTACCGAGTATGCCCTGGCTTTGACTAATAGACAACACATAGCAGATTCACTGACAACCTAGGACCCTAGGGACTGACACCTTATGCCG